>NW_008751648.1:0-5975 GCF_000230625.1 Exophiala dermatitidis NIH/UT8656 | reverse complement strand
CTACCTACATAGGTACCTCCAGAGAGGTAGTATACAGGTCACCAACATGGGTTCCTACCTACCTACATAGGTACCTCCAGAGAGGTAGTATACAGTACTACCTACTACTAGTACAATTGTATATATCCACAGTAGGGGCTGACTTAACCACTCAAGTCGGTCATGTCCTGCAAGGCTGAAGACATCATGATGCGGCCAATGTAGGACAGGCTGTGGCTAACGTGACTGGCAGGTGGCCGGAGTACTATTATTTTAGTAGTAGTGGCACTCCTCGCAAACCCTCGTTCACGCCTCCTTGAGCGTGGCCATCGACAATGCATTCGCTTCATCTGTATGCCAGCTGGTGAAAGGGTGGAATATAGGCCCACATGTTGAAGATGTTGGTTTTCAACGTCCTGGTCTCTCGAAGAGAGCAGGTTAGCAGCCAACGACACGTTCTCAAGAGATCAGTCGAAAATCCTCTTCAATCGTCACTTCAGGATAGCCCCAATGTCGGGGTCACAGCAGTCTAAACTATCAGGTCTCTGGGGCCGACACAGTCGCAATTGAGCCTTCACTAGTACTGGCCGTGAGCCGTGCAACCGATTTTGGTTTGACGATATCATTCCGTCAACCTTGATGTGTTCGCTGATGAGCAGTATAGGCGCAATGGCGATACAAAGACTCGCCGCGGAACTGATCGTCCGGATATTTGAATCCCTTACATCTGTCTCAGACATCCTGAATTTGTCACTATCTTGTCATTATTTCAATGGAGTCCTCACCAAGTCGCAAAAGTTGGGGTTGTTTTTCAATGCCACGGATAAAGAGATGGGACCGATAGGGGAAATCATACAACTTTTGACTCAAAACAACGCCCAACTGCTCCATATACAACGGTCACCACCACTTTCGCAGGCATTACTATCCCAAGTCAATGCTGCTGCCCGAGTTGCCGACCGTATCGTGAAACTCTACCCAAGCTTCAGATGGGTCGACGCGGAGAGCGCTCAACGCCGCCTGCTGACTGACAGCGAAGCGCGTCGGCTGCGGCGTGCAGTTTACCGATTTTGGAGTTACACTCAGGCATTCCACAGCCCCCCTTCACCCCTTGTTATACGACCAGACCAGTTGCCGGCGACAGAACGACTCCACCTTCTGCGATCTTGGAGCACCGAAGAACTCTACGACCTGGAAGACTTGCGATGTGTACTTGAACACCTAATTTCTTCGGAAATCTGTCCCACTGATGGTGACGTGTACTCGCGACACCCTGAAGACGTGAGATTGCCTCGAACATCAGCGCAATACGTCGCCCGCAGCAGGATTTCCTCAAGTTGTACCGCAATTCGAGACGCTTTCCACAGCACGGACAACATACACGAAATGAATCCACACCAAGCGACCACACAAGAAATGCGGTTTCGGTATATGCAAGGCTGGGGCAGCGAATTGCACAACTATTATCTCGTCCAGTCATTCCTGAAATGCTCTCCCAAAGAGATCTTATGGCTGTTCGACAATGCTATCTACAAGGAGGACGTGGAGCAGTTCCTCGAGTTCCAAAAATGCGACCCCTACTTCTTTGAGTCAGGCTCAATGCTTTTCCAGGATTGGGTTGCTGTTATGCATGCGCGCGGCATAGACGTACAAAAAGCGAGAGAGGGGATTTGGGATGGACATGCAGGAATCGTGCGGAGGATTGAAAGCACAAGCATGTGTGGGTCAGGACGCATGACCACGTTCGAACGGTGAACAAGGCAAAAGCATATTTTAGCATATAGCAGAAAGAAGCGCTTGAGAAGTCACAAAGGGCGCCAGGGTGCTACGAATTCAATATCGAGGTTACAGCTTGCCTTTTCATATGAGCCGATTCATGCCTACCTACCTTATAGACCAATCGTGTGACCATGTTGTGTGTTGTCAGCGAGGCTGCGATCCGCCGTGACGCAGCCGAGTAGCCCTTCCCACCGTTACCATGAGTTATCAGTATGCTATCAAGCCATCGCAGTCTTCAAGAGGCATCTCCTAGCGACTGGCGCCTTCATCGTGTCGACGACTGTTGTTTCAGATCCGGGGGGTCACTCACGTCTCCTGATTTTCAGCCAAGACAGCAGTCAGAACCGGGACCCTGGCAATTGAAAATGCCCCGGTGCTCAGTCTGTTGTCCGCAGTTCTGATGACAAATGCACCATGCGAGTTGAGGCTGATCAGTGTGACTGCAGTTGGGCAGAAGGTACATACGTGTGTGCCATCGGCTGGGATGCTTACGAGGGAAGAATGGAAATGCTTCGAAGCCAGATGTCGTACCGGACCGAAGCGGAGACAACGAGCGAGATCGTCCGGAGAGTTGGATCCACGGCGGCCCGGGCCCAAATCCGACGAATTCGTCCGTGTTCTTGATCCCTCGACAGCGCCTTGCGACCACCTTCTTCGTCCTCAACTTCGTCCGCAGAAGACGATTCGAAACAGTTGCAATGAAGAAACCTTGGAACGCCACTGCAGGCACCCATTGAACCATGGTATAAGTAGCTTCCCTTTACCGTACGAACCCGATCATTGCATGGATCACTGTACTCGCTCATCTCAGTGTTCGCATTCTATCCGCGCTTGGATCTCTTTCCAGCACTGCAGCTCACCGACTTCGCACTTTTATACTGACAAGCCCGCTCCCAGCATCTCTCTATTCACGCTCTGCTACTGACAGCCCAGCATTATGTCGTCGCAACAACCTATTCAGGTTATCTTCGGCGCGGTCTCGGTAGGAAACTTCGAGCCGTGGGTCGGCGAGGACTATTTGAACAAGGCCTTCTCTATCCTTGAAGCTCACGGTGTGAAGAGCATCGATACGGCGCAGTTATACGGCAACTCCGAGAAACGACTGGGCGAGGTCAAGGTTGGCGAGCGCTTCGTTATCGACACGAAATGGGTGGGCGGCTTGACGGGCCCTGGATGGGCAACCAAGGAGAAGATCATTGAGACAGCCAAGGAGAGTATCCGGAAGCTAGGAGTGAAACAGGTGGACATCTTCTACCTGCATGGGCCGGATGGAGGAGTACCGCTGGAGGAGACGCTAGAGGGTGTGAACGAGGTGTACAACACGGGCTTGTTCAAGCGGTTCGGCATTTCGAACTTTTCGCCTGACGACGTACAGAGGATACACGATATCGCAAAGGCCAAGGGTTGGGTTCTGCCCTCCGTATACCAAGGCAACTACAACCCAGCCGCACGCAAGGCGGAAACGGTGCTGTTCCCGACGCTGCGCAAACTTGGTATCGCCTTCTACGCCTACAGCCCGCTGGCGGGTGGCTTTCTAACTAAGACTGCCCAGCAGGTTCGTGACGGCGCAGGCCGGTTCAACGAGCAAGCCCTAGGCGGTATCTACCGTCAAATGTATGCGCGGCCGGCCCTCCTCGACTCCCTGGACAAGTGGGCCAAGATTGCCGAGGACGAGGGTGTCTCTCGTGCCGAGCTAGGCTATCGCTGGGTGACGTACAATTCGCCTCTCAAGCCCGAGTACGGCGACGCCATTGTCGTCGGTGCCAGTTCTGTCGAACAGCTTGAGCAGACCCTTACCGGTATCGAGAAGGGGCCGCTTAGTGCTAACGCCGCCAGGGGTGTCGACGAATTCTGGGATCAGATCAAGCATGAGGCACCCCTGGATACCGTGACCAAGTAAGAATACCGAGATGGAATCGATGCTATTACGGACCTTCAAGGTGTTGAAATGGATAAATTGCAATGCAAACAACTCTTACAGACTGAAGAGGCGTTGAATGAACAAGTTGAATAGGAGGCACGAGATAGATTGTCACGGGTATGACCTGTGTATGTTGGCATATGGCCTCGCGGCCCTCGCTCACGCACTAAGTGAGCTACTCACGTACTAAGCTACAGCGCCAGCTTGAAGAGCTAGAGTCTGCACCCAGGCAGTATACATTAAATATCTACTTCACTGGCTCCTAGTCGGTCTTTATAGCCTGAGTCCTTCACACCGTGACTGCCAGTGCCAGTGTACCGCAATTCATCAACTGCTCAACGCCTCTTCAGGCCCGAGTCTTTACCTTAAGAAGATCCCACCGACCTAGGTAAGTACCGACTCGCAGTTTCGAGTCGCAACGTTCCTTCTTACGTGATCCAGTCACGTTCGCCCACGCATATCGCCATCATAATAGATGCGTAGCAAATAGGTTAGTACTACTTATTCGGATAACTCGGAGGTCTTATCGTCTTCGGACAACTTGAAGGACCACGTTACTGATATCATCTACATCAATAGCCTGAACGATAAGAGTCCTGCCATTATCGGATTGAAACCATGGCCAACACCGAACAAAATCACTCAAAGGGCCTTGAGTCCGAGTCACCCATGTCTACGGCAGCGGCGTCACTTCGCGCGCGAGAACTCGAAGAGGAGAATACGAGTACACAGGCCAACTTGAAAAGAACGATTGAAGAACTCAACCAGAAGTTCGATAACACTGTTCGATTACACTATGCAGAGATTACAGGCGAACACCGAGGAAATACGCCACGGCATAAGCCATATTGGCACTTAGCTTCAATCCATGCACGATGAACTTATTGGCCGCTTCAGATTTGTACCGTACCCAGCGAGGACACATCGAAGTGGGATAACGACGCTAGGATTCGCTTTATAACAAGAGAGGTTCTGAACTTAAACCTATCTCACGATGAGCATAAGCAGCAGATCTACCCGGATGAACTTCAAGTTGAAGCGACCTTTAGGAAAGTGGAGAAATCGATCGCCGAGTTACATTCCGAGTCCGAAGTCTATCGACCGAATTTCTACACTCTTATGCTAGCGACTCAGAAACCTGTGTCGATCCCGGGGCTGGAGTCACAAACTGCGCAGGAAGATGAGAAAAAGCAGATTCGAAGGATGCTCGCCATACAGTTCCGCAAGATCTCCGGCTTCTCCTTCCATGCGATATCAACTCTAATAGACTAATACTTCACCCAGATGGTACGTAGGACCACTGGCACCCAACCATTCATGATTCAGTCACAAAGTTGCTAACTCCCTTCACAGCTCCGCTGAATACGTATTATACGGATGTCTTGTCTCGATTCCTTCATTACGTGGTTCTCACTTGTGGGCCTGACCAAGATTTCCTAGCCACACCTGATGAAATCAGGAAGTGCCAGGCACTATTTGAACGTTGTCTTCTTATCTGTGAAAAACTGATAGATGCTTCTGGCATCAGAGAGGCCCAGAAACCACGACTCACTGCCCAAGAAAGAGCGGAGTTGCAGCTGGCCAGGGACGGCTGGGACAAACTAGCCCACACGGCAAAGGTGCGCCATGTCCTCAAAGCCATGTACAACCAACCGTGCTTCGAGGAGAACGTCTGTCGAAACCCTCTTTGCCGCCTCAATCACGATCACAATAGGCAGGTTCCAAAGGTATCCAAGAGACGCAAGGAATGCATCCCCGCTCGATGCTGGGGCACCAAATGCCCATACCATCACACTCCGCCACCTACTTGACCGCAGGTCAACGGATCGGGCTTTCCGCACTCGACCCGAGCCGTAGCCTGTTCACTGTTCTGACGGGAGTTCTGGACATAGTGAATAAGCTGTATTACACGGATAACATATACGTTATAGATGGACTACTAGTGCTTAGGCTATACGGGGAGACTGCGAGCAGCGCGGAAGGGGAATAAGCTATAGTATTGTTATAGTTTATATATATTATGGAGCACTGCTCCGAGAGACTTGCAAATGTATGTACAGTTTATAATATGAATTCTAAGACAAAGGACTATGAAAGAGGTACGCTTAGTTATAGTTACGGGTTAGCCTAGGTATGCTGGACCTTTTTCCAATTTATAACTGTATGCTTTGGTCGCGTCAACCACACCTAGTCGCACACCCCCCAAGTTGAGGACCAGTTAACCCTGCCCACTCCCTGCATTCTACCGAATTTGATCCTGATGAATTATTCCTTACCCGGGTCGAGTGTGACGCTC
>NW_008751647.1:3809273-4219124 GCF_000230625.1 Exophiala dermatitidis NIH/UT8656 | reverse complement strand
TAAACCCTAAACCCTAAACCCTAAACCCTAAACCCTAAACCCTAAACCCTAAACCCTAAACCCTAAACCCTAAACCCTAAACCCTAAACCCTAAAACCCTAAACCCTAAACCCTAAACCCTAAACCCTAAACCCTAAACCCTAAACCCTAAACCCTAAACCCTAAACCCTAAAACCCTAATACGTTGCAGATTGTCCCATGGCACGGCGTGCGAAACGGCCGCCTGGCTCGCTGACTGAACCGCCTTCACGTAAGCTTGAGGAGATTCGAGTTTGCTGTCGTTTAGAGGAAAATGGACACGAATTGGAAGCGGCTGGACGTAAAGCCCCACAGTCTTCAAGTCGCAACTGGATCTCCGATTCAAGTATGGGCTTCCTATTGTGATATCAATAGATGATTCGGCATACTGGAGTGTTAGTGCAACAGCAGCCATGGCCAATTGATGCTTGGTGATGCCGTTGCCCTCAATGAAAGCATTCATGGTCTGCACAGTCCATGTCGGAAGCTTCATAGTGATAGAGCTTCCTTTGTTCTGGTGGCCGTCACCAGAAACTGTGAGAAATCCTTGACCAAGACTTTCTGGCGATCCTCCCAAGGAATTGATCCAGAAACACTCGTCGTCTGGTGGAGATAGTCTACCAGCAAGCTTCCCTGCTGGATAGGGGAGGCTGGCCTGCACAGGAGGCTGGCCGGCATATGTACTACCAACTTCGTCGAGTAGCAGCTGCATAGTACTCAGGTCACAGATAATATGACTTGCCACCACCAGGATATGGGTGGGTGAAACAAACACCCGAATAAGGTGATCTTGCGTGATGTCAAAAGGTCTGTTGATCTCAACAGTCATGTCAACGCTGTCAACAAGTTGAGCTTGTGGACGTGTGCTGTGCCATGATCTTATGAACCCTTGATTTGTTGGACCTGGAATGTATCTGGAACTGAGGATACAGTGTCTTGCTAGTGAGGTATCCCAGCTTTGCACCAGACGGCGTCTGTCGGTTTCCGGAGCAATCTCGCAAGCAAAAGATACGTTGAAGCAAGTTGTACACGTGGCCTGGCTGTAGCGCTCTGCCCACCATTCTTCAATGGGTGATAGTGATTCCGGAGGGTTTGGGGAGCTTTCGGTGACAACCTCTGGCTCGGGGACGAACTTTTCCAGCGTTGGTATTAATCTCGCCAGCTCACACAATCGCTGATTGTTGATCAACAGACTGAGAGGAACCTGGCGTAAGAATTCTTGCGACAAGGCACTCGCTAGTCGTAGTTGATGGAGTGAATGACCGCCTAGAGCCGAGAAATGCGAATCTGGGCGTAGCTTGGACAGATCTTCGAGCTCCAATACCTCCCGCCATACCTTGGCAACCTTCAGCTCCATATCGTTCATGCTGATGGATGCGACATCTGGGGCCCACAGTTGGCTGTCTCGAATCTTCGCATAGTCAAGCTTTCCCGCCTTGGTAAGAGGAAACACATCGACCGCCATAACAACCCGCGGATTGGCGTGGATAGGGAGGATCTCCGCCATCAACGTTTTCAGATGTGGGATCGAGATTGTGCTAGGTTGCACCATTGCAACTAGGTAGTCGTCTTTGTTTGTCACAGCGACGGCAGACACTCCTGGGATGCCGGCTACCCGTGCCTCGATGTCGTCCAAGTCAACACGGAAACCCCTAAGCTTGATTTGTCGATCTGTTCTTCCAAGCAAAACGACCTCTCCAGAGTCGGTCCAGTAGCCAAGATCACCCGTACAATAGGCATACTCTCCCAAGCCGTTACAGACAGGATCAGGAATAAATTTCTTGCGAGTGGCTTCTGGTTGACCGACGTAGCCCTTGGAGACTTGTACACCAGCAAGACATACTTCACCGATCCAACCGGGCACCGTGAGTCGACGATGTCTATCCAATATGTAGATGCGGGTGGAAGAGTTCGGAACCCCGATTGTGATACTCTCACCAACTCGAAGTCGTTTGATCGTTGCTCCGCAGGTTGCTTCCGTTGGGCCGTACATGTTGTAGACGACTTTCTCGCCAGCCCACCTGTCGCAAACTTCTCGGGTGACTTTTTCGCCTACCAAATACACCTGCAATGGTTGAGCTGGAGACTTCATTTGAAAGTTTGGAACGCAATCTTACCTTCTGAAGTCTCTTATAGTCAGCTGGGTGCAGGACTTTCGCAACCGAAGGAGTAAATATGGCTGCATCAGCCTCTGCCAGGTGGCCGAAAGGGTCGCAATCATGAGGCAACAAGAGGGTAGCTCCATAGGAGAGCGCCGAGAATATCTCATGGATACTACCGTCGAATGAAACGGACATAGTTTGGGCAATTTTCCACCCTGGCTGTGCAAACAGACGTACCTCCAGGTCTCGCTGAAACGCGACTAGGCCTCGATGGGTACACAGTACCCCCTTCGGCTTCCCTGTGGAGCCAGATGTAAAGCAAAGGTAGGCCCCGCTGCTCGGATCGACGTCTGTAACATCAGAGGAAGTAGCATCCTGCCCTTCATGCTGCGCCAAAATTTCGTCTACCGCCAAACAATGTTGACATGCCGGAGGTGCTGAACCTTTCTGATCACCGGATGGCACGAGGTAGACCTGGGCACCCGAGGTGAGGAAATTGGAACTTTGCAATGATGTTGGCAAATTCGGATTCATCGGACAGTACGTGGCTCCACATTTGAGCACGCCGTAGATCGCTTTCAGCCATGAGAGAGACTGATCAGCGTGTACACATACCACGTCTCCGATTTTAACGACCCTTGAGAGCTCCAGGCATATTCGGTCGCTGGCAAGCTCAAGCTCCTTGTATGTCATCCTTTGCTCGGATTTTTCAGCCGCTATCACTTCCGGGTAGCGAGCCGCTGCACCGCGGAATAACGAAACCAGACTGTCGTGGACAGACGCATTTGTGGAGAGCGCGGAGTAACAATTCCCCAGCCTTCGTAAATAGCTCTGTTGCTCGAGATCGACTGCCTCTAGCAGGCACATGCCTACCGAGTGAGTTGGCCTTAGCAGAGAAGTGAGCATTTTCTTGTAAACAGCTGAAACATTCTCAATCATACCCCGGTGGCATTGTGTCCGTGAGTACTGGAAATTCAAGACTCCCTCCAACTCAATCGTGATGCTGATTGGAATTTCAGTGTTCATCCTGGATGTCCAACTGCTGGGCCCTCTTGCATGGGCATGCGGCATTTTCTGGTTGAATTGAAGGGAAACGACCGATGAGACACGTCTGTCATAGCAACCATCGGGAAACGCCCACTCGACGGAAGCTAGCTCAGCTACTCTAAGCAGAATATATCGCAGATATTCGAGGTTTGTCAATTCCTGCTTGATCTCAATGAACAGTGGTATTGTTGTCGCAAGGTTTCCAACCACGTCCATCGCACCAGCGATCGGTATCGTCCTGCCAGACATAGCAACTCCGAATGCTACATAGTCGGAGTCTGTGAGAAGCGACATGACCAGGCCCCAAGCGCCATGATACAACGCGGCTTCAGTAATATTGTGCTCTCGTGCAAACGCAACTATTTCTCCTTTAAAATCTCCCAGGTCGAGAGTGTAGATATCGTTCAAGAAGAAGCTTTCCGTTTCACACGACTCGTTTGCTGGCTCTGATGACAGAAAGGCCAGTTCGCTGACAGCTTTTGACATGATTTCCTTCTTGCTCATCCAGAATTGTACCGCTTCATTCTGGTGTTTCTGAATATAAGCCTCTTTCTGGACGAGAAAATCTAGCATTGATGGACTAGGAGCGGGTGTTAGACCCGCCACAACTTGGGTCACCTTTTGCAGAAGCCGCTCCATTGAATACCCATCTATCAGTGCGTGATGGACCTGGAACAATATGCAGGCGTTATTCAAGCTGCATGTCGACTGTTCGGCCTTGATTGCCTTGAATGCGTAGCCAATACCGGAAAAGCTGGGAGGCTTGAGGGTTTCCGTCTCGATATCATGCTGGGTTTGGACCGTGATCTCAGTCCAGGCAAACGGTCGACATCTTCGAGTCCAGAATGAAGTTTCCTTGCGCAGTTGAAATTCGACGTGGAACATCTCCTCACTGGTGACGACAGTCTCCCACGCACTCTTCAGTATGCCAAGAGCAGCGGTACTGCAATCCTGCCGGTGATAGATCACATTCAACTTTGGATTCTCGTATGTGCCCCTGATCAATGACATTTGCATCTCTGTTGCAGGGTATTGGTCTGGTAAGAGGCTTGATTTGCGATTGGTCGGGGCGAAACCTTGCATTGAATCAGGCGTCACGCTAGGTGCAACTTTGGCATTTGTCGTATGAGATAAGCCTTGCTGAACCAGAGTTGTCAAAGATGGCGCCTTCAAGATATCTTTGACCGAAAGCGCAATGCCTCTGTTCTTGCAGGCATGCGACAACGAGAGTGCAGACAGGGAGTGGCCGCCATTCTTGGTGAAGCTTTCACTGAGATCTAAGGATCGGAGCTCCACACCAAGACGCTCTGCTACCAGAGTAAGCAGCTGCAACTCAACCTCACTAGCCATGCTCAAATCCTGGACAACTGATTACCTGCGCGTATGTTTTCGGTGCATTACCGATCCAGTAAGTCGAGAGGTCCGCCTGACTTTTCAATTACCAGAAATCCCCGGCAGAGCTGGGGCGTCTAGATCGGCGGGCCGACGGCGCCTCGGGCCCTCATGGGCGCCAGCGCCAGTGCTCTGGACTAAGAAAACCTACCCCGGGGGGGATATCGAGCTCAACGTCTCTTTCAGCCGGGCCGGTATATGAAGGATCACTAGGTTAACTATAGAAAATGGAGGCCGAACACAGACAGGACTAACCGTGTCCTCAGATGATGGTAGCTGATCACAAGTGTACCGATATCGCTTCCGTGCATCCCAGACATTGTGATTGACCTCCGAAAGCACACATCTTCACTGACTGTGACCTCACCAATGCGAAGCCGGCGATTGAAGGATTCAATGGCACTAGCTCATTGCAATGAAACGAGAAGCAGCTTTTACATTGTCGGTCGATCTAACGTCAGGTACAAACAAAAGGTCTCGCGATCCACACGATGCTGTCCCATTATAGTTTATTGTCGACCTTCCACTCTCGTATTCTTTGCACCACCGTATTTGCTGCACCTTTGGCCAGCTTGGTGTAGTCCCTTTCTATCTCAGCAGCGCGCGAGCTCCCAGGCTCAACGTCAGGCACATGAAGCTCGTATATGGCCGTAAGGTACAAGTCGTTCGGCCCGTCTGTTGGCTGGGCTCCATGGGAAAGCAACATTGTACTTCTGGAACCGTTGCCGATTGTCACTCCTTCGCACTTTAAATGTCGATATTCAGTATTCTGCTCCATTCTATCAATAGGACAAATAGTTCATGCTCACCATAAGATTTTCTGCGAGCCGTACGTCCTGGTCAATTGTAGCACCTCCCTTGGTGTGCACAGCCCCATCTGCCATGTGGAGCCTGCGTTGGAAGACAAGGTCGGAGGCTTGGTTCATGACCTCGGTCTTTGCAACGTATTCGGCGAAAAGCTCGGGTCGTGCCCCACCGCGGCGTAAGCCTGTCCAGAACTCTTTTGCATTAACCACGGGCTCAACACCCTCTGGATTAACTGGAACAGTGCAAGCAAGATTGAAAGTAAACACATTTTCTCCCATGGTGATGGTTCGCGGTGTACTGCTTGAAACCGGTCTCTGTACGAAGAACCTTATTCTGGAAAAATGAATTGGCTGACACACGGTGAGCAGATAGCTATATATGCGTGGAACTCCCGCCAGGCGGCGGGCCGATTGCAGCTTATCGTTTCCACCCGGCCCCCGGCGGCTTCTTCGATTCTTCAAGACCGCATCAGTAGCTCGCGTGCACCCGCCTCTTTCACAGGAAAAGCAGCGCATGTGGTGGGTCATATTGTGCGTTATAGTGTCCATGCTTTGTCAGAGAAACATCAGGAACTCGGGCTTCCAATCAGCAGATTCCCATGCAGAGCTATCCACGATCCTCTCGATACTTCAACATGACTCTGGACTTGGTGTCCGGAACGATTGCAAGGCCGAAATGCTGTTGCCTGCTCTTTTTCTCGCCATCCTCTAGCTGGATATCATAGTGCCGAAGCAAATAGGCCATGACAACCTTCATCTGGCTACTTGCAAAATGCCTGCCTGGGCACGCCCAAACTCCGTGTCCGAAGTTGATATTGTCTACACCGGTTGTAGCGTGCTGATACTTCAATTCGTTACCAGGGATGGATCGCAGTTTCTCAAAGCGAAAGCCGTCAAAAGTCTCGGGGTTTTCCCAGAGTTGAGGGTCAAGATTGAGGGTATGGGCGCGAACCATGACCCTTTCACCACAAGAAATGACATAGCCTCCGGGAAGACTTAACCCTTCGGGACTGGTGACGATGCGTGGCATGTTTGCTGTAAGTGTTAGTCTTCAACCTCACCGCACAACGAGTATGGTGGAGCATACCAAGTGAAGGCGGACTGAGCCTCTGTGACTCTCTGATAAAACTATCCAACTTCTTGAGTTTCTGGATATTTTCCTTGTTGATCGTGCCGTCTGGGCCAATAAACTCATCTAACTCGGCACGCAAAGGTTCGATGTATTCAGGGTAGGTGGCAATGTCGAACAACAGATAGCTTAGTGCATTTGTCAAATTATAGATTGAAGCAAATGTAGCCAGAAGCTGGTCGCGAGTCAGCTCCTCTGCCGTGGCCGGCTTCTTGTATCGCTTTCGAAACCACCGAATCATGTCGCCTCCTGGCTCGTTGGTGTTGTCATCTTCTCCTTCGCCGGATAATTCATTTGAGAGCAGTGGCTTGAGTTTCCGCTGCGTCATGTCCTTGTGCCGTTTCAACGACGCAACCTGAGGCAAGTATGGCCCCAGCAGCCAGTGTAGAGGACTGGGGATCATTCGCAATACCATCCAAGCCTTTGTGACATCTTGTGTATAGGTAACGGTAGCCTCTGCCCATTCCTCGTCCCGACTTAAGGGGAGGCCAACGAAGGCCCGGCCGGACATCAACGCGGTAACCCGAGCCATACATTCGCGAGGTTGGAATGCCTGCCAGTCCTGGGGTTTGCCGAAAATCTTCATGAAAACATAGTCAACTTCAGTTACGAAGGAGGCAAGCACTTTGGGCGTATTCCGTTGGAGATCATAGCGCATAGCCTCGTCAAACTCGTCGGCTTTCGTGCCCATATAACTGTACTGTCCCAGAAACACATCGTAGTGGTGACGTCTGAGTAATTTTGTTAGTAATTGCACACATCCACCAAGTTTCTGAGCCTTTACTTAATAGACACAACGCTTTCAGGCAGGGCCTTGATGACATCGATTGATGAATGAGGGAGGATTACCACCCTCATTCCCAGCATAGACAGGACGAAGGGTTGGTCTGGATACTTTCACAAAAGTCAGTACAAATTGTGGACTGAATTCAAGGCACATACCTGACGATGCCCTTCCTGGATCTTCGCCCAGACATCGTTCTCTGTTACAAAATGTGGAAGCTCATCGAGGGATGACCGGGCTGGACGCTTAGTGAAAATAGCAGGTGCTATCAACCGCAGGCTTATCAGACCGCACGCGAGCAATGCAAGCGCTACACATAGTGTGCGTTGTAAAATCACTTCTGACACAGACGTTTGGGACACAAAGGAACGTAGAGCATCCATTTTGCAGGAAGCAGGGCAGTGTTGGGGTTCGTTCCTTCAGTGGTCTTGAAGATAGTAGTAGATAAAGTCAATACAATCTTTGTTACTGGTAGACTTGAACAAGTAAACTTGTGAAGGGCCGCGAAACGGACCGCTCGTGAAAGCGAGGCAGAGCGGCCGGAGCACTTTGGAAGCCGGCTTGTCCTCCTTTAGGTGGGCATTGTAGTGCAGACTGCTATTTGCATCACCCTACAACTCTTTGATGCTTCTTCTGCAACGTCCGAAAATCTTATGGCCATTGTTAAATGCCGTATGTTACGTTAGTGACCGATAGTCGGTGCCATCTTCAAAACGCGGTCCACAGCTGGTCGACTCAACATTCGGTCACTCCATTGCTTGATAGACGGCCAGTCCTCGATCTTGACCCCAAGAAAAGTAAACATCCAGGGCATGGCAAACGGAAGATACGATAGGTCTGCCAGTGTCGGACGATCCTTCAAGGCGATATAGTCTTGACCTGGACGTGCCAGTCGCTGGTTCAATATATCCCATTGTCGTAGGCAGTTGGAATGCAGTCTGTGTTTTTGTCAATAAGATCATGGCGGGACTTCGTTTCTCCTACTCACTTTTCAATGGTGCGAGGCAACTGAACCGGCTCAGCTCTATTGGGGTAGCCTTTGAGGAAGTAGAGCCAGTACTTAGCAGTCGGCCTGGAAATCCAGAATAGTGAGCATGCTGTTCGTCGATCATGCAGCGTTATTTTGAGGACAGACTTACCCAAGCCCTGCTGTCTGATAAGCGGTCCATGAAAAGACTGCCGCTTTCTCATACGCAGATTTCCCGGTCCAGGTGCCATCATGGTCAAACCTTGATGCGAGATACTCCAAA
The DNA here is from genome assembly GCF_000230625.1 of Exophiala dermatitidis NIH/UT8656. NCBI lineage: Eukaryota > Fungi > Ascomycota > Eurotiomycetes > Chaetothyriales > Herpotrichiellaceae > Exophiala > Exophiala dermatitidis. The sequence goes on along the minus strand of NW_008751647.1, from coordinate 4,210,596 downwards.
CACGCCGTTCCTTCGAACACAGTAATTTCTTCCTTGGTTTGGGGATCCTGGTCTCTGAGCGCCGGCACATACCGCTCCGGATGGATGCGATAGTACCACTCTTGTTTTGTGTCTATCACGGCTATGACATGTGGAACGTTCAGCTCTCGGGCCAAGATGAGTGGCTTGATATAGTTTATGTAGGACGTCTCATCAGCTGTGCAGAGATTAATCTTCCCTCCTCTCATGTACGGAACAACCCTTATCTAACCTTTGACCACGTACAAGATGACCTTGCCGTCAAAAACTGGGTCACCCACCACCACCAAGGGTGATTCAAGAGATAGAGACATGACAAGTATGCACAATCCGTCTGATGCACGCCTGTGTCGTTCTTGAATTTTATTAGGTGCGCCTTAATGGGAGCGACCTGACCAAACGGTGGTGCAAGTCCCCTCATATACAAGCAAGAATGGAAGGTCCGCTGATGGGATGGAACACAATGCTACCGTTGTACGGCCCGGATCTACTATTCGTATGGTTACGGGATTTGGGTTTGCCATGCCTCGCCTTCGGCAATCTACAATGGGGGAGCAGGCCGTAGCTCAATGGCACATGGCCATGCACCTCTCAGAGAGCAGATTCGGCCGAGTTTCCAACCGGTCGCCCTGGCTAGCTGCCTCCATTCATCCTCCGTTCTCTCTTGACCGTTTGCCGTCATCATCATATTGATATCGGCATATCTAGACAGCCGCCCAAATCTCCCTCCTACCAATATGGACTCAAGGATAACTAGCCGACTTTCTGGCGTGGCTTTGATGGCACGGCGGATGTTCGAGAGTATTTTTTCAGCCTCCGGGTCCTTCCAATCATGCAAGCACCACTTCATAGTATAGAATTCAAAGGTTGGTATGCTTGCAAAAAAGTCACCCGTAATGAGCCCATTGGGAATCAGCTGTTGTGCAACATCATTGAATTTGGCCCCCGGCTCATGAAACAAACGTTGAGCATGTTCAATGACTCGTGCCGTGTCGAACAAAGCCCCATTAAGAGACTTGTACTTGCGGAGCAGGAGTGCAACCAGGGCTCCTTCACCTCCTCCGATATCCAGGAAAGGCCCGTTGCCAAATTCATGCCACGGATAGTCTTCAAGTATTCCGGGACTCTGTGCTGTAGCTCCTCCCCCAAGAGTTCTGTGTAGCCGCGGGAGCCATCCCTGTGCTGTGAAGTATGTGAACATGTTGTCATCCGTGTTGAAGTTGACTTGCGCGGCACTACGTGTGCAGCCTGTTGCCAATGATGCCGGTATGCCCCTTGCGATATCGTAGAACTCATTGCCATAGAGATCAACCCAATTTCGCCACTGTGTCCAGTGGCCGCTGGTGAGGAGCTCCGAAACGGAATTGTTGCTGTACGCATCTGTGGAAGGATTCCAGGAAAAAATGCCATTGAAGGATAAGGCACGCATTATCTGCTTCAACCGGTCTTCTCGGGCATTGCATTCTCGGGCTATGTTGGAGATAGTCTTTTCACCGGCTTTCAGGATATCAGGCACCCTAAGTTGTACCGCTGCATAAAGGCATTTGGTGTCGACGTAGCCTGTACCACAGGTGAGTAATGAAGCAATCTATTTTCAGGTACCATCGAATAGGCTGTTGGAGCCTATGTATAGCTATGTTGAGGTCAACTTACCTAAGAAGTAATCTGCCAGCAATAACGGCGCAGGGGTCAGTAGCTGCTCTATGGAGTGCAAAAGATCTATGTTCTCCGCTGCAAGCACGCTAAGCCTTTTGTCGGGGAGCTGGTTTGGACCATAAGCGTGCGGTGCCTGGGTCAATTCTCCGTTCAGAGGTCCTTGTAGTCTGGCCAAGGCAGCTTCAAGGGTCTGTTTTAGGGTCGCTAATTCTTCCTCCATTTTGAGTTGCTGCAACCACAATGATAAAACGACGGTATCAGTCGAGCGTGCGAAGCAGATACGGCTTACATGGTATGGATGAACAACTGTTTATATCGATTCCGGCCCTCTTTCTCCCACTAATATTGCCTACGGGCCGCTCGGTGGCGTACAAATCATGATTCGCCTTGCCGAATTCTCGATTTATTCTTTTTGGTGACCCGACTTGTCTGCTGCTCCTTTCTTGGACATCCGACGTCCCGACGCGTTTTCAATTTCAGCTGCCGATTTCCTGACATGTTTTGATCTTCAGCCGTCGTTGCTAAATCTAGCGCGACCCCAAGTTGGATGAGTGCGTCTCGGAGGTGTTGTGGTCTCATCGAGAAGACAAGCCGGAACCATCCTCTGGCGGCATCACCCGCATGGTAGGCCTGTCCAGTGCCGACGGCAATACCCGTGGCCTTGAGTATCTCTGCTAATCGTGCTTCGCTTACACCCACTTCACTAGCTGGAAGAAGCTTGGTAAAGACGTACAATCCCGCTGTTGCGGGGACGTACTCAAGTGCTCTCTGCTCGAGAAACGTGGTCATTATCTGATAGGACTCGGCTAGCCGGTCTTTGTTCGTTGAGATCAGCTGCGGCAGTTGCGGTGCTGTAAGGATGCCCAATGCCGACAAAGTGGCAAGGTTGGAAATCTGCAGGCATCCCGCAAACGACAGGGTTTTGAGCAATTCCGGGTTCTTCTGAGAGACGAGGGCGGACTGGAGCTGAATTGAGCCTTGGTAAGCGGCCAGTGGGTTCGGAGTCACTCACCAGCCGTATCCCACTGCACCCAAAGTCCTTGCTCATACTCCAGATAACGTGAACTTTTGAACGTTTGCATTCGGCTTGGACTGAATCTAGTGACAAGACGGATACGAAGGGCGAGGCACCAGGAGCAGCCTTGGAACCGAAGTTTGATAGTGCGTAGACCTCATCGGATATAAAATGCAGTCCTCGGCGCCCACAGAATCTCGCAAAGGAAAACAGGTTGTCCTCAGAATAGCAGCGACCCAGCGGATTGTGAGGATTGGTCACCACCACCGCTTTTACCGGGCTACTGGTGCTGTCCATTGCTTCCTCCAGTGCTCGAATAATGGCTGCTGAATCGAAAGAGTCTGTAAACTTGCCAAAGCTGACAGGGACTGGGTGCACCTGTGCTTGTTTTGCAATATGGAAATCGAACCCATCTGTGAAAATATGTTGGCGTGATTCAAGGTGGTCAGAAGCTATCAATACCTACTCCAGTAGGGCGTTGGGATCAAAACTCCGTCTCCAGTATTGCAGAGAGTCCGAATGAGAGTGGTTAAGCAGATTGATGCTCCTGCGGCGAGGGCTACGTGACACGGCCGAACCTCCTCGCTAGGCTGAAAATATGCGTTGAAAAGATTGGACAGCGCAGACAGTAGACCTGGTTCGCCCGCGATATCCTTGTTGTAGGACAGGTGCTAGAGTTGAAGAAGTTCAGAAAGGGTCCATATTGTGCATAAGATAAATGTACTTACGGAGGGCTCCAACTTCTCATGGAGGAAAGTCCGAACAAGACTTGTAGTCTCTTCTTGGATACATCGATTTTCCGCAATGGACAGGTCGTATTGGATCATTTCTTTCTCTTCTTGTCTGGATTACAGACTACCTAGCTCATCCAAGTTGTAGTACTGATTTTGCAAGCTAGCGCAGGCAGGACTCGAAATTTTTTCTACCATATATGGACCTTGCCCGGCGCCTTCATCCTCCTCCGCCTCATTCGGCACGGTCGGTGCGAACTTGGCGTGCGAAATCTATTTGATACACTGCATGTCCCCAAAATGCCCTTCGGTGACCATGATGTGTCGCCAGCATCCGAGATGCCAGATCCAAATCAACTGTACTTGAACAGTGCCATATGGTACTTTGGGTACGGCTCCAACATCCGCTCAGCCTCCATGACAAAGCGGGAAATAACGCCATTACAAGCTCAAGCGGTCGTGGTACCATCGTACATTCTGACGTTCGACATATTCGGAATCCCTTGTGCAGAACCTGCGTTCGCTAGCATAGCAACCTACCAGGATATTGAAGAAACGCAACAACATACACAGGTACCGCCGGTTCACGGAGTGGCGTACCTGCTGACTAGGGATGACTACCGTCGCCTGGTGCTGAGCGAAGGGTCTGGAGTAGGCTACGACGAAATCCAGGTTGAAGCTTTTCCGATCGCCAATACAGACTATACGCCTGGAAAAGGGATCATGGTGCACACGCTCAAAGCCAAATATCCGTTCAGACCTAACCGTGCGCCCAGTGTACGATACATGGTAAGACTTTTATTCCCTCTTTCGCATTACTATTCCAGCGTAGTGACAGAAGCCAAGTCACTTCTGATAGAAGGAGCTACAGAGAACGGCCTGCCCGAGTCATACATCCAGTATCTCAAGTCGCTGCCGACTTTTTCGGCCGGACAAAGCACATGGGCATCCCTAGGGTCCTCGCTTTTCCTGGGTTTCTTTGCCCGGGCCGTTCGAGTGTTGGCATATTCTACCAAGCTCGTTGTCAACGAAAAGGGCCACTGTCCTCGGCTACTTGGCACGGTCATTGTTTGGTTTTACTGGGGCATGTGGACCTGGCACGACTACGTTCATGCAAGACTGTGGGGCAGGGGAGACGGAGGGATAATCCACTACGGCGGCCTACGACTATCTTAGCCATCATTTGGCTCGCGAGCGGCTCGGCGCCCGATGGGGATGACTATGGACATGAGCACGCCTTAAAGCGTGTAGCCATCTATCTGCATACGAATATTTCGCACGAGACGTTCGAAGAAGTCACACTTGCTGCGGATCCCCATGAGCGACCAAACGCACTTCCTGCGCCGTGCGCGTCAACTACTTCGGGAAAGCCCCCTTGTCGGTGAATGAGCACAACTGCAATGGCATCAGCAATATGTCCTCGCTGACCCGGCCTCTTCAGATGGACACAATGACTTTCCCTACATGATCCGTGGGTTCTACGGCAACAACCTTGATGATGCACGTCTGCAGGATACTCCAATTGGCCAGACAGACCTTGAGAGACTTCATCGGAGCCAATTGGGCGGCCAATTCTGGAGTGCATATGTACCGTGGTACGGTCCTATTTCCGTTCAATATGGTGCTATCGCATTGAGATCGCTATGAGACTGAGGGACAATTGCTAGTTTTGCCTTGACAGATAGCGAAAAACATAGCCGACAACCGAATGAGATGGACCTGCGAGCAGTCTACGACACGTTGCAGCAGATTGACCTGATTCACAACTTGATGTCCAAGTATGCACATGTATTTGCCCTCGCATGGAACTCCAGCGACATTTTGCGCATCTTTCAATCCGGGCGACTGGCAAGCTTCATCGGCGTCGAAGGTCTGCATCAGATTGGAAACAGTGCCAGCGTGTTGAGGAGCTTCCACCGCCTAGGCGTGCGATATTTGACTCTCGCGCACAACAAAAACAACAGATTCGCAGACTCGGCGGTAAGCGCCAAACGGCCAGAGCCTTGCCCTTGCTCCCTCTGACCATCAACAGAATGATTCGTCCCAAATTCATGGTGGGCTAAGTTGCGACGGCCGGAGGCTTATCCGTGAAATGAACAGAGTAGGCATGTATGTTTCACACAGTTTGCTAACCAACTAGGCATGACCACCGCGCACATGGACTGACTGCTCTCTCTTAGGATCATAGATCTCTCGCACACGACGGAAGCTGTACAGCTTCAGGTGTTGGACCTTTCAACTTCCCCTGTTATATTTTCTCACTCTTCGTGGTAAGTTGTTCCGCTCCAAATATCACATACTGAGTCTAAGTATTACAAGCTACACCCTATGCCCACACCCCCGGAATGTCACGGACCAAGTTCTCGCCAAGTTAAAAGACAACGGGGGCATCATCATGATTTGTTTCCTCCCTGAGCTCTCCAAGTCGGCGCCAGATGTGGCAAGTTCTCTCCAAAGCGTGGCGGATCACATTATTTACGCAGTGTCGAAAGTCGGCTATGAGCATGTGGGGATTGGATCCGACTTTGACGGCATGCTTGAGGGTCCTGAAGGTCTGGATGATGTTGCTTGCTACCCGGCATTGATTGCTGAACTGTTGAGGCGAAATATGAAAGAGGAGCATGTCAAAGCAGTGATGGGTCTGAACGTCATTCGAGCCATGGCCGGCGTGGAAGCCGTCGCTCGTCGTGAGACTGAACAAGGCGTGCCTGCCTTGAATGATCAAATACCGAGTATCTGGACCGCTGAGCAAAAGCAGATGCTTATCAAACAAGGGCAGAGGCGAGGGTTACTGGCGAGCTCAGACCTTTGACTTAGTATATCTTGTGTGCAGGCTGATCGCGTTCTCACGAGCTGCGCCAATGCTGTTGTGGGCTGCATCATCATAGAATTAGCATAAGAGCTTGAATGACAGTTGCAAACTCGATACCAAGTGCATTGGTTCACGTGTGCACGCAGACAGAGACGTCGTAGTCCAGAGCCATGCCAACGGTCCGCTCGGCGGCACACATTGCTTAGGTACCAGGTAAACCCCATACGGAAACTGATCCACCAGGAGAAGCCCCTTGTAGTGTGGCTCTCAACATCATCCATCTACCTCACTTGCCTTGCATGTATTGCCTACTATTCATCTAAATCATCATGGGCAGAATCTCCCAGTCGCTTGAGAGGGAAGAGCTCCAGATGGGTGCGTCCAAGCCCGAATCTCGTCGGCTGTCCGCAGAAAGCCATGGAGACGCAAAGGAGAATGTCAAGCAGCAAGAGAATGAAATGCCGCCTAAGTCAGACGAATCTGCAAGCAGCAACGCTGCATCTCAAGACACGTCGCCTCACACATCTGGCCGGACAATCGTCCTGTTGTTGGGCGTCTGTCTGAGCGTTTTCTTGGTAGCTCTGGTACATCCATCGCTTGCCTAGCATTCTTTAAAGATCTATGCTCATTCCATAATAGGATAACACCATTCTTTCGACGGCTATCCCACGAATAGTCGACGAGTTCAAGGCTCTTGACCGCGTGAGCTGGTACGGTTCGGCATACCTCTTGACCAACTGCTCGTTCCAACTTGTGTTCGGCGCCATGTATTCCTCCTTCTCCATCAAAGGGGTACTTCTTTCCGCGATCTTGATTTTCGAGGTCGGCTCTGCCGTTTGTGGAAGTGCACAGGGGTCTGTGGCTCTCATAGTTGGTCGGGCTATCGCAGGGGTTGGGGCTGCAGGGATATTCCAGGGTGCTTTCATGGTTGTTGCTATAACTGTGGCGCCTCAAAAACGTCCCATGTGTGAGAAGAGACAACGTTGCCTGTAACATTGCAGATGCTGACCCCGGTTATATCAGATAACGGTATCTTCGGGGCGGTTTATGGCATTTCTTCCATTGTGGCACCCCTGATCGGGGGAGCATTCACTCAGCATGCCAGCTGGCGTTGGTGGTAAGCGTGGACCTCCGAGAGCCTGAAAGTTAAAAGCTGACGGATTCACAGTTTCTACATGAATTTGCCTATTGGAGCCCTAACTATTGGTGCTATTCTTCTATTTCTCAAAGTCCCGGGGACAGCGGTGAAGGCACCCCGCACGTTTGAGCAGCTTACCGTTGCGGTCCGCAAGATGGATCCATTGGGCTTGCTTTTCTTCCTGCCCAGCATCGTGAGTCTACTACTCGCCCTTGTATGGGGCGGCTCCAAATATGCCTGGTCGAACGGACGCATTATCGCACTTTTTGTCGTCTTTGGCGTCTTGATGATGGGCTTTATCTATGTGGAAATCCGCGCAGATAAGTATGCCATTCTGCGCCGGCACTTGCTGCGCCAACGCAACGTCTTGTGTGGTGGCCTATTCGCCTTCTTGCTTGCAGCAAGCAATTTCATGATCGGCTACTATATGCCTATGTGGTTTCAAGTCGTGAAAGGGGTTTCACCAACCAAGTCTGGTACCATGAGTTTGCCGACTATGATCTCGATGGTTCTCATGTCATTCGTCTCAGGAGGAATGATCACTCGTTTCGGCCGATACTTGCCATTCTTCTACCTCTCCAGCATTTTAACATCAGTAGGGGCAGGACTCATATCGACTTTCTGGGTCGATACTGGTCATTCCAAATGGATCGGCTACCAAGTGATTTTTGGCAGCGGACTCGGACTCGGAGTTCAGCTTCCCATCACCGTGGTGCAACTATCGTGTTCGCGCGAAGACATCGCAGCAGCAACATCTCTTATGGTCTTCTGTCAAATACTGGGAGGAGCAATTTTCATTTCCGTCGCCCAAACTGCCATCACCCAAAGTTTGAGGCATGGTCTCCAGCAGGCGCTGCCGGACATTGCGCCGACGCTGTTAAAAAACCTTACCGCGACTCAACTGGTCTCGCAGGTTCCCCCAGCACAGGCGCCAGTGGTTCGTCGTGTCTTTAATGAAGCCTTGAGATCCGAATGGCATATTGCTGCAGGTATGGCGGCTGGCACAATAGTTGCGGCGTTGGGCATCAAGCGGGTCAAGTTCCCCGGGAAAAAGATAAAAGACGAAGAGAAATAGGCCGAGTTGAATGCCCTAGGCTACATAAGCACAGTCTACATCTGCAAGGACATGCCGTATATACCGCGTCAGGACTCGATATGTACTGCCCGCTGAGAATGATAGCTCAAATTGGAGAGGAACAATGGACTGTGCGCGTATGCAAAGTCGAATTGTGTGACTCGATTGCGTAGCAGAGTGTAAAAACTCAGCACTTGTTTTACATTTTTTGTTCTGCACCTAGTCATGTGAATAAGTCTATAGTAGTTGAAGATCGATTCCATCCTACTTCGATAAAAACAAAAGCTGCTAAAATTGTTGTTCTCATATGTATTTATATATTATCATATGGCATCCGCTAACACTGACTTCCCCCCCAAAAGGGTCCATAATCATAAATATTGGGGGAAGGAAAAAAACAAAAAAAAAAAAAAAAAAAAAAAAAAAAAAAAAACAAAGCGATGAATTATGACTTCCTGTAAAAAAAAATGAATTGTCTTGATTCAAAGAAAGCCTGTGGATATAACATTGTTTTTACGGCGCCGGCCCGGTGCGTCAATAGGACAAATGTGAAAACGTACCGCCCTGAGCGAGAATCAACCCAGCTGAGAATCACAAGTTCCACGCCTGGCATATGAGGGCGTTGAACTGATACCATTTGCACCGTAAAGTCTTGTTGTGGTATGGTAGTTGGGCTACTCTGGGCCACGCTCAGTCATTGTATGGAAGGCTAAGGTCCTCTCGATGAATGGCACTGTTTCGTTTACAATTTATTCAACCGTCTCTCCGGCAATTGCTCCTTTAGCTTCTCGCCGATGCTTCTTAACGAATCCTTTCTGATCTTCCCACTCCCAGTCACAGGGAATTGTTTTGTTGCCTCTCCAGGGCCGACCCAGAAGAGATACCTTGGAGCTTTCTGTGGAGCAAGCACCAACCGTATCCAAACCCTAATCTCCTGAAGGGAAGGTTTGATCGCATCCTGAGCCAGTTGCAGGAACACGCCAATTTCCTCGCCGTACTTGTCGTCACTAATTCCAACTGCCGCTGCTTGAATGATGCCGGGAAACTCCAGAAGCCGCTCTTCGATCTCAAGCGGGTAAATGTTTTCGCCGCCTGTTGCATACATATGAGAAGTTGTGGGTGCAAGAGTGTCATAAATTGAACTCACCGCGGATGATGATATCTTTGATACGCCCAGTGATCGTACAGTATCCATCGTCGTCGAAGAAACCTTCATCGCCAGTGTGCATCCAGATCCTGCCGCTCTCGTCTTGAATCATGACCTCGGAGGTCTTGACGGGATTCTTATAGTATCCTTGCTGAACAAGGTAGCCAGAAACGGCAATCTCGCCTCTTGCTCCTCTGGGAAGGATACGTCCCTTTCCGTCGACTACCTTTGCCATTGTGTGCGGCAGCACCCGTCCCACCGTCTCGAGGTTCATCCTTAACGGGTCCGAAGGTACCGTCATGAAGCTTGAAGGAGAGGTCTCCGTCATGCCTGAAAGTGAAATCAGCCATGTGTTGTAGACCAAGCCAGGTCTCAACCATATATACCAAGCACGCAAAAGGATGAAAGGGCTGAGGTTGGGGGAAACTCACCGTAGCAAACGGCAGTGTGGCGGAATCCCAGCCTGTCTCGTAGCTGTTCTAGTAGTGTAGGCGGAACCTTCGTACCAGCTGCGATGCCGTTCTTGATTGTGTTGACCTTGATCCCGAGTTTGTCCACGGCAGCCATGATTGCGCTGAACATGGTCGGTACACCGTGGAGGATGGTACAACCCTCGGCAGCAAGAGCTCGGGCTACAGCATTGGCATCAAAGTCGCAGCTTGCATATACGATGGACGATCCGTGGGTGACTGCGGCTAACATGCCAGCGCAAAGCCCAAAGCAGTGGAACAGTGGGGGTGGACAACAGACGACGTCCTCCGGCACCAGCTGTAAGCAATCTCCAATGAATTTTGCGTTATTGATGAGGTTACTATCATGGTTAGTTTGAGCTCGCTCTGTTAATATTGGCTTTGAAAAGAGCTGAAACCAAATGTGATCGTACGTACAAGTGACTCAACATAACCGCCTTCGGATCTCCAGTTGTACCGCTGGTAAATTGGAGATTAACAATATCGTTGCAAGTGACTAGGTGTTCCGCACGAGTAAGGTCCGAGGATGGAATGTTGTTGCCTTTCTCTAGAAAAGCTTCCCATGATAGCAAAGGCCGTATTTGCTGTGTGCTATTTCGTACGAAGACAAGGGTCTTGAGCCTCAGAGCGGAAGCCTTTGTCCGTAGGAGCTCGACAATATCATCTGTCCTCTTGTGGTTGACCCAGTCTGAGACGAAAAAGGCAGTTGGGCCTGGATTAGTTCGAACCAGGTCAGTTGTGTACAGTGTAATAATGGGCTCCTGTGCAGACTCGGATGTTCCCAACTTACCAGTGTGTTGGATTGCCCTCTCGCACTCGAATGCAGTGTAAGTCTTGTTGAGGATAACCAGAACGGCTCCAATCTTTCCACAGGCAAAGAATAGCTCAATGAATCTCTCATCATCACCGCACAAAATCGCAACGTGATCCTTTCTCTTCACACCCAAGGCCAGGAGGCCTCGAGCTACAGCTTGGGTCCTTTCCCTCAGGTTAGCGTAACTAAGGCGAGCACCCGTCCATGGAACGACAATGGCGTCTTTCGAACCATACTTCTCTGCTTGTTTGTCGACAAGTTGGCCAAAAGTAATCTTGGTGAGGGGAGGATGTGTTGGCCCTTCGACAACCGATAGAGATTTGGTGGTAGAGTTCTGAGGAGTTTGGACCCCCGTCCTGGATTGTTGCATTTTCACCTTAGAGCACTGCAGTGTATGCTTGCACACTCAGGCTGTAGCATGTACCCTCCTATTGTGATATCAATGGCATGTCCAAGTCATAGAACAAGAGTGTCGAACAAGCAATACCAATCCCACCTCAGTTGTCTATGCTGTGGGTCCACTTCGCTTAGTCAGCGACGCATCGGAATTTGAATTAGTCTATGTCGACGGTCCGATCGGCAGCCGACGGGCCGGCAAATCCTGATCCTTGCCGGAGTCATTCCCCAAGCCAATGTAAGCTTGGGTCAAGGTGCTTGGATATCTAGTTAACACGCGCAGCAGAGTCGGGACCAACAACAATCAGGACATTGGGATCTAACATTGACCGCCAATGTGGGGATAGGATACTGGAACACTGTACTAGTGCCACCTGATTTGAAGGAGATCCAAACGAACTGATTAGGATACTGCTGTGCAGTTCCTATGGAAGGATGCTCGGCCAATGCTGGTCAACAACTAATGATGGGTGAAGACAGTTTGTCGATACCTAGTTGGCCAAATGTTCGGCCCGGAACCTTCAGTTGTTCTAGATGAATATATGTACGTCGCGCCGCAACCGAGAGATTTGCACATTGGAGAGCCTGCGTCATCAGGTAACCAAAATGACAGACATAGCGGCTCGGAACAAGGAGAAATTCGAGTAAGAAACAATCCATGTGCCTACCTATAAGATGGTGAAGGCTGTCCAGGTAATGAAGGGGCCATTTCGCAACATCGACTAACTTCCCTTCTTGTGCATAGCAAAGATGCATCTACTCACCTCTCGGACTGGGCCGAGCTCATCCAAGCCATAATCAACGAGCTAGTGGCAAGGCGACATTGGATGTCCAGTAAATGGGTAGACTCGGAGAGCTCTGCCGCCGGGTGCCGAGATATCAGGCTCCTGGACTACGCATGCGGCAGCGGCACGGTTTCAAAGGTATGTGGATCATGGTTCGCCCTCCAGCTGCCATGGTAGGACTGACTTGGTGTGCGCCCGGCTAACAGCACGCGTACAGGCGCTTCTACCATTTATCACCCAGGCTGTCGGGCTTGATATATCAACAGGCATGGTTTCCGAGTATAACAAGTGGGCTCAGAGCACAGGCTTGGACTCTGATAAAGTTTGGGCGTACGAATATGATATGTTGGCTGGAGGAGAGTCCAAACCTCTCCCGCAACAAAAATTATCCGACTTTGATATCGTCGTTGTGAGCATGGCGTTGCACCATGTTTCTGACCCCACGAAGCTGATGCAGCGGTTGGCCAAATGCCTCCGGCCTGGCGGCACCTGTGTGATCCTCGACCGAGTTCCTGACTCGACATCCTCCAGGACTGACGTTACCCTTTCCACAAGTCAAGCCGAAATGCTCAAAACCGTCAACCAGCACGGCTTCAGTGAAGGAGAAATGCGACGACTCTATCAGGATGCGGGACTTGGCCATAAGTTTGACTATGTGGTGATCCCGCACCCTTTCAAAGCCCAGGTCTTTGGCCAAGAGCTCTCTATCACTGGATTTATAGCTCGAGGCGAGTTGGTGTAGAGGCCGGAGAAAGGAATGTTTCAGCATCTTCAATCTAAACAATATAGTATAAGAAGGGAATGTCTTAAGGTATGTAACCGCAGCGCGGAAACCAACCATTGATTCGTTTGTGCCTATCGGCATCTCCGACTTTCCGGTATGCCCGGTCGTGTAGATAAACGGACTACTAGTAGTTCATATTCACCTAATTAGTTCCCACTATCTTTCTCCTCAACCCATACAAGTGTAAAGAGTACAACATCTCAGTCAAACTCCACGACCCCCTCCCTGCCTCACCCCAATAGCACGTACAGCGCCGTCGCAGACCCCATGGATCTGAGCCCGCTCAAACCTTTCTTGAAGACACCCTTCATCAGCGACATTTTGGAAGATCCTGCCTGGGAAGTTAGCAATGCTCCGGAACCTAGATACGAAGGTCACGACACATTTTGGTACGAGCTCTTGCGCGGTCCCAGAGGCGTGCGTGCGCAATGCTTGCTTTGCCGTCGGCCGCAGCAAGAGCTTGCTGAAGCATGGAGAGAGACGAGACACTTGTTGCGCCTAGGTAATGCTCTCACGAGTAAGCAAGGAGTGTGTCACGGGGGCCTTTTGGCAGTGATTGTGGACGAAGTAGCTATCATGACTATCAGACACTACGGGTTGGACGGCGGGACGGATCCTTCAACTGCGTTCCTGAATGTTACGTACACGAGACCTGTCCCAGCGCCGGGAGTGATAATGGCAACAGTCAATGTCGTTGAAATCATGAGGCGGAAGATCAAGCTGCGGATATCAATCCTGGATGGCCATGGCCAGTTGTGTGTCACTGCAGAGATGTTGGTGGTAACTGCAATACCGCGACTTTGAGGCTCGGATTTGGTGGTCCAATTAATCAACTACCTGATTGAGAGAGAACGTCTACTATGCCTACGCTAGTTGAGCACAAATGGCCACAACGGCGGCAGAGCACGCTCGAGGCAGGCCGGCTCGGTGAGATAAATTGTAAGCTCTGACTGATGGGAAAACACCACACCTCTGCCGGTCATGGCTTTGTCGTACCCGACTCTCACTAATGTTTTCCAACCTGCTATCCAGGGGTTGCGCTAGCCCTGATCAACCTTTGTGCAATGTCACCCCAGTCAGTTAATGCAGTGCCAGTTACAGCCTTAGTATCATGATCTGCGACCCAAGCTCTTCCAATTATGACAAGCACAAACAAGAAATTGCGTTGGTTGTTGGCTATCTGATGATGGGTCCCCAGAGACAAGACGCATGGTCGTTATGTGACACTTGTTCGTGCACATGTTCGATCGGTTGAGAAGTAATTCACTTGTTCTATTGATTGATTACTTCTCAGCTGAAACCAAGTTTTGATGCTCACTCTTCTTCCTTAACAGAAAGGTCGCTTCAGGAGGAACAGAAGTCGTGTTGATCGTGTTCCTCACCCGGAAGCTCCTGTCTTTGACCTGGACGTCGAACTTGGTGAAGAACATGTATGTTAGAATCTTGATTTCGTGAATCGCCAGCTGCCGGCCTGGACACGCCCATCTCCCCAAGCCGAATGTAAGAAAGTCTGCGTTGCCCTGGACAGCCGGTCGCCCTTTCTTCTGCCACTGAAAGCCATCAAACGTATTTCCATCTGTACCATAGTTGTCCGGGTGTTGATGTGCTCGGGCAATATGCACGAGACACATGGCGTTCTTAGGGAGGACGTATGGTCCAACTCGTACCGGCCTTGTCGTTTGCCTTACAGGACCCCAAGTGTCGCCTTTTGTCCGCAGTACCTCACGAATAAATGAGTCCAGGAGAGTAAGCTCGTTAAGCTTTTTCACAGTCAAACTTTCATTGGCTGGAGCGACAGCATTCCATTGCTCCTGGATTGCCGGTAAATATTCGTCTTGTTTTTCCGCCAGCTTGATCAAGACCCAGAATCCGGCAACCACGGTCTGGTGGACTGAGGCGAATATCAAGCCCACGCAGAGAACAATAGCCCATCCAAAACCAGCAAGGGCGCTAAGCCCGGTTTTGCCGTCATAGTTCTTCACAAGGAGGGTGTCGAAGAGAGGGACGAACTGGCCGGGACGTGCAGCAAGGCCGTTTGCCAGGTGTTGATGACGAGTACTCCAAAGTGTGGGCACAATAGCGAAGAAGAAATGAGGAATGATGGTAAAGAATACGGCTCGGAGGCCATTGAGCAGGACCCATAATGATGGCGCCCAGGGCCACTCGTGCGTGTTCTCGTGCATACCGGTCATCTGTGCCATAGCTACTGCCACAGCAGCAAAATGGCGTCCTGCTTTGGAGGATGAATGTGCGTTCCCCAGGATCATGACAACCATGGCGTGTGAGACTGCTAGCTGAATACGGGAGAAAACATCTGGGAACTCGACCCGCGTCTTGTCGTTGGCTGGATCCGGTAGCTCGTCGGCCATCCGATCGAAATAGGTGCGAAAGACAGGAAATACTTGGTCGATAATTGAAGTCATTCTCGGCTGTACGCCAGTTTCGACTATGCCGTCGACGTCGTGGACAAAGCGACCGTTGTCGAAGAGCGCTATGAAGCCCAGGTGGAGTAGATCGAACGCTGCCTTCTCGAAAGTATAGTTCTTTGAGTCGGTAAGCACATCGTATGCAAACCGATGGTCGATAACATATTCGTTACGGCCATGTCGAGGGACAATGACAACAGGACCATGTTCGTCTAATGCTTGATTGTAGGCGTCGTTGACTTTGTCAGATTGTCGTACTTCTCGAGGAATCTGGACCACTGGAGGTGAAGGACCCTCGAGGGGCTGTACCAGCTCCACCTTGGGCGTAGCCATGTTAGGAACAGCAACAGTAACGCACGCAATTAATGGTGACCAGAAGGGACCGGGCTATATTCCGGAAGGGTTATGGCTTTTTTAGCTCCCGTGCCTCTAACAGTATGAATCAACCTACTTATAAGCATAGCGGAACGACCTCGCAGCGTAATCGATTATATGTTCGGTCCTTACCTAGGTACACGGCACTTAGTCATATCACCTTTCATCTGACAGTGTACCCAAGTGTGTCCTGCCAGCCCGCCAGTGAGGCAGTCTTTAGGTCGCAAAGTGGCCCACCCCACTGTTTGGCAAAGCGCCGAACGGACCGCGAAGCTTGCATGTGTGCGTGGGGTGTTTTTACTACTCATGCAGCCATTGCTATTTCGGGTCTTTCCAGGTGCGAAACAGGACTGACCCGTACGTTGGCCATTGGTAGGAGACACTTTCGCCTGGACCGCCTCAAGACAGGGGAAACGGGTGTCATCCAGGGAAGAGCAGGGACTATGCGAAGCTGCGGAAGCTGCCCAGGTAGAACCAGTCAAGACACAGAAGACGAACAAGAGATGAAGAGAAAAATAGACTACCTCAGTGTGGAAGGCGTTTAGGGAGTTGGAACTCGGTAGAGGTAGTTGTTGTGCTGCACAGTGCTGTACAGCTGGTATTTACCTAACATTTAGATTTGAGTACATCAAGTCGATGGCGGGGATTTGTGCCAAGACGCGGCTGGGATCGTGAAAATCATATACAATATCAACCCACCAGTTTGATCAGTCCTGCAGGACATCCAGGAGCCGGGGATTTGTGAGGTCAATGTCAGAATTCCGAGCTTCAAGCTGGCCCCCGATGCGCATTCCCCATCGGTGCGTAGGGTGGGTCCTAGGTGCAAGTCTTTCACCCTAGTCCGCATAATGTGAACGCCTGTGGCTAGCAAGGCCTTGTTCTGAGATATATACCAGTGGCATGCCCTTACAATTATATCCGTGGGCGATGAATTGTTCTGGTACACTATGGCCTCCTCTATCAAAGACGCCTTGATCATTGGGGCTGGTCCCGCAGGCCTTTCCGCGGCTCTCGGATTGTCCAGGGTCCACCTAACCAAGATAGTCTTCACCAAGCCGCGGAACGCTGGCTTCAGAAACCAAGGCGCCCACGAGATTCACAATGTTTTGACCAGAGACGGCACCCCACCTGCAGAGTTTCGCCAGATTGCGAGAGACGAGATTCAGAAGTACGGCACCACCGAATTTGTCGAGGCAGAGATCACTTCTCTCAAGAGGGTAGAACCGGAGAATGGCGATGGCAATGCTGGCACATCAAGCTACTTCGAGGCTGTGGATAGCCAAGGCCGCAATTGGCATGGGAGAAAGGTTATTCTGGCCACCGGTTCTACTGAGGTTTTGCCCACGGACATTCCAGGATACAAAGAAAATTGGCCTCAGAACATGTAGGCCCCCAATCTTGGTCTTGCGTCAGGCACCGGCCAGTTGACATGATCATCCAGATTCCAATGCTTGTTCTGTGACGGCCACGAAAGATCGCATCTCCCGGCTGGCATTATTGGATTCTCGCCGATCCTCGCGCACGCGGCGCCGCTGTTGCTTCTTTTAGCCACCGAATCATCCGGCCCGCCAACAGTGTTCAGTAACGGCCCAATACCAGAGACCGAGCCGATGCAGAAGGCTCTGGACAATGTTCGAGCCCTGGGGTGCAAGATTGAGACTAGAAAAATCGCACAGCTCGTGCCCGCCCAAGCACCCGACGTCGGCGTTACCGTGGTTTTCGAAGATAACCAGCGGACGCACGTCGGATATCTGACTGACAGACCAACCACGGTATTGGCTAGTCGACACCTGATAGACCAGCTTGGGCTTGAAGTCGAGACACATCCGATCATGGGAGAAAACATCAAGGGTGTTGAGTTGGGCGGTGCCACCAAGATCCCTGGGCTGTTTATTGCCGGTGATGCCGCCACTCCGCTAAAGGCGGTGACGAACGCCATCAGTTCTGGTAAGTCATCATTCTTCCAACGAATTCGGCGCTGTCAAACCCCCTAGGATGATCCAATTGTTTCTTGCTTACCGATGTTTCCTTCACGTAGGATCCAATGCCGCTGCGGTCATAACCCAGCAGATAGCCGCAGAGAACCTACAGAGAAAACTCGCATCCCGTCTGGCCTAGAAGAATCTATGCGTCGCCCTGGCCCACCCGGGATTATGGAGAGAAATGCGCAACGTTCTAAGTTGATTGGGTTTGTAGGAAGCACCAGTAGGGGACTTCAGATATACATGGATCACTCAGTCGCTGGACCCCATGGCCGTAACAATCTATCTGCTTCTGCGAGATACCTCAGCTGCTAAGACCAAGAGTTTCTTGTCATAGTCTGCACCTAACACTGATGGCCCCTCTGGAGTTCTTATCTGACTGAGACAATATGCAAAAGGGCAAACTTCCCGCCGCGTCAGCAAATATAGGAATTGTCCCTGTAAAAAGCATAATTCAGCAAGTCATATATGAAGCAATGGAATGTGTGACGACTTAAACAAATCTCACAAACTTTTCTATCTCCAATTTGTTCTAGCAGCCAGCAGAACTATCCTCGTCCAATATTCTAACCCGTCTTCGCAGGAGTAAATTTGAGAAACGGTCCATTCTTCTCGCCTGCTGCGAAGTGATCTTTGACATGGAACTCCAGCGGCAACGGATCGCGGGACTCAATCTCGAACAAGTACGCCAGCCTAGCAACTGTCAAGTATATGGTCTGGTAAGCCATGTTTTTGCCGATGCAGCCACGTGTGCCGGTGCTGAATGGATACCAGCACGAGCGTAGTCTCTGGATCTCTTCCTCGGAGTCGACCATCCAACGCTCTGGCTTGAAGATCTGTGGTTCAGGATACGCATCGGGATCACGGTGAATTGTCCAGGTCGGGATACCGACTTGAGCAGCAGGTGGAATGTAGTGTCCATCGATCGTCCCTCCCTCAGGGGCCTCTCTTGTCAGATAGCCGGGCACACCAGGGGACATGCGCAGAGCTTCGTCAACACATGCTCTCATGTATTTGCAATCCAGCAGCTTCTTCCCGCCGACAATGTCCTCAACAGATGCAAACGTGGAGCGGATTTCTTGCTTAAGTTTGTTGTAGCAATCCGGGTACCGGGCGAGGTAGAAATAAAGTCCGGAAAGTGCTGTTCCAGTCGTGTCGCTCGCTGTTACCGGTTAGTCGTAAGGGGTATGATCACAGAGCAATACCAATTACCTGCGATGATGAGGACCACGGCTTCGTCGGAGAGTTCTTTGAAGTCCATACTCTCGCCTGTCTCTTTGTTTTTGTAGTTGAGTAGGAGCTTGAAAATATCATCCGGTCCATTGCCAGACTTCTCCTGGTTGATGCGGTGGGTGACTTGATTGTCGACATAGGCGCGAAATTTCTTGTTGTCTGCCATAATCTTCAGGAACAAGAGAGGAGCCAGGCCCCAATGTTCAATTTGGGGGTAAGCTCCTAGCTGTGTGATCGCTCCGTCAACACCATATGAAAGATCTCCACGGTAGGGCTGCACTTACAATGACCTGGCTGTGCTGGTAAGCGTCAATGAGGGGCTGAATGAAATGATGATCGTCCTTGGTGAGCATATCATAGCTTTGGCTGAAGGTGAGTGTGCCCATAATGTCGTATGTAAGGTAAGAGAACCACCGAGACATGTTCTTGTACTCGCCACCGAATGTTGTTGGATCAGCCAGTTGCTTGCAGAATAACCGGATCTTATCCAACATGACAGGCTCGTAAGACCTGACAGCGGCTTCACTCATAGCGTGAGAGATGATTCGCCGCTTACGAGCGTGAACGGCTTTGTCGGTGGTGCTGGCCAGGTTCTTCGCCAAAATTTTAGTACCCAACTCATCTGTTTGGAGGGAGACACAACTTACCACGAGAAGTTGCTTTTCCTTAGGTCCTCGAGTGTAGAACATGGCCTTGTGTATCATTAGCGATCACAACTGCGAACCACCAGCCATCTTTTTACCTTCTCAAAGCGAGTTCCAGGGCCGTACATTGCTAAATGAGAGTTTAGCCTTCAGGAGAGTCCATTGCTTGGAGTGTAGGGTACCACTAACTTTTTATTGCGTTCGGGGTGCATATTGAGACCAGATTCGGCTCCACACGGACAACTTTGCCTGATCCCGGTCAACTGCCGTCCAACGCCCAGTTATTCATGGGAAAACAGCAAGTACCATATTTCTTGTGTAGCTTGTCGATGACTAGATGTCTGTCGCCCGTCCACACCCAATAAAGGCTGGGCAGGATGCTGATGCGCCATAGCAATGGACCCTTGTAGTGGGAAAGCGGATGGAAATAAAGGCGATAGATAGCCGACCAAATGCACTATTGGCAGAGTCAGAAATTCGCAAAACCATGGTACAAATGTGCATGTTTGGAAGTACTCACCCAGATCACGAATAGCCCAGAGATTATTGCTGCCACCACCGGAAGGCTTGCCTCATCTTTAGCCCTTTGTACCAGCTCCGCTGCCTGGCTGGTCAGCGTTCGGGCTATCGAAATCTCCTTTTCTGGCATTGTTTGCGCCCCCCTGTCTCTTCCTTGACAGTTCTTCGATGCAGGGAGGAGATCTACAGCCAAATGTACAGAAGAGATACCAGAGTCCTAAATGCTCTACAGCTGGACGCTGACACCTCTGGAGCATAAAATCCATGATGTCTTGATTGGTTGAGCATCGGTTGCCGATGGTGGTGCTCTCCGGCGGCTGAGGAATTATCGGTGTCCATATACGGTCCGAAGGTGAACAGAGTATAGAGGGTTATGGACTAGCAATGCGGGGGCGGAATGCTGTAGCCCTTACCCATCAACATTACCTAGGGATGGCCAGCGCTCAGGCCGAGTCCGGCCCACAAAGATTGTTCATAGCCCTAATCAAATAACTGCATGTGATAATTGTAGATTAGTAACCGTATACTTATTATTGGCAGGACCCATGAATTTGCAGAGCACACAGGAAGATACTGTACCTAGGTGTAATGGCCAACTTATCACAGGCCTCAGAGTACTAGATGCAATGTTCGGAAGCCTCAAACGATATGGAGCCGGTTGTTAATTGTTTGTTCCAGCCTGCCGGATTGGCAAACTCCATATATTGTTCAGATCGACGAGCCACGCCTTGATCCCGGTGTCCAGCAAGCCCGGGTGCCAGCTATGTCCCTGCGTCCACTGTCTGAATCCCTCTGTAACAGGGCAAGACACGTTTTCCAGTAGTCGAACACTGGGCTCAGTCTCTGGCCACCGGCCCACGGCCTTCCACAGAATATCCAGGATGATGCCCATAGTTCTGAGAAGTATACCTGGTTCAATGTCATCAACTTCGAAACCGCTCGGGGGTAAGTGTCGTTGTGTTGCCTCAAGCATAATATACAAGAGAAAGACGCCCAATTCGAACATGTGGTAAGCGGCGTGCCAGTAGTAGAGCAACATCCCGTTCTTGTCGTTAATAGAGTAGATGTGAACAACTTTCAGCGCAGACCTTATGCTCTGTTGTCGCATACCCAGGTGTGGGACGGGGTAACCTGGAGACGGTCTGTTCAAGCGAAAGATGAGGAAATGGTAGATGATGTCGTCAAACTGTATCGTCTTCGCCAGAACGTCGTCGACACTGCTATGCGTTGCGCTATGCCATGCTTCTAGCCGACTGATCAACCCTGCCTGCCAGTCTTGAAATGCTTGAAATGACATCTGGTTCGATCCAGGAGAGTACATCATGGTTAGAGCCTCCAGCTCAAGCATCCTTGCCGACCATACGTGTGGTGCGACGTATGAAGAATGGCTGAGAAACGAGTTAAGCATGCCGTTGGCCGATATATATGGGAGCTGCAATATACTTGAGCACTGATCTCTCACCACATAGGTTCCTTGTCAGGCGACCTACCTGTGTGGATACTTCGGTAACAGGCAAATTAAAAGGCCGGGCTGGAATGTAATGAACGTTGCTTCCGGTTCGGTTAGCGTCGCGATGGGCAACTTGGGGGAGCACTTGCCAATTCATTATGTAGGTAGACCAGAAAAGTATGCGCCTGTCGTCTCGTTGCTTTTGGCTAAGCAGCCCATCTCGGTCAGCAGCTACCTCATGTTGTAAGCCCATCTCAAGGGCCAGGCTCATGGCAGCACCGGAACACATGAAGGGGTCACAGGCATGAGGATGGAGAAATCCGTAATGAGCAAGCAGCAGCATCGCACGTAGAATCTCGTGGCCAGGTCCGTCCAAAATGAAGGGCAAATGGAGCTTTGCACCATTCCAGAACTCTCGACCCAGGGTTGTTGCCCGTTGTCCATCGAGCCGAGTAAGGGTCGTAGCCTGAGTAGCCGATTAGTCAGAACAGCTTATACTAGACCATGAAGACATACGCTAATAGCAAGAGCCATGCCTAAGCTGAAATGATCAAAATGAGACGCTGAAACTCCCGCAGATCCGGTTGTGGACATGACTCGTAACAAGGACTGATCAAGTTCGTCTTCATCCAGAAAAGGATATTGAGCGAGGTAGGTGTCCTTATAATTCTTCAACAACATCCTGACGACTTCCTCCGGGACCGATGTCAATGGTCTTCCTCTGTTCTCGGCTGGATCAATGTCGTCCAGATTCTTGGTGGTGCAACTGCTCGCCTGAATGCTCAAGAACGGTGCAGAAGACAACAAGAGCTCCTCGCAGAGACTGAAGTCGCGACAAGCGCCACTGGCACCAGAACGAGACTTGAACCACATGGCACCCGCTCTTGAGTCCAACTCCGCAGTAGCATACTCCAGTTCATCAAGAGCTTTCCCAATGCCGAAAGGGTCGCTCGCAGTGTGTGCAGAGCTGAGAGATTCGAGGCGTGATTCTAGCTGTTGAATACGGCTCTTCAATTCCGCCAGCACACTTCGAGGTGCGGCGCCGCCGACTGAAGCGTCATAGCCTGTGCACTCAACACCCGCTGAAGCACAGGCGCCACACTGTGGGAATTGTGCATCGCACTGCCTTGCGACTGAGTAAAGACAATGCCTTCACAATACAAAAACAAATGTAGGTACATGTACACACCTTTGCTTTTCGTCGACGGCACCTCG
The DNA here is from genome assembly GCF_000230625.1 of Exophiala dermatitidis NIH/UT8656. Classification (NCBI taxonomy): domain Eukaryota; kingdom Fungi; phylum Ascomycota; class Eurotiomycetes; order Chaetothyriales; family Herpotrichiellaceae; genus Exophiala; species Exophiala dermatitidis. The sequence goes on along the minus strand of NW_008751647.1, from coordinate 4,187,911 downwards.
CGCAAGCCTTGCCGACACGCCGATTGGGTTGCATGCCTCCTTTGGAACTGGTTTGCAGGTTTTATCGCGTCATTTGGACAAGCAGCTCTTAGATCCTACCACTGTAGAGCGCACGAGTAACAAGTAGGAGAGATTCAGATATCAGATACCTTATCATCAGACTTGCTGTGGTTGGTTTCGCCGAGGGCCACATTTGGCGAAAACGAATACGGCACGTCATACAGCTCAAAACGTCGTTCTTGGCTACCTTACCCAACGTACCTAGGTATACGTACCTGGTACCTACAGGTACCTAGGTAGCTAGCTACCTAGGGATTCTCCCTTGTGCCACCAGATAAACCAGCACTTTCCACCCTTCGGCCCTGCTCGGTCCAATCTCATCCCTTCAGAAGCACGTTGCATCAAAATCAGTTATGAAACTGTGGAAAATATAGACTCGATATTCTGGAGCAAGATTGGGACTGCACCGCCCTAACACCAGCGCTCTCATGGCCACGACAACCTGCACGCAATGCAGGAATCGCAAGATCCGGGTGTGTTGTATTCGTACTCGCTGATGACGCTGCTGACATGGAAAAGTGCGATACAGCCCTTCCGGTATGTCGATCATGCAAAGCCAAAGGATTGGAATGCACTTTCTTCGATGTATCATGTGATGCCGAAATACCCAGACGGTAGGACTCGCCATGTTGTAGCTCTTGTTCATCACATATAGCTGACGCCCCTAGTGAGCTCGATGCATTGAGGCGGCGGGCTGCCGACCTGGAATCGGAGCTAGAAAGGAAGCTGGAAGTTACATCAGCTCGGGACCCGGGAGTTATCTTCCAAAATACGAACCTGGGTCAAGCACATTCACAGTATATTACTCACAGGCGTGGGTTGTCCCGCTCAACCGTCTCGTCAGAACTAATCTCATTCATGAGGGTGATAACACCACACTGGATGACCTTTTCATTCCAACCACCGAGGTTCGTCGCAAAAGCAAAGCTGCAGGAAGTGGCGGCCTCGACTTGGGCAACGGACACCTTGAGCAGCCGATTCCCCGAGAAAAAGACAAGCATTGCTTATGGCGAGAAAAAGCAGATCACTTTGCGGGCTCTCGTCAAACACTGGACAGAAGTCGTCCAGCCCGATTTTCCACTACTGACTGCTGAGCAGCTGGCGTGGCTGGAGAAGGTCGATGTTCGCAGCCCCGATCTGGAACAATCACCTAGACTCAGAAGTGTCATTGCAGCAGGAGTCTACTCGGTGTCCGCTGCCTTGGTTGCTCGAGACTTCAATCCCGATCTTGAGAAGCTGTCAAAGTCATATCTACATGACCTAGATAGTATGCAGATCCCAGGCTCTTCATCTGACGACCCTGAGCCGCTCCGAGCGGAGATTCTTGCACTTTTGTTCAAGGCATTGCACCAGTTTGCCAACCCAGGTGAACAGAATATCAACCTTCACGTCTTTATCACTCTGATTTGTCGGAGGTACACGCAATATTTTGGCGCCAAAAGTCATCCCGCTCGCTGCCAGAAAGATGTCGCCCAACTTGGGTTATGCTTGTACATCTTAGAAAGGTTCGGGACATGTGTGAAAAAGTAGAAGTTCAAACTGACTGTTTATCCAGCACTGTTTGTCTACAGCTTGGTTTGCCCTCGGCACTCGTATTGAGTCTACATGGGCTCCACGGAGTATGGCCTGAGGCCATTTTGCAAAAGCAGGTCCACGAAATTGAGTTTCGGACAGTCAATTGTTCAAACCAAGATTTACATGCATTGCTCAATGAAGCCAACATACATGCGAAGGACAGGGACCTACACCATGCCCACACAAGGAAGTGCTTGGCGCTGTACAGACTGGCTCTCAGGGAGGCTTCTTCTGCCCTCACTGCCAGCCCCTATGTTCCGCAATACTATGGTGAGGTGATCATCATGGCTATGGCTGCTCGAGAATTTCTGGAAGAAACGTCCCTGCGAAACGATCAATTCATGCTGTTCAGTATGCAGCTCGCCACTGAACACGTTCTTCAAGCGGCTGCTATTCTTAGCGCATATCTCATCATGTTGTCAACAACAACGACAACCACCAACATGAACCAACAACCACCTGGCCTTAGCCGAACAGACGCCATGCTTTGCTTGACGCAGGTATCTGCATTGCTCGCATCGTTCAAGCTTCGCTGGAAGTCGTCTTCGGTCTATGTGCGACTTTGGGATGCCCTTTGCGAGCTCATATTGTCCATGACAACGCGTTGAGCGCAGTGAGCAGTTCAATGACACCATCTCTAGAACCGCCCCGAGTTAGGATTCTGGTAACTGCTCAGACCAAATGCACCGTTTTGGACATCTGGTCCGATGTTTGGAAATTCGAGAGGATCGACTCATGCGGAAAGCGCTCCTTCATGGTGATTGAATATGATTTGACCATGACTGTCTGACCGGTGGTGTCTTCGTTGAGGTCGACGTAATGTGTCACGGGCGGAGACGTCGGCGAGGCAGTGAACTCGAAATGCAGGATCAGACGCAAGAATAAGGCGTACAAAATCCTGTTTGACAAGGCAACTGCCGTGCACATCCTGGAACCGGCGCCGAAGCTGTAATGATATGGGGCGCCCACCTTGAACTCGACATTTTCCTCGAGCCATCGTTCAGGGCGGAACTCCTCCGCATCAGGACCATAAGCAGTCTCGTCATGATTGATGGCCTGAGCATTTTGATAAACTGCCACTTTGGTGGGGATTCTGACACCATTCCATTCGAACTCCTTGCATGTCTGGCGCGGCGGAAGCAGTTGGATTGCAGCATAATATCGCAACATCTCACGGGCGAGCGCCACGATGTACGGAACGCGCTCCTCTTGCAGACAATCTGACCATGCTTCTTCGGGCGAGGAATATACCTCCATAATAGCCTTGAAAGCTTTGGCCTGTATGTGTTGTCCCTGCGGGGAGGAGAGGTAGCCGAGGCCTGCCAGCCCGGTGGTGGAGAGTGTTTCAAATCCACCAGAAACCAGTGATACATTGACCGACCGAATCTCGGCTGTTGGAGAGTTAGGGCGCATTCTTCACAAGTGGCGTAAGTTCAAGGACGACTTACTATCTGTCAATCTGCCTTTCTCGTTTAGAAGGCCACTCGAGATACAATCCACCGGTTTTCCCTCCTCCAAAGCCTTCGCCACCTTGTCCAGCAACTGCTTGAAGATCTCATCTCGCTTGACTCTATTGGCAATCGCAAGCTTGGTTCTGTCATTCTGAGGTAAGTAGCGATAGAATGGGACGTAGTCTTGAAGGTTGTTGTTCGTGGAGCGAAATCTATGCCACTGTCAGCTTGTGCAATAAGCCAATCGAAAGCAGCAGATCAACTTACGTTGAGACCGATAAAGCAATATCGAGCAGCTCGTGCAACATGGGATCCTCTAATCGCTCGAACCGTGTTGCGAAGCACATCATCAACGTCAGGTTGAGGGCCATCCTTTGAAAGTGAAGGCGAGGGTTGACCTCCATACTCCTACGTTCACCAGTCTCGGGGACAGTACGGAAACCGTTTGACACCAAATCCTTGATGAGAGCCGTGATCTCAAGATCGAGCATGCTTGCGCTTTTCAGGATAGCAGGCCGCGTCATGATGGAACCAACGACGGTTCGACGTCGCTTGCATGACTCATCCCAGGGTGACGTCCCGATCGTACCACCTGGGAGGCTTTAGCACGGTCCCGTCACAATCAGAAACAGCAGTCTCACCTTGGGTTTTGCTTAGAATGGAATGGAAGGTGTAAAAGAGTGGCCGGTCAATCGTGGCGCTGGCATTCTTCACAATGAAATCTTGTGCCGCTTCAAATGTGTTCAGAACGATGATTCTCCGATTGCCCAATTTTGCCTGAAATACAGGCCAGTTATTCTCTCTGGACCATTGCTGGAATTTTGAAGCATGGTCGCTGCCGAGGGCTTTCAGGTGGCCATAGAACGGAACAGCCCCGGCAGGCTCTGGGATGCCCGATATTTTTGCAACGTCAGTTCCAAAAGCCTGTTGATAAAGCCAGCGGCTGACAAGAAAAGACAAGATCAAGACCCCAAAGATGACAACAAAGTGGTGGTAGGCTTCCTGTCCCGCCTCTGTCGGCAAGCCCTTCGTGGATGCCATGGCTCAAGAAGAACGGAGTATTGTGACCAGAGAGACGAGACGCACGCATAGGTACCAACACTTATTTGAAAAAGAGGACTTCTCCAGATTTTATCAGCAAAGACGAGATACGGAACCTCGGTGGTCGCGCACTTTCACCCACAATTAGCATCGGAAATATGCACCCATGATTGACCAGATGAACCTCTGTCACCGAGTGCACAGATTAACCGACCTGCGGACTCCTTCAAGGGGCCGCAACACTGTGCCATATCCGTCAATAGAATGGTTACATATTCGTCCACCTTTGCAACCGTTGAAGGACGGGTTCCCGCAGTGAGGTTGGTGGGGATTCGGAATCCACCGAGCCGCCGTCAACCAGTTTCGGTGTTCTCCGGAAAACTCGATAGTGGCGGTTCCCATGCAACGATAGCAGACGGAGGCAAGCGACATCTTTCGTGGGGAAAAGGCTTACTGAACGCCAAATGCCCGCTCTCGGTCCCAAGGGCGAGTAGATACCAAGTGTGGCATCATCTGCGACTTTGCAGGAAGTGGTAAATAACGGCTCCAATTTCCATGGACATAGTCTGTTGTGTTACCTCAGGTCGCAGAAATTCAGCATGGCGGAATTCAAGGCAGCTTCTATGTTTGCCGTTGATGGTTGGAATGTGGTCATAACTGGAGGTGGTTCGTGATTCAATCCCTCCATACCTTCCTGATTAAAACATACTGACGCCCAAGATATACAGGAAGTGGCCTGGGCAGAATTATCGGCAAGGCTTTCTTGGCCAATGGAGCAGAGTCCGTCACTCTCATCGACATCCTACCTGGCCGCCTGGAGGATGCAAAGAACGAATATGCTACAATAAGGCAGCAGCTGGATCTCAAGGGAGATGTGTACATGTAAGTATTACCTGACTGCTTGCGTATACTGGGAAGTTGTCTGATGATAGTGATAGTGTTCAAGGGGATGTCGGCAGCAAGCATGGCATTGATGAAGTCGTCACCAAAGTAAAAAGTCTTGGGAAGGGAGTCGATACCCTAATTACTGCCGCGGGTATACGAAGGCTCAACAAGAAGTCCTTTACTCCTGGACAGGGTCTTGCTGCACTGGTCGAGAGCACCAATTCGCTGGACTGGCAGGACTTGGACGACTCGTTCCACATCAACGTGTTCTCTCAATACTATCTGACTGCGGGACTTCTGGATCTCTTAGGTGCCAGTGCTGCGAAGCATCCTGGTAGAGGTTCGGTGATTTGTTTCTCCAGTGTGGCAAGCAAGCACACAGCTCAGTTCCTCCCGGCCTATCAAGCTTCGAAAGCTGCCGTAGATCACTTGGCCAAGATCATGGCTGCTGAATTTGCAGATCTGTACAGTAAGTACCACTGCCCTTGGGATGCATTCCTAAATTGTTCAATCCACAACAACTAATGCGTGCTTATTGTTATAGTACGGGTGAATGCCATATCCCCAGGTCTATTCGCAAGCAACATGAATCCGATGGACCCTAGCCATCCAGACTCGAACATGAAATTCGCAAAGGAGATGCCTGCACGTCGACCAGGAACCGAACAGGAGCTCGCCTCTGCCGCCCTGTATCTGGCCAGCCCCGCCGGCTTTTATGTGGACGGACATAACCTGCGTGTTGACGGAGGGAGGCTCCTAGTGGCGGCTGGCAAGATAGAAGTTCGAGATTAATAGCCTTGCCACTTGCTGTATAGGTACATTGGGACATAGTAGCCAGAGGTTGCTGAGCCTGCACGGTGGACATGTTTGACAACAATGTCACAAGACGGCTTTAGTTAACAATGAAAACACTCTGCAGAGTGAATTTAATGGCTTTTCTAAAAGCCTAATAAATGAAACACAGAACGGAGCCCATAAGAGTCTGAGTTGATACGAGGGCAATGCCTTGCTCCAACTGAATGTGGGTCCCACTGGCATTTCACTGTCAATCCTCGAAGACAACTTGCTTCCCGTCTCTCTTGTAGACTGTTGCATCTTTCATCACAAAGTTGACCTTGCGGAAGGCTCCCTTGTCGGCTCTTGGATCTGTCTCGAGGGCAACTATATCTGCCCTGTTGCCTGGATCAAACCAGCCGAATCTCAATCCACATAAGTCACCTCCACACGCATCCCAACCCCCCACAGTAGCGGCCTCAATGACATCCTCGACCGGTACTCCCGCCTCCATCATTAGCTCCAGCTCCCTTGCATTTTGGCCATGAGGAACTGGTCCCGTATCCCCGCCACATGCCAAACGCACGCCTTTCTTATGTGCCAAAGCAACCTGAGCTTTAATCTCATCCAAGCGTTTTGGGTGAAGCTCTTCACAAACAGACAGAGTTGGGACGAAGACCACGTTGTTTTTGATCATCTCATCGAAGACTTCCTCATTTGCATAATAGGCATGCTCTATGGTGTGAACACCCGCTTTGATCGCACAGAGAGTGCCAGTTATAGTGCCACAATGAGCCGCAACTGGACACTCGGCCAGTTTAGCCTCTTGCACGATTGCGTCCATTTCCTCTTGGTTGAAAACCAACACGTCAGGGTTTGGGTTTGCTGGCGGGAATCGGACGCTGTGGATATAAGGATGCTGTTGTGCAGGAGGATATCTCATGATGCGCCGACGATAGTCCGCGAAAAACTTGATAATATCGGCTCCTGCTGCTATGCGACGTCGAATAGCTCGACGAATGTCGTCGACACCGTCCACCGCATCAGCTCCAGCAGGAAGGCAGACGTGGCCCTCGCCGCCATTCTCGGTACGAGGTTCATACGATCCCGTACTTGCGATTACCTTTGTTGCCACGAATAATCTGGGCCCAGGCATCAGACCTCGTGCTATGGCGTCTCTAACGTTGGCGTCGGCGTTTTCCATCGACTCAGACCCAAGATCACTGTTTCAGGACACAAGCTTCCAGTCAGCATGATCACTCGAAGTCATTGGCTGGGAACATTCCATCGGGGCGTTGCTGCTTACCGATATGTGGTGAATCCTGCCAGAAGAGCTTTTCGACAATGGTTCACAGATCGGATGATCCTCTCAGCAGGGCTTTCGTCACGCTTCTGGTTCAAGCTCGGCCGTTCCCTACAATAACGCAGCCGTTTCAGCCATCTGATGTTCACAATATTTCTTCGAAATTGGCGACCTACTGGTATGCATGGAGGAAAATATGCGTATGAGCATCGACCATTCCAGGAATCACGGTTTTGCCTCTGAGATCGATGTCGGTGCTCTTGATCTCGCCGTCATTTTTCCTCGTCCATAGCTTGACGATGTTGCCGTTTGTTTGATCGACAGTCAGGGAGACACCTTCCAGGAAACTTTTCTGCTTGGGATCAAACAATATAGATGTATGTAAGGTAACTTGGGACATGATTACTATAGCCGCCTGGGTCTTCCTTGTTCTCCCGATATCCAAAAAGCAGTTCAAATTTTTGACAGGACGAGCAAAAGGAGGAAGATGTGTAGTTGACCAGGCGAAGGCAAAAAAGGTATGGAAGGTTGATGATGGCTGCTATCGGAGAACGCCTAGTCTGATACATTGCTGGGTTTCCAACGCCTAGTAGGCTGATACACTGCTTACTAGGTAGGATCTCGGTTATCATGACAGGTCGACAGAAAGGGCTCGGCTGGACCATACTAGTATCGCGCAATCAGGGGAGTGGAGTATCTGAAGTTGATCTGGCAGCGATGGTTGGGACTGTCGGAGATCACGTTGCCTTATCTTCACCACGCCTGTCACTAATAGCACACATTCACCTCCGCATTTCCTCCACGTTTCGGAGCATGCACCGATCATTGAAGGTGTTGTTTCGCTGTAATCCGACAGCATGAGATCCACGCACAAAAAGCCTGACACAACACGTTCAATGTGGCGCGCTGCCACAAACTTCCCCAGATCTTGTTATCAGAAGTCACAGGGCCAAGCGGCAGCTATCAATGTCGCTCCCCTCATCATTCCATGTACGGCTGGAGCTCGGAGCTCTAGATTCCTGGTATCGATGTATATAATCTTCGCCTAAGCAGACGAGTTGGCAGGGAGCTCAAGGGTAGCCTACCACCACACCTTCCCCGTGCCAGAATCTGCCCGCTACCGACCTGGGATTGTTCATGATGTCGAACGAGAAGATGTGTGGCGGTGACACAGTTATGCCCATAAAGCCAGAAGATGAAGTGAACACCTCCAGCCCTCTTGGAAAGCATGAGAGCATTGAGGATGGTGTTGTGAAGGCCATTGATAAAGATGCAGATGCAGCACTGCAATTTCTCAGCCAGGGCACCATTCATATCGACGAGGAGACTGACAAACGTATTCGACGCACCATTGACTGGCATATCATGCCATGGATGTTTGGCATTTATATGCTTCAGTATCTGGACAAGACCTCTCTGACATACGCTGCTGTTATGGGCATCAGGCCAGATCTGAACATCAACAGCGTTCAGTATCCATGGTAAGCTGCAACCGCTGTCGCACAGTCAAATATCTAGTGATTCTGCTTTACCATGTTGCTAACCCCTTCCCCATTCCAGGACTGGTTCGATCTTCTACTTCGGCTACCTCGCCTTTGAGTATCCTCACAATCGCCTTATGCAAAGGCTGCCGTTGATGAAATATGTGTCTTGCACAGTCATTATCTGGGGAATAGTTCTCTGTTGCCATGCGGGAACCACAAATTTTGCCACTCTGATGGTGGCTCGTTTCTTTCTGGGAGCTTTGGAAGGCTCCGTAACTGCAGGTTTTGTTCTCTACACTGCACGCTTCTACCGGTCGGATGAGCAGATCACCCGAACGTCCTTCTGGTTCTGTGGCAACGGATTTGCCTCGATTATTGGCGGCGCAATCGCCTATGGTATTGCAAAAGGGTTCGCCGAAAACCCCGCCCTCACATTCGCGCCCTGGAAGGTCATTTTCATCATCACCGGCATTCTCACCACCATGTTTGGCATTGGCATGCTCTTCTACCTCCCAGACTCGCCCATAAATGCCAAGTGGCTCAATGATGCTGACCGGCACCTGGCTGTGGAGCGCTTGCGCTCAAATCAGCAAGGCATTGGAACCAAAGCCTTCAAGTGGTACCAGTTCCGGGAGGCTCTCACGGATGTTCGGGTAAGTTTCTCCCATGTGCTCGTCGCTCTACTCTTTTCAGGTCAGGTTCAAGACTGAATTTTGTCTAGGCATGGCTTTACGCCCTCGTCGCATGTACAACAATGCTTCCGGCTGGCGGCTTCACAGTCTTCTTCACCCTGCTGATTCAAGGCTACGGCTTTGATTCACGTACCACACTACTCTTGTCGATGCCAGCAGGATTCTTCCAGATCCTCTCCAACGTCGGTCTTCCGTGGATCGGGTACAAAACCAAGAACAGAACACTGGCCGCCTGCTGTGGCATGCTTGGCTGTCTCTTTGCCATTTCGCTGATGGCTGGTCTTGCAACTGGCGGGCCAACCAACCACCGTGTTGGCCAGCTCGTGGGCTACTACATGTGGCTGGGCAATTCGGCAACCGCATTGATCATCATCTTGAGCTGTATTTCGACCAATGTTGCTGGCTATACGAAGAAGACTACAGTCAATGCAATGGTCCTGATTGCATATTGTGTCGGCTTCCTGATCGGACCCCAGACGTTCCGTGACGGCCCTTACTACCCTGACGGCAAATATACGACGATCGCCTTGAACATATTTGCCCTTGGATGCTTGATTTTTCTTTACTTCCTGAACCGATGGGAGAACGCCAAGCGCGATGCCCTCCAACTTCCACCTCAGCCCGAAGAGCAAGCCTTCATGGATCTCACTGACAGGGAGAATAAGTACTTCCGCTATGCATTGTGAAAGGCGAACCTTCATTTACGATTATGTTGTGAGTGCGAGAAGCCTCTGTGTGGCACGGTGCTTTCAATTTCTCTTGGTGGAAGACCTGTGTCTGTCTCGCAATGTGAGATCCAGCAATACTGCCGAGTTGACATCCTCTGTGAATGCTCCACTCGGATTGTTTATGCCAAGTTTGCTAGGTTATTTGGGTCACTCTCCAGGCAGGGCTTCCGAATATTTCTTACTAGGCTCAGGAGACTTGCTTCCTGAGGGACGTAGGAGCTTGATATATCCTTTGCCCTACGAAAGCCTCAAGCAGGTAGTTGGTTCTTGTTTATCCGAAGCGAATGATGCTCAGTATCTAGTCTGTCGATATGGTCCGTATCGGAGGAAGAAGGCTGGGTTTGCCAAAAGATACCTCCAATATTCCTTTGCTCAGATCCATAATCACCGTTGCTAAAGTCTCCATCCTTTCGATACCTTTGGCGCCGGTCGGCATGGAACGGCAGATGGAAACCGGCGTACCTTGTTCGTCTGACATCCAGGCACGAATCTTACTAATATCCGCTTCTTGACCGTAGCTCAACTCCCGGATTCTTTCAAGTCTGGAAAACGAATTCTTAGCTGGATGGTCCAATATATCGGTTGGTGTTGCAGGCGACCACAAATGGTTGGTGTGGAACGTCGTGGTGCTTCCTGGAGTTGGCAGGATTGGAGCGAGGCCCTTGGGTGTGCATTCAATTGTTGCAAACTTGCCTCGGCGGTCTGCAATGACTAGGTTAACGCATGATGCCACTCCTTTTTGCTCCAGCATGGCAAACGCCTCGTCAAATGAGCTGCACTGTAAAACACGTCTCATGGCAAGATGCACCGGCAACGCATCCCTGTTGATTGTTCCACATCGGATTGCGATCATGCACACACCCAGGCTGGCGGCATTAAAACCGAACTTCGCCAGGATCCCCGCCTCGCCCATCATTCGAACGCGTGGTTTGCCGGTTTGCTGAATATCGAAGAAGGCTGTGGATGTACGTGCTTCGCCGACCCAGTCCCAGTTCTGAGCTAGAAAAACCTCGCCACTGGTGGGATTCTGGGTAACTATTGAGGTACATCCGTCGGAGTAATTCGTCAACGATATCTCGCTGCGCAGATTGAGTGCCAGGATATCAAAGGAATCAACTCCAGCCCCTTGAGCAATACCGCGCATTTCCTCTACCAAGTCGGGCTCGTTCCGCTCAAGAGATGGGAGATGTGTCGCTGCTCGTTTTCTCGACTCCTCCCAATCACACTCGGCAGTTTCTCGAAAGAGTCGCTCATAGTTTGAAATGCAAGTTCTGATCCGACTGGGAATCAGACTACCATGTGCAACGCCAATGTCCCATGGTGAACCACTTGCAACTACCTCGGGCACTCCTTGCCAGACCCTCTGAGTATCTCGTGCTGGTGCGGAATTAACCATGTTTCTGTGCTCGTGTTGAGGACTTTGGATCCTTCGTCCTTTCGATGTGATGTCTGAGGAAGATTCAAGACAGAGCTTGTTGTCTTCCATTGCCCGTATGCGAAGCGACAAATCCCCGTCTTGCCGGCAATCTTGCATCATGTAAACACTGTCGCGCCACCAGAGACGCCGCAGTCCCTACCGGCTTTGGCAGAGATTGTGACTGCCGCGAACGGGATTGTCCGATCCTTCGGCCTTCATATGGCCAAGTCATTCCAGACTTTCATTTCTTCTGATAATTCTTTGGGACGTGCTCCAAGCCAAGACCTCGGTGTAGCGGATGGAGAGAGTGAGCAGCTGCTAGGAGACACGGGACTAACATCCCCATTCCTTTCAAGATAAAGGTTGGTTCTTGAGCGATCCCTTCTTAACCTACTTCGGCTGGTGCCGTCCACGCCTTTGAAGGGAGAAAGAGACAGGCACAGCTAAGAATGGCCATGGCCTACCTTCGTGGCGATAACTTGCTGCCTTCCACCACAGATCTCTGGCGGCGTCCTCAGTGCCAACACGTGGTATAATCATTGCCGTTAACCTGTCTTAGCTTCAGGCTGCTGTCAGTGTTATGGGGTGGCGGCATCCTAGATTGTTGAACAGCACTGGTGCGTCTTTGTCTACCTAGTAGTCGTAGGTCGGTGTTTGTTTGTAGTGAAAGTCTTGCTGACAGGGTCCGAAGTATGCACCGCCCGCCAACACCCCCCACCTCCCACTCAACCCCAGTCATTGGCTTCTCGGCTGGCCAGCCGGTTCATGGTCGGAGCCTCCCGCAACCCGGCATCTTTGCCTCGGACGCTTTTCCCACTCGCAACTTTTACACCATTCACATATGTTCACGCATTCCTGGGAATACTCCACATCGCCTAACTACAGTAATCGTACGTACTCCGTAGGGAAAGTCCTTGACTCCAATATGTCTGACTCGCCGCAGTTGGAGATCTGGAGGTGGCCATTATAGGTTGTGGTAAGTCCAATTCGACTTCCATGCTGCTTTCAGAGTGGCTGACCTCGACGGTGGTAGGATTCATAGGGAGAGCGCTCCTCTCCGGCCTTCTCAAAGCCACGGAGAATGCTCCTTCTCAGCTAACATTCGCCGTAACGGCTTAGTCTGAGGCCTCTCTGCACAGGATGCAAGAAGATATCCGCGGCAAAGAACATGGGCTCAGCTCGCTTTCGACTGACAATGTTGAAGCCGCAAGAGCATCCAATGTGGTGGTCCTGGCGGTGCAACCTGAACAGTGCCGCAGTTGCTGGGTGACGCAGACTTCTCCCGAGCTCTGGAAGGGAAGTTGATCATATTTAAGGTGGCGGGTGTTGGCATCAGTGAGATCGTTGAGATCCTGTCCCGCACGACGCACACAGAACAACGACATCACATAGCGCGAGTTATTCCCAGCATTGGTGCTCAGATTGGGGAGTCTATGTCTTTGCTCGCCGCCGCTACTCTCTCCACGGACGACCAGAACCTCGTCTCCTGGCTTTTCAAATTGGTTGGACGAACACTACAAGTCCCCGAGAGCTTGCTTGCCACAGCAACTGCTGTCAGTGCGGCCTGCCATGCTCTTACCGTGGTAGCCGCTGGTGCTTTGGTCGACGGAAGCGTGGCAGAATGATCGCCTCGCACGACCGCATACGATATCGTCACTCAATGCTTGCGAAGCTCTTTTACCATGTTGCAGGGTCATATGACGATCGAATCATTGAAAGAGTCCATGTCAATTGCGGAGGGAATCACCACCAATGCCAGTCTAGGCCTTAACCGAGGGAAGGTCAGATCAGGTATCTCTGCTACTGTTCAGGCTGCAGTGCAACATGCAAAAGCGATGGGTTCCGAGAAGAACGACTGAGGTGCTATCGGTCACAGTCCGATAACGCATTCAAAGAACAGGGACTCTATGTTGTGAAAGTAAATTCAAGTAATATCATGAGCCACTGCCCTGCCGTCTTACTGAACCCATGCTTCTATGCCACAATTCTGCAACGATGGGCAAGAGACCCTCCTTCAACCTCCCAGTCGCTCCCATATTCTCTTCGGCACGACGAACCAGATATCGCATGCATTCCCGCAGGCTTCCCCAAGTAAGACACTTGTACACCAAGGGCACGAAGGTTCCATGAACCCCGGAAGAGCCTTCGGTGTTGGCTTCGATGGTCGACTTAGCTGCGTCAGCACTGTGGATAATCTCAAAACCAATGTCGTCAGCCATTCCTTGTAGCTGGCCAAACTCGGGTGCCACCTTCAATTGCCCGGTATCCGACAGCCTCTTGGCAAGGTTTGCTGTCTGCCGCACAGTTTCCGTGTTGTGAGTGGCCAGGAACAGCTTCAAGGGCGGAAATTCGTCTTGAGGGATTCCATCCACAGTTCCCAACAGCAAGTCTCGCACAATGCCGTTGTATAGGACTCATCGGTATCAGCCTTGGTGTCGTGGATCAAACTCCTTTCCTCGATAGCCATGTATGCACCCCGGACCAACTTGACCGCCAGTGTCCACCCATCCTGCTGCGACAATCGAAGTTGATGTTCGAGCTCAGCCCTGGATGCCTTGCGATATGCCTGCAGCGTATTGTAGACGAGCGCTCTGCCACAAGTATTGTACCTCCTCATGAGGTCGATGGTCCATTTGTCAATGGTGCTTTGTACAGCTTGTTGTTCCGAGTCTATCCAGACTCGAGAGCCCTGGGCGGCTGCTTGCCTGCAGATTGCATCCATAGCCTGCCTGAACAAAGGTGGTGGGTCAGAGCCTTCCAGCAAGCACCGAATCACCCCAGTGCCTGCTCCAGTGAGCCTGCAACTTGATTAGCCTTTGGCTCCAGGGATACCGAAAGAGATATGTTGCTTACCTGATGCCCAGAAAATTGCTTGATTCAATCATACCCAGCGTCCTCAGGGTACCATCTCTCCATTCTAAGATCTGCTGATCAGGATTAGCTTCACTTGCTGGGCCCAGCACATTTTTCTCCTTTCCTGCTTGAGCTTCTCGTCCATAGCAGAGAATGATCCCAGCGAAGCCAATGTTTTTCATAGAAGCCGCTTTCTACCTCGCCTCCTGTTCGTCTATGCCTGCACAGAAGTGATCATATATAAAAGGCTTGACGATGCTTCGGATTAATATGTTCTTATCAGGATCCAGGAGGGCGGACTTGGAAATAGCGATCATTCGCAACGCCGCTAATCCCGGTCTCGTTATTGATGCTAACGACAGGAATACACCCAATACCAAGCTCCTGATCAGGCTAATGGCCGGTAGCCGGCTGAGCGGGAATGATGTACTCGATGTCAGGGCCGAGGCATCCTTGGACGGAGCGTCGTGTGCAGGTTGAAAAGAGAGGCGGTTGGCAGAGCTGTTTTGCTGTCGCACAAGGGCCTGAAACAGTGGATCACAGCGCTTGGTGACCCGTGGTCGTAATCTCACCACGTTCAAGGACACAGACATTGAGAGCGAGATATTGCAGTCTTTGTTGTGACTGTCGAAGAGATTGGAACGATGACAAAATACATTCAATTGTTACAGCCGGTCGCACTCTGCCTGTTAGCGTTGACTCCCTCAGAGTAGCATGGTCACTATAGTTGTTGACCAGAGGAGAGGGTATCTGTTCAACCTTCAGCCTACCGTGGGAAGGGTGGTTCCCTCAGGATCGCGGGCTTTCCAAGGGCAGGTTCCATGATATGGTTCGCACAACACCCACCATGATAACGGCTCCGGCCATTGCAGGTATGACCGAGGTGTCATTGCATTGATAGGGAACGATTGTTGCTGAAAGCGGTGTCGGATGAATGCCGAGCGGTTTTCAGCTTGTAGGTCACAAGTTTCCATCACTCCCGGGGAAATTGGTGTATTCGGTACAGGCTTGTGAGTCGTGTTATCTGAAATCCTCTTCCCTGGCTAGGCTGGGTCAATCCCGTCGTCGCCGGGATGGTAGGTTTAGCCGACCTTCCACCCATCTTGGGGTCCAGGCTTTGGCGCACTCATGATCCTAGCCAGACGCCCGCTCCAACGACATCGACCACAGTCCAGCTCATGACGATATCGAATGGACTCATCCCGCTGGCACTGGCTGATAAGAGCTGCCACTTCGGAGCCAACGAATTTCGAGGATATCTGGTAGCTTAATGGTCAGAGAGCAGATCTTTGGCACCAAAAGATGAGGTAAATCAATTGATGGTCGATTCAGAACTACCTGGGTCCTGAGAGAAACCACTCTGTCATTATGCCACTGTGCATGTCCATGTACGCC
The DNA here is from genome assembly GCF_000230625.1 of Exophiala dermatitidis NIH/UT8656. Lineage (NCBI taxonomy): Eukaryota > Fungi > Ascomycota > Eurotiomycetes > Chaetothyriales > Herpotrichiellaceae > Exophiala > Exophiala dermatitidis. The sequence goes on along the minus strand of NW_008751647.1, from coordinate 4,172,253 downwards.
ATCGCTATGGATTTTCAACCCACCGAGTTTCTCGTTGTAGCCCACCATAGCCCGGTGCAAGCTATTTGATATATCTTGAACTGCGCCTAATAATATTTCTCGGCCAGACTCATAACAACATTCATAAAAACCTTTTAGTCTTTAAGACTTGGTCGACCGTAGGAGCCTGCGGTTAGAGAGGATGAGGTCGAGAGGTAAAGGCGGTGTCGCTGTGAAGTGCCCGTGCTCTTGTCCGGAAGGTGTGGGCGCGAGGGATTCTGCCTCGATCGAGGCGGGAAGCAAGACGTCTTCTTCGGGGATTGCCAACGACCAACGTCCGAGATCTGGGCTTCTTTCTCGAACCCGATCCAGAAACGCGTCTTTTCAAGTTATGTCCGCTTGGTGCAGGGTACACGAACCGAACTGGCAAGGCAAAAGGTCTGTCCCTGCCTCCCGAGCGTAACCTTGAAGATTTCATCCCAATCGAGGATCAACGGAAGTTGCGACAGTTGCTGAGGGAGATATTTCCGTGGATGGCTGATCGGCCATTTGTCGACAAGAAGCTGTGTTGGTTTGCCGACACCAGAGATTCCGATTTTTGCATCGATTTCCTGCCCCAGACGGATAGATCGGTGATAGTGCTTTCTGGAGACTCATGCCACGGATTCAAAATGATGCCCGTCTTTGGAAAGTGGGTCGTGGACTTGCTGGAGGCTGGCAAGCAGCAAGAGCCACGGTGGCAGTGGAGGAACGTGGAACCAGGCCAGGAAGACTCATTGGATGATTCTGTCAGTTGGCGTATTGGCAAGTCCAGAGAGCTGAGTGATCTTGCTCGTAAAAAGGCACGGTTGGAGCAGGCGAGGCTGTGAAGCGCCGACAGTGGCTAGATACTCTACAGGACTTCAATAGAACACGGTGGCTGATGGCTAATAAACATAGTGTCGGCTGTAAGACGAGCAGTCAGAAGAGTATTCGTCGTCACAAGATCCTGCTCCGCCCAGCTCATGAATTTATGCAGGTACGCCTGAAGTTGTGTGCACCAGACTACCTAGGTAGGTTCATAGCAAGACCGATGGCATGCTGGCCGGGCAAACACCAACTCAGCACGTCATTCCACTAGAAGTCGCTCAGGGAAACTCCCAGACCCCGATTTTTCGCAGATGCAAGAAGAGCGTTACCGGCTGCCAGGTCGGTCAAGCTCACACCAATGCTCTTGTACACCACCAGACCCTCGGCAAGGTGTCGTTTTACCTTTTCTGAGAACATATCACGGTTAGTTGAACTGAGGTTCAACAGTTCTCCCAGTTCCTCCAGTTGCTCGGCTTTAAGCTTGCTTCGTATAACCTCGCCGGAGGCCGTGGATGCGCCTTCACGGTCGTCAACGATCACTGCACCTCCTGTAGACCCAGGCTCTAACCCTCGAGAGGCGGCCTCGACAAGTAACTCAGGGTCAAGTTCGGCCATATCAGCCTGCCAGGATCCGACCCCTGAAATATAGCAACCTTTCTTCTTAGGCGGACGGTTGGTGGTCACGTAGCTTGCTGGAAAGAGGGGATTTCTAGAAGGAGTTGTGCAGAAAATGGCGTCGGCTTCTACCAAAGCAGTTCTCAGAGCATTGTCGTAGTTAGATTGCCCGTGGTCCAAAGTCCTGAATTCAACAGCAGACGGCCACTTCGAGTTGCCCTCATCATGCAGCTGAGACAGTAGCAATCGAGATCTTTCCGGAGAACGATTGACGATGGTGATGCCTTTGATTTCTTCTCCACGTAGCACCAGCGCCAATCGGACGTGCCATAATGCTTGTTTTCCTGCGCCAAACACCACCAGCTTCTCGGTGTGGAAGCGCCAAAGGTATGGGATCATTACACTGAGCGACGTACGGTACCCAGTGATTTCATCGGCGTTAACAAGGCCAGTTGGCCGTCCAATCTGATCGCATAGTACTAGGACTCCATGCAATGTTGGTTTTGCGGATTCAGAGTCCGAGCCTTGTTTGCGAGACGAGCATTCTGCCAATACTGTGGGGTCGACGACAATCTTGATGCCGGGCCCCTCCTGAGAGGTAAAAGGTCTGAATAGAATCTTTCGGCCTTCGCGCTCAACAACCGCTGGTTCGGGTTGGTATTTTCTCTCGTGGGCAGTGGAAAAGAGTTGCAATGCCTTTGCGAGCTCGTTTCTAAATGCAATCGTTTCCTCCTTTGTCAGAGTCGTCAGAATACGACGGACAGTCTTGTCGTCCAGAGCTATGCAAGTGGTCATCTCTGCAATGGGCACTGGCAGCCTGGAAGGAACAGCACAACAATAGAAACTTCCTTGGTGGCACATCCTGCCTGAAACCAATGTGTACAGACTTTCTGCCGTTATTTGCTTTAGGGGTTAACGCCCGCGCAGGAGGTCGTCGGGAGCGGATCCCGAGTCGGTTGCAGCTGCCGAACACAGCAAGCCGGGGGCGGTGGAGTTGAACACTGCGTATTGTCGATCGTGCCGACTTCTTCCTTTTATAATGGCGAATACCAAGGAAGAGATACGCACCCAACCAGTCCCGCCTTTTGTGAAAGTGTTTCAGCTTCAACCACCCTCCCGATACAGCCGCCTCCAACAAAATGCCGGGGACAAGAAGTTTCAACGTGGTTGGCGTCCATGCAGCAGGCGAGGTCTGCGATGTTGTTGTCGGAGGAGTCCTCGACGTGCCAGGCCGAACAATGTACGACAAGATGATGCACCTCTGGAAAAGAGCAGACGGGCTCCGTTTACTTTTACTGAATGAGCCTCGAGGCAGCGCAGCCATGTGCACGAATCTTGTACTTCCTCCTTGCAACCCCAGCGCCGACGCGGGCTTCATTATCATGGAGCATGAAGAATATCCGCCCATGTCGGGAGCCAATACTGTGGCAACTGCGACTGTGCTGCTAGAAACCGGAATGGTCCCCATGAGAGAGCCTTTGACTCACTTGACCCTGGACACTCCAGCAGGCTTAGTGACTGTGGATGCAGAATGTGAAAATGGCAAATGCATATCGGCTGCGTTCAATAACGTCCCGGCATTTGTGTTCGCGCTGGACGTCGACGTGCCCGTCCCTGGACTTGGTACAGTTCGAGTGGACATAGCATGGGGTGGAATGATATATGCGCTCGTCGATGCATCAAGCGTCGGACTCAAGATTGAAAGTGCCAATGGGAGGCAATTGGTGGAAGTCGGCGAGCGCATCAAGCAGGCGGTCCAGGAGCATACCAATCCAGTCCATCCAGATGACCCTAGAATCCAGGGAGTCAGCATTCTGGAGTTCACAGAACCTTACAAGCAAGAGCACCCTTATAAAGCCGCAGTCAACACGGTCGTTGTCTCGCCGGGTCGACTTGACCGCAGTCCTTGCGGCACCGGGACTTGCGCTCGACTGGCCGTCCTTCATGCTCGAGGCTTACTTGGCGTGGACGAGCCGTTTCACCATCTCAGCATCATCGGGACCGAATTCCAAGCTCACATTCGAGGCACCACCAGAGTTGGGGAATTTCCCGCGATATTACCCACCGTCAAAGGCCGCGCCTGGATCACTGCTTATAAGCAGGTTGTCCTGGATCCGACGGATCCTTTCCCAGAAGGCTTCAGAGTAGGCGACCTATGGCAGATGTAGCATTAACATTGCAAATCGGTAATGTGGGATCAACTGCACTACACACGCTTTCCTGAGACTGATAACCGCCGTAGTAAGGACACACACGGTGACACGATGATATACCTAGGGTATATGTACCTATGTCGGATATTATAGGTAGCGGAGTAGGCGGTACTGGTGGTAGGATAATACGTGATAATAGTATATGCGTGTAAAAATATAAAATAAATATGTAAAAGTAGTATAGTAATATTTAAATCTACTTCAAGTTAGCCACAAAATAATATTAACCGCGCGTTACCGCAACCGGCTCTAGCCTTCATTTTTGTAGGAAAAGTTGTATTCAAAACAGCTCTAATAGACAGCTCCGCTGTGCACCTTGGACTTTATTCCAGGCACGCATCACCCCTTCCTCTTCAACTTCTCTCCTTGTCCCAATTGGCTTGCATCATTATGGCCATCAGTCCCGATGCCATCTCCAGGATTTCGCCGCAGAGCGAAGCAGGCTTGCGAGACGTGCAAGCTGCGGAAACGGCGATGCGACGGTCACGAACCCTGTTCGTTCTGCCTTCGCTACGAGTATCACTGCTCGTTCAAGCCGCCCGCTCCGAGGAAACCTGCAGGGCGGAATGCCGGCGGAACGTCCAGGCGCCCCAGCGAGGAGCTCGCTGAGTCAAGCGAGATGGCCAACGGTAGAACGACGAGCGTGGATCAGGAAAAGATGGAGGCCAACTCAGGCACCGCCTTCCCTCATCTGCTGGGCATGAGACTGAATCCCCAGAGCGCCCCGAAAGTACATGGCTTCAGCTGGAATCTAGGCCCGCGAGACGAGCCCGCGCAGGCATTTACCAACATCACTACCATGATTTCAGCGCGAGAGATGGAAGATCTTGTGACGCATTATTTGAAGAAGATACATCCCCTTTACGCCATTCTCGATCCCGACACCTTGCATCAGAAAGTCGTGGAGCGGTGGGAAGTCGTGCACGCCATCGACAGCTACGATCCGGTTCTTTGCATGGTCGCCGCGCTGGGATCGCTGTTTTCGGGGCACAACGCCCATCCGAACGAGAACGCCATGGTCCAGTGCGCAAAGGAGATGCTAGAGACGACCTGCATCCGAAAAGAAGCCCTCCTGCACCATGCCACGGCCTGGCTCTTGCGGACATTGTACCTCCGCAGCACCAACTCCCCCCACGCCTCCTGGATGGCGAGCTGCTCCACTATGCATATGATCGAGGCGACCGGAGCCCATCAGGACCCCGATCTGGTCTCCTTGGTGTACTCCGACACCGCCCACGTCTCCGTCGGCGAAGAGAGCCACCGAAGGCTGTTTTGGGTCGCTACAGTGTTGAATTCGTGGATTTCCTACGAGTACGGCCGGTCACGGGTGTTACTCCGCGGTGTTTCCTGCAAGACGCCGCTTCCGCGACCTGGCGACTTCACGTCGGAGTTGATTGCGCTCTACCAGATCTCCGAGCGGCTGGATCCTGATCAACCGAACAGAGCATCCGACCTTGAGGATGCTTTGACCCGCCTGGAGCGGCTCACGCTTTCCCATGATGCGCTGGTTTTGTCGCAGAGCAACGTGGCGCTAACCATCTACCGCCGCTTACGGGTCGCTTCTCCGAACATCTCGAGCGACATCCTCACTCGCATCATCCGGCTGGGTAACGATGGCCTTGATGCTGCGGTGCGAATAGCGATGGAGCGCTGTCCGTGGTGGCATGTCGCCAACGTCCCTTTCCAATTTATCTGCATCTTGCTCGCCATGGACTCTCGGGAGTCTTTATCACAAGTCGGGCCTGCCCTTCGCTCGTTCCGCGCCATCGCCCGATACTTCAGCACGTCGATGCTGCACACAGCACTCGAAACGATCGAATCTTTAGTCCGATTGTCGCAAAACAAGAAAGAGCGAGACCTGGCGCTGTTGAGGGAGAGTATGCAAGCCGATGCTTCCGGGTCGCTCGAGCATATGCCGCTCACGGCACCACCCTTCAGCGCTGCCTCGTGGACAGGAACGACGTCCGACATCGCGTCGCTAGGAAATTTCGACTGGGACTGGACCGCGTTTCTGGAGAATCAAGGTCCTCTCTTTGACGAAGGTGCATAAGGTGGACAAAAATGACGATGTGTGCTGCGGAACTTGCTTAAACTGTCTCTTCTCGGATTCTCCGCTGCACCGCACAAGCAGTCAACAGTACTGTTGTGTGTCGCTCCACATGTCACACTGCTGCAGTAATGTAACCGTCATGTGGTGATATGATTCAGCTTGGCCGTTGCGAGTTGGGGCGGGAATTGCGGAATTGCGGAAAGGCGGGTAGAGCGGGATTCCAAGGCTGCGGACAACACCAAGGGGAACGGGATTAAATACCTTGGGTCATTCCATCGATTGGGCACCGGAAACTGACACACGAACAACGTTTCTCTGCAATTTTTGGGGCGCTCGATCCCAGTCACCATGCAGTCATTTCGCCAGTACCGCAACCTGCGTCGCGACCTGGAACAGAGCGTCAAGTTGCACAGTCCCTACGAGGCGGCCGGCGATCGTCACGACCAGCCGACCGGCGACATCCTTGAAGATGCAGACGACGCCATCTTGGAGCGGCAGCTCTCCTCGGACGACCCCGAAAAGGCCAGGGCCGCGGCCAACAACCACATCGTCCTTCACACCGGTCAGCGCGCGACTGTCCCCGGCATCGATGTCCGCCGGATGCCCGACATATTCGAGCTCCTTGAGAGCAATCAGGTCTTCATCGTGGGTTACGATGGCCCCAAAGACCCTCTGAACCCCAAGAATTGGTCACTGAGGCGCAAATGGGGATGTCTGGGGATCGTGGGTACCACGGGCTTCCTCGTCGGATGGTGCTCGTCCATCGACTCAGGCGTCATCAAGCAAGGGCAAGAGGCTTTTGGGGTGAGTGAGGTCACTGAATCTCTGGCCACGGCTCTCTTCCTCTTTGCCTTCGGCTTCGGCGCTCTCTTCTCCGGACCCTTCTCAGAGACCGTGGGACGCAATCCGGTGTACATTGTGACGCTGTCACTGATGATGGTTTTTATCATGGCATCCGGCTTGGCGCCGAATCTGGGAGCACAGCTGGCTTTCCGCTTCCTCGCCGGACTCTTCGGCTCGACCCCAATGACGACCTTCGGAGGCAGCATGTCAGATATATTCGATCCTATGGCCCGCACGTACGCCTTCCCCGTCTGCTGCACGCTCTCGTTCACTGGCCCTTTCCTCGCCCCCATGGTCGGCGCCTTCATCGGCCAGAGCAGTCTGGTCAGCTGGCGGTGGTCGGAATGGATCTCCCTAATCCTCGCTGGCCTCATCACCTCGCTCATCATTCTTTTTGTGCCCGAAACGTACGGGCCCATCCTGCTCCAGTGGAAGGCCCGTCACCTGCGCGACATCACTGGCGACCAGCGCTTCGTTGCCGAGATCGAACTGCGGCAGACCTCGCTCGTGACGCGCATGTTGCATAGCTGCTCCCGCCCCTTCCACATGTTCTTCCGCGAAATCATGGTGACCCTTTTCACCATGTACCTGGTGGTTGTCTATATTGTCCTCTTCGGCTTCCTGACGGGGTACGAGTTCATTTACGGAGACACGTACGGCTTCTCCCAGGGCTCCGTCGGCCTCGCCTGGATCGGCGTCAATGTCGGCTTCCTCCTCGCCTTTGCGCTGGTGCCGCACATCTACTTCTCCTACCAAAAGCGGCTTCGGGCTGCCCAGGCAGCCGGGCACGACCACCTCCCGCCCGAGGAGCGGCTGTGGTACGCCATGTACGGGGCGCCCTGGCTGCCAATCTCGCTCTTCTGGATGGGCTGGACGAGCTATCCGTCGGTGTCGTACTGGTCGCCGCTGGTGGCCTCGGTGGCGTTTGGTTTTGCCGTCCAGGGCATCTTTATCTCCAGCTACGCCTACCTGATTGACACGTACGAGCTCTATGCCGCCAGCGCGCTCGTCAGCGCCACCTTCTTTCGCTACCTGGCTGCAGGTGCGTTGGTGATTGTCTCCATCCCCATGTATGGCAATCTGGGGGTGCATTGGTCGCTTACCCTGCTGGGCTGCATCTCCCTCCTCATGACTCCTGTGCCCTATGTATTCTATTGGTATGGCTCTCGAATCCGTCAGCGCACGAGTAAGGCCGCCACGAAGGATTGATATGGACCTCACCGCATGCCTTGTCTCAGACGGCCATCAGATCCGCCAGAGCATGAGCGGAGGAGGGCGGGCTTGTGGGGCGGCTAAAACATCCTTGTTCTTCTTTTTTAATTCCGCCTTTCACGGTATTGCTGCTTCGGATCCCCACTAATAGGTGAGAGGCCCAGGATCGATTTCAAACGCCAAAAGTTTATGATCAATGAAGATGTGTAGAAGAGGTGGGAAAGGTCAAGAAAGGCTTCATAGAAATATGAAAGTAGAAGAATGAAGGGAAGCAAAGAAAAAAGACGCCCGCAGGGAAAAGTGATGGGGACATAGAGCAAATCGTATAGATCAAGGATAGAAAGGAAAGACGGATCCCGTGAGGTTCTTTGTTAACATAGAGAGCGATATCTCCCGTATCGTAAGCCGACCCGATACAAGAGACACATACTCTCAGGATTGGGTTATATGCAGAGGGGGGAAACACCATCATTTGTTGGTTTGGCATAGCTCTGCACAACGGCAGGTTAACGGTGCTGCCAGTGCCTGTTACAATGCTGTATATATTCTTCAGTCGTGGGAGCCACAGCAATCAATACTTTACTCTGTCACAGGCGCTGCATTGCACACACACGTTGATGGCAAGTGGAGCAGATTGTATCTGAATGCGACGTGTTGAAGTCCACAAAGCACGCACCGATGGGCCGTGGCGGCGGGTGCCAGGTCTGCAGGGTGCACTCGGATCTTGTGAGGTCGATGACATCCTTGCCCTCCATGCCAGTGGGAGGAGTCAAGACACCAGCAACCTAGTAGTTGTAGCAGGCATACGACTTACATTGGGTTTCTGATGGCCTCGCAGTGCTGTGGATAGGCTTGCGGCCGCCGGAGATCTCCTAGGTGGTTGGTTATCAGCGGGTAGAAGTCGGCACTGACAAGCGGATCGGTACATGGACAGAGTATTCGGCTTCGTTCCCGAACGGCCTCCTTCAAGAATGAGCGGAGATGGACCTCAGGGGAGATGCTCCGGGATGGCTTCCGGCCAATTTGTATGGAAGCTTTCGCAGCCGATTCTTGGCAAGGACGCAGCAAGGGGGCAATCCTTTCACGAACTTGAACAGGTTAAACCAAGCCAGGGAACCATGCTAGTCGTCCCCAGGTTTGTGGGGAAGGCCAGGGTTGATGGCAAGCTGACGGAAAGCTTCCACACGCCGCCACGGGACCTTAAGTTCTGCTGGAGGTCTTGCTGAAATGAAAAGCCTCTTGCTGGAAACGCATTGAATATTCTCAACTGGCACTAAGAAGCCGCATGCTGTGAGAGATTGTCAAAAGTGCCCGGAGAGCACGTTCGTAGCAAAAACACCCATGTGAAGATGAATATATCTTTGTGTTTGATTCAGTCTTTGGTATGCTCGACCCCTCCAGGCTGACTAAAGCCCGCCGAATGGTTGTTGGAACCAGTCAAATCGACTGGCATCCAACGACTCGGCAACGTTCATAAGTTGAATCGGATCCATTGCGTCCGGCCATGTCCACTCCCCGAACGGCTCAACGTTCCCTTCAAGAGAGATATCATCAAGCTGAGCACCGGGGGTCTCATTAACAGCAGTCGTCTGACCATCCTGGCCATGGACGTTAGGTCCAGCAGATGCGCGTCGAGATACGATCCTTGAACGGGCCGCATAGTTGCCCGCTTCCGGTTCAAGTTCCTCCAACATTTTACTCAGTTGTTCCAGCTCGGCCTTACGAAAACGCGCAACCATGTTCCCTTTCCCTATCATATCGTCAATGACACGATAAGTGGTCTGAGCTGCGGCCGCAAGATTATTGACCAGAGTCGGCTCAACAAAAGCGCCCATGAAGATCATCAACCCAGAGCAGAACGCGGACTCAAGGTCAAAGGGTAAGAAGCTTTCTAGACGCTCGCGGTCAATAAAACATCCGAGTGAGGAAATCGGCATTTCGTACCAAGTAGTCCTTGCGTAAATAGACTGGCAAGAATGTTAAGTGATTGTTGGCAAGAGTCAATGCACATTTGGAGCAATACTTGCAGCCGCCTCATGGTCATTATAGTAGTTGGCGTTGCCGGCCGGGTATTCAGTTGTTTCGAGAAGAGACTGTACATCAGTGGCCTTGTGGTAAGAATTACGCACTAGAATGGTGATGGTGGTCAGACGCTGTATGCCATGACGAGGCAGTCGAGACGGCTCTTTACCTGATGATAGACGAGATGCAATGTCGCCGATTGCCGAGATATGCCTTCAATTGAACCGTTTGAAGGCAACTTGAACGTGTTGTTGAGCTCGTCGGCCACCGCAGCAAGACAAGTAAGCGCCGATTTGGTGTTTGTCAAAAACTTCTGATCAAGGCGCCCATCGGGGCCATAGACAGCTACGTGGTCACAGGAGTCAGTCAATCTACCAGATAGGTCCTGGAGTCGCACTCACTGTTAACAACCCGTGCGATAATGCGACACAATTTGATGTGGATGTCAAGAGCTGCAAGTCCGGTAGCTGACTGTAGGGAGGGTAGTTTCGCGTGGATGTTTTCCTCGCTGATCTGTACTGGTAGACCCATAAGCGATGACAGTTCCCGATCTAGGATATAAATTGTCCACCATATCCTCCTGGCTCGCTCGATCTGTGCTTCGCCGAATACCTCGGTCGGCAGCTCCGTGTGCATTCCTCGAAAAAGAGCCATGCGCAATGCGGTTCCGATCTAATCTCTGTGTCAATGGGTCTTCTCGCACTATGGCTAGCCCGTGTGACAGACTCACAGTCAGGTAAGCCCCAGCTCGATAATCAGTTGATTGCAGGTAGAGGGCAGCGCAGCAGTATAGTTCCGTAGCTGTAAATGTGTCTTTCCACAATTGACTGGTGTCCGGTAGCAGTTTCATGGCTTGAACAAAGAATTCCGCACCGGGTGGCTTCCTCCCTTCGCCGCTTCGGAGGACAAAAGCCTGCCCAAGGGCCATGATCAGCAAGTAGTGGACGAACCAGAGCCCACCTCTTGGGGTGTCCTCGCTGGGGTTTTCGTAAAAGTCATGTAAGTTTTGTTGAAATGTTTCTTCATCGAACAAGTGATATGTGTGGCCCACATGGAACTGGACTGATCGGATCAGATACATTGAGTGACTCAACGAAGGGAGTGGGGGAGTGAAGACGGTGTCTGCGATTCTAGACCCATCCCAGCCCATGTCGTACGCCGTCCCGTCCATGACAAAACTCTCTGGTGGTAAAGACGTGTTATGGACAGCTTTTTGCGTTATATTCAGGACCCGTCGACTGAATGACCAATTGGACGATGTCCCCAGATACACTATTTAGCATGAGTACAGTAGCAGGTTGTGACATCTTGTGGTACTTACCTGGACCATATGGATAGGAAGGATGTGAGATGAAGCCAGAGTCAGGAGGACCTACAGACAGAGGATTCGTGATTGTCACCACGTCGGTCGGCGTAGCATCACGCATAGGGCCCGCTGGGTTTCTTTGTAGCTCTGGGCTTTGAGAAGAACCAGAAGGCCCCCGTAGCTCGCTGCCCGCATTGTCTGCAGGAGCGATTCGAGTTTGCTCATCAGTTGTTATGGTATTCGACCTGCCCGGGCCTACTGGAAAGCCACTTTTAGACACGGCTGGACACCCATTGCCATCCCAGCACTTACTGCTTGTGTCGACGTCTCTGGTACAGTCCATACTGCCAGCAGCGGCAGTGTGGTCGGGGACATGGCTGGAGGAACCATTCAAGTCTGCAATTCGCTGTTGAAGACTCCTCAGATAACTGGGCCGATATTAGATTGATGGATTCCAGATGAAGGAGTACACTTGCGCCTTCGAGACCACGACCTTGGACTCCGAATCGTCGAAGAAGCAGTGGACTCTACGTTTCAAGCAATTGGCACAAGGCTCCGTCCCCGTGCACTTGATTTTTTGTCGGCGACATCTTTGACAGCTGCGGCAACAAGCAATCAGCGACGAATCATCGAAAATGGGTGCATGTCATACGCATTAGAAGTGCGCTTCTTGCTGGCAACATGGTCGGACATCGCTGCTACACATGATGGTTTGCGCTGGAAACGGGCTGACGGCGACCGCTGCTTCTATCGAAGTTGGTAACCGTTGCGGAAAAAATTGCCTGGTTGCGATCATCAAGCGGTAGATAAATATCCAAGACCCCACCGTGGATAGCTATTGATCTTGTAGTACAAGAGTCGTTAATGCTCGATACCTTATGCAGAGATAAACAACTTGCGCTGGAGGAAAGTGGTTGCCGGCCATGCACATCACGACGGCCGCCAAGCGACAGTGGCTCTGGGGTTCCAGATGTGCTTATCTCCAGCGATATGCCATACCCATTCCTTTTACTACACCTGGCACCGCCAACCCGGCTATCGTCGGTGTCGTTACATTTTCTGTGGGGACGGGTGTGGAGGCGCCCTGCGCGTTCTCTCAGCATTACGTTTTGCTTCATTTCCTGGAGTTTGACACTTCTACGCATGTTGCCACAACCGCCTGGTTGGCTAAGGTCTGGTTCTGAGTGTTGCTCGCAATGCAATGTCATTGTGGTGCGTTTTGGAAGGCAGAGCCCCGAAATCAGAGCTCAAGCTCTTGATTGTGAAACATGCGGAAGATTTCGTCGGCTTTTGTAGTATGTACTCTTGTAGTGGTGCATTCGCTGCTAGTCGATCTAGTTGTGTTCTGACCCCGTCTTCTTGGGCCAGAATCACACCGAGTTGGAATTGTCGGCACAAGACCACGCCGCGGATCCTCCAGCAGCTTTATAACTGTCGATGATGCCCACGATAGAACCGTAGGTACCTCCCACCATGAGAAAGGTTCCCGAAAGAATCACGAAAACGCTCCAGCATACCATCAACTTCCATTTCAGTGTTCGATCGCTATTCCAGTGATCATAAAGCCACATACAGCCCATGGGTTGAAAAGACATCAGCGTGCCAAGTAAGGCGCCGATCAGAGAAACGAGGCCGCCAAAAACTGGGATGGCGCTGGCAATGATGTAGGAGGTCAGTGCGATGCCGATGGTACAGCCCAGCCAGCACGTCCAGTGGGTGACTGTGTGCAAAGTCAAGTGCCTAGAGCCGCGGAGGAGGCGAACGAAGATATATTTGGCGGGCAACTGCAAGGTTGTGAGTATAAAGGCGTAGCTGAAAACGCACAGCAGACACTTACGTGGATGGTCAGCGTGGTGGTCACCAACAGCCCAGGAAGTGCAAACCCATAGGACACTTTCTTCATGGTCGGGCCCGCTGAGCCGAGGGCAGGAGAAGCGACGTAAGAACCACAATAGTAATACACGACGCATCCGATGGAGACGTAGATGGCAGTCACCAGGCCCTGGCAGACCAATAGTGAGCGGGTGTAGTGACGAGGCTGCCGCATCTCTGCAACGACGGAAAAGAACCCCGGCGTTCCCGCATAGGCAAAGACAAGGGCTGAGCATGCCGACATGGCATCGGTGAAGCTCGGGCTATTCACGAGCTTGTAGTCAGATACCCATACGCCCTCCTTGGGAGCAGCATACGGGCGGCTCTGGACACCGACAGCGATCGTGACACAGAGAACTGCAACATAGGTCAGCACAGATCATGTCAGTTACTCCCACTATACTTACTGGCAGTGATAATGGCAACCACTCCAATCCACGCAAGCCATGTGATGCGACCCAGGGTCTGTATACTCCCGAGTCCACAACCTGCGATAGCTGCGACCGCCACAAACACAGCTGTACATGCCCCATGGGTCGAAACTGCGTTCAAGCCGATTGAAAGCCCGAGCATACCAGAGCCGGCAACAAAGGTCCAATCTGCCACAAATTAGACAGAGCGAAGAAATGGTTTCTCATGTCATTCTCACAGAGACAAAATGCAACCCCCAAAAACTCTCGCCCAAGTCGACCAAAGAGCAGAGCGCCCACGTCGTCAATTCCGTATACCTCACGATGGCGAAGCTTGAAGACACCCACGATGTAATCGGACCAGGTTGTGATAGCACCAATAGCAACCAAGCAGATGACGCCTGGTATCAGGCCCAACGTGTCGAAGACCGCAGGAATAGAGAGGACGCCGAGTCCGATCTGTGTTTTCATCATCAGGGCAACGGTGCCCAACCATCCCACCTGACAGATATTATCAGTACTTCGACTTCTACACCCATAGACCTAGACATTGAACTCACGTTCCGATAGTTGGGTCCTTTACTGGTAATCTCTCCAAAGACCGCATCGTGGGTGTAAGCGGTGTCGATGTGTACTTCACCAGCAGCTTGTGACTGCACTGGAGCCAGCACATCACCTTCGGTTTTCGTTTCATTGTACGTTTCGCCCATGTTGAATATGTAGCCGGGTAGAGAAGGCCGCCAGTGCTAGGTCGAGGAATATCGCAGGTCGAGCTCAGGCAAAGATGGCCCTAGGTTTTAAACACTCTGGGTTCCTTACCCCAGGGGATCTGAAGCCGGTGGAGCATGAGCAGCGACTAGCGCTGGTGATAGAGGTGGCTGAAGGCTCAACCAGGGTCCCTGTAGTGCGGCGACGAGGTTGCATCACCTTCGTCCATATCTCGGCCTAGCGGGAAGTCATCTGGTGACAGCTTTGAACGGGCCCTGCACAGACTGGCTCGTTATCTCACGCCCCCATCAACTTGCCGATTGCCACGCTATCGGCTCCAGATTCCTTGCACAAAACCACCACGCTACGGATTTGCATCCGGTGTGCGATAGGCAATTTCGCTTCGCTTCGGCCTCTCCTGGAAGGCTATGATCTGGAAGGCTATGATGCTCAAGTTTCAAGCTACGTAGGATCGACACGACCCGTCGTGCAAGGCAGGAATCTAAGGCGGAATCCTTCCCTAAATAAAGCATTCCTGCTGATCGGCGTTGGACCGAAATAGCCGGAGTACATGCTCTTGTCGTAAGTATTGGAGGCGTCTCTGCCCAGCGTTCCTCAGGCACGGTTGAAAGGTCTTTCTCTCCTTGCTGGGGTAAATTGACACCATAAAGTCGAGATAAAGCGTGTCGTAGGAGCAGGTTTGTCCAGTCCTTATCTGCCTGGCCGGCCGCGGGACCTCTTCTCTGTGTCACGAGTAAGGTGGCATGTCTTTCCTGTGGATGGGTTCAGGTTAGTCGAACGAGAGGGATCGTTGGCGCCTCATACACCCCGGTGGGAGTCAACGGTAGACGAATCGACGCGAGGCAGACCCAGTGTTCACCCCTTTTTGCTCTGGCCTTTGCTCACAATGCAGACAGCCAACAACTAAAAATGGACAGTTTTCGATTGCTGATACCAGCACCAAACAACAGCTTTTGCGGTGTCACACCAGTCTTGCTCTAGGTAGTGTCCCAGTGTAAAAGCTGGTAGTGATTAGAGGTTATCGTTAGGCTGTGCTCGATCATTCGTATGACATATGTATGAGTGTTATGAGGGTCGGAGGCGGATAACAGCTGATGACGCCTGTTGGATCAGGGCATATGGAGCTTCCTGATATCGGTTCGTTCAGAGACGTACAAGCGATTTTTTTTTTTTCCTGAGAAGTCCCCGTACCCTGCACCCTGCATGAACGTCTACTCTTTCATATATCATGGCTTTCAAGTTTCGGGATCTCTTCTCGCCATGTAGCTTGGCAGAACTGTCTCCTGGTTGTCGCAGCCAGCTTTCCGGCTTCCATGGGATCCTCCTCTTAGACGGTCCAGCTTAAATATATTTAACTTATTACTGTCACGCAGAACATTTGCTGCATCGTCCCAGTCACCAGACCGAAGGTAAAGCCCCCGGCCATAGAATGACTCGAGATGGTTGTGCAGCGTGATGACCAACTTTTCGAGTTCGCTCAATTCGCAGGGCAAGTATCCGAGCTCGAGTTGTTTCAGGTTCGGCCAGCTACCTACAGGGATGAACTCTTTGAGCACAACGTGTGGTAGCTGCTGCCACCATACATACCCTGCCAAGGACACTCTCAAACATCGGAGAGAAGGGGCACTTGTCAACGCTGTGGTCACAGATCCAAGGGCTTGCAGCTCGGAATATGACCGAGAGTGGTTGCATGCTGTCGAGCTTCCGCGAGGCCACGAGTGAAAAGTGACGTCCATGCTGTCGGTTTTGGAGACCAACTTGCAAATGCCTTCAGCTTGTCTCTCACTCACTTTCAGACAGGTCAAGTTGGCAGGCACGCTGAAGCTCAGAGTAAATGATGATGGTCTGGCACCAGAGTCGCCTAGACTCGACAAAAGCTCACCCAGCATTTCGATCGGTGGCTGGGTGATGTATGCAATAGCCAGCGAACCGTTCCACCCAGATGGAGCTAGAGCACAAGCAAACGCGCCTGAATCCCAAAGGTCTGTCGTCTGGGTTGGTATAGTTTCAGGCTGCACCCCTCCATCAATTCCGTTCGTCAAGTGGATGCTTTTCAAAGATGAAAGCCTGGCGAATGCGTTGCATAGGCGATCAAGATGGCGGTTGTTCTTTCTGATACATTCCTGGTCTGACGTTCGCATCTTGTATTCGTTATGAAGTACAGACAAAAGGCTTTCAAATGCATCTGCAGAGTCGGCTGAGAGATCTTCAATGCCGAACTCCCCAAGATGGCGTGGGAACCTGTTGCAAACGTCACTTTCCCGGCATAAAGCACCACTTTGCCGCTGTTTGGGACCTGCGTTCAGCTCAGCCAATGTGAGAATCCGGGCAAGAGCACTTCCACAATGATCCCTGTACAGGTCTCGGTCTTGAGACAGCCGGACATCATAATAGGCTGCATTGATCTCCACTGATCTGATGCACTGGCTGAACAATGGGTGGTCACAGAGTTGTTGAAAGCGCGACAACGAGTTGGAATTGAGGCACACGGTGGTCGAGGACACCAAAAATGCGCATGCGACGATGCTGAGCTTGCGCGAGGCAAGCCGGATATTTTTCATATCTATTTTCCTGTCCTGCTGGCATTCCCCTCTGGACACGAAGACTAAGATCCGATGGATCACCTCATTGGGGAGGTTGTCGAGGTTGGAGCCCGACATTGCTGCAAGGATATTTGGGAATCTCGATAACAGGACATCTTTCGAAGGGTCACTTGTGACGCAGACCCTTTCGTGACTCGGTGCTGTAGGTATATATACAGCCCTTGGAATGCATGTTGGAGCATGGTCTCCGTAACCAACGGCGATGGTCTACCAATTCGTGATTGGAGGATCTGGCCAAGCAAGACACTCAACGGACACTTGCGCATCGGCAACATTCGGATACTTTCAAAAGTGAGTACCTTAAACAACCAACGCCAGGATTACATAAAAGAACAGATGTCTTTTTAATCCTTTCGCGTCCTCAAATAATTCGTGTTGAAACAAGATTGCCATTGCTAGACGTACATTGGGTCAGAATGACTTACATACTTGTGCTTCTCCGGCACGGCCAGTCCACCTGGAATGAACTCAACCTCTTTACGGGCTGGGTTGATGTCCCGCTGTCCGAGAAAGGGGTCGCGGAGGCCAAGCAAGCGGGTACACTGCTGAAGAAACACTCACTGCTCCCGGACATTGTTTATACCAGTTGGCTTCGCCGCAGCATCAACACGGCCAACTTGTGCCTGGATGAAGCCGACCGTCTGTGGATCCCGGTCAAGCGCGCTTGGGAGCTCAATGAACGCCATTACGGCGGTCTCCAGGGCAAAAACAAAGCCGAAGCTGCCGAGAAATTTGGCGAAAAGCAAGTCAAATTGTGGCGTAGAAGCTACGACACTCGGCCACCGGAGTTTGGAAATGGTACCGATGCGAAGTCACAGCAGGATCCGGATGGTCGATACGCAAAGTCGGGTGTCCAGGTTCCCAGTACCGAGTGTCTCAAAGATGTCCTCGAGCGGGCCTGGCCTTACTGGTTGTCGGACATTGTCCCAGACCTGCAGGCAGGCAAGACAGTGTTGGTTGCTGCCCACGGGAACAGTTTGAGGGCCATCATCAAGGGACTGGAAGGAATCAGTGACGAAGAGATTCCGGGGCTAGAGCTTCCCACGGGTGTTCCGATCCTATATGAACTCGACGAGAACTTGAAGGTCGTTAGCAATGGCGGGAAGGGGAAGCTGCTGGAATGATATCCAGGGTAGGCACCATCAAGCACGTAACAGCTCGATGCGCCGAGTTTATCAATAATGAACTTGAAGTGACCAGGATGAAAGGAAATAAGATGCAGAGAAGTCGTAGTGGTGAAAGGATTCAATGTGAGCCATTGGGAGAAGAACACAACATGTAGGGAAATGCCGGTTCAACCTTGCTGCTGAAGCCTTTTCCCACGGTATTGTGCCTACCGTAGCTGTGCCTGATAATATCCTGTTTGAGACCACATCAGGCGTCACACTG
Organism: Exophiala dermatitidis NIH/UT8656; assembly: GCF_000230625.1. Classification (NCBI taxonomy): domain Eukaryota; kingdom Fungi; phylum Ascomycota; class Eurotiomycetes; order Chaetothyriales; family Herpotrichiellaceae; genus Exophiala; species Exophiala dermatitidis. The sequence continues at coordinate 4,154,161 of NW_008751647.1, read as the reverse complement.
CAGCTAAGAGATGGCAGGGACTTTGAAGCGGAGAGTAGAATCTGAGGCCGGGGGGCACAAACTGGAATGTGACCTGTCGCTTTGGCCATTGCGTGATATCCCCTCAAGCCGGTCACGTTTTAGCCGGCAATGTTCCATGGCTGGCATACAGTAGTAGAGTAAATAAGATGTTTCTTACACCTTTTCGCAAAGATAGCGGGGGAATCGACGTTGCGAAGATTGATGGAATTAATAAGTACAGTACCTAGGTGCCAGGTACGTACTGTAGGTGCCTATTCTATAGGTGGGAACATTAGGGAAGAAAAGCGTCGGCCCCCTCGGCCTGTCTTGGCAGCGACAATAAGCTTTGCATAGGCTCCAAGTCTCCCCCCGCGGGGCTCCTTAGGCGTGGGTTCCCCCCTAAGTAGCCCGCAGGGAAGCGCCTAGGGAGCCTAAGAGCCCAAACGAGTACCTAAGGTACAACTACAGTACTACTAGTATGAGCGGCAGGCTGGGAGTGGAGCGACGAGGCTTGTGCTGGCGTCAATGGTACTGTACTAGCAGTCGAGACGATGGAGGGTTTCAATCTACATCTTCATCTGGGCAAACTTAAGTAGCCCGACTTCTACTGGAAGGACAGCCATGGAACTGTTACATATATTTTGCGGGCTTGGATCACTTTTGGAGTGTCTCGATATATTTATTACAATATAGGCTAATGGCCTTCTTCCGAGTTTTCTTGTGCCTCCTAGGACAGGACACGTCTACCAGCGACGTTGATGCCATTGCGGTCCCTTCAAGGTCTACGGCGGTGGTGTCTTTTCCCTAACAGCACCTAACGGCGGGATCCTGGTGCTGTCAACGTTTTCCTCGTCCGTGTCTTGGTCTTTTCGCGTCGCCTCATTTTGTTTGCCGGCCAGCGGTTCGATCTTTGCGCCTTGAATGGTCTCGTCTCGGCCGACACTTCCCTGCGCGTCGGTGTGTGGTAATGTGTGTTGATTCTGCCCTTTGCCGCCCAGCGGATCGATACGCGTTTGATCAATGTTCCTGTCTGTGCCCGCCGAGCCGCGGGAGCTCAGGTCATGCGTTGTGTTGGTCTTGACCCCGGAATCCAGGGGTGCGATCTTGGTCGCGGAAATCTTCTCGTCGGAGCCGGATGCGCCTCTGTTGGGGAAACTGGTCAGTATCTGGTGCAAATCTTCCGGGCTGACTTGCTCATTATGCTCCTGGGGGTTGGGTCTAGGCACTTACGTGGACATGTTGTCTCAGTATGCCGAGATATTGTGCAGAGGGAACCTCAAGTCCTGTGATCTGTGATAGCAGTTGACCGGAATACGTGAAGCCTCCTTGTTACTGTCTTCACTCCTTGATTGAGCCTGTCTTTAATATACCCTGCCAACCCCTCCTCGCTTCGAAGCATTTCGATCCTGCCCCGCCCATGATTTCATCTCAGGGACCAGAATAACGTCACGCAGGGTTCGCGATAGCAGCAAAGGAACTTGCCGGAATCCGGCCAACGTTGATCTACACTGAGGTGCACTCTTTGTGGACGCTAAGCCCTACCATCGATACCATATTGTTCATCGAGAAGCCAACCAGATACTGTACAGTAGTATCGAAATTGTCACGAAACCGGTTCATTTGCGGAGAATTCCTCCGAGGGGATATCGGATGCGAGGGATGTCGTTGTATGTGTCCTCCCCCGAATTCTGAACCTGGTAGTAACATCATCATCAGGACCACGATCATTCGTCAATCGCCCTTTCAGATCTTTGGGTTGTCAAGACCGTTTTCGGACCGGCATGAAACAAGCGCAGCATACAAGATTGTTGCAATAGATGCCATATATGATGCACTAGCAAAGTCGTGACCCACTGACCTGACGGCGATCCATGTCTTCTTTGTCTAATCTGCTGTTCAACCTGCTTCCTTCAACTCATGCACGTTCGTATGGTCGGTATACAGGGTCCCACATCTGCACCTTGACCCATTCTTCGAGATCTTCGTCGCTTTCCACGGGGATATCTGCTGCTTGTGCTTGGCCTTCTTCCACCGCGCAGCGGATGACAGCCATGGCAATCTTTACACTCACCCTCCTGGCATCCTCAACGTCCGGGACCAGTGGCTTGGTAGGATCCTGAAGTGCTGGCGCTTCCTCCGATAGAGCCGTGACGGCTGCGACAAGCATTTTATCTGTCAAGAGTTTCGTTCGCGAAAGGACACCGCCGAGTCCGATGCCAGGGAAACAGACGGAGTTGTTGCATTCTGCAATCTCAATCTCCTTACCCTTGTACTTGACCGGAGGAAAAGGCGAGCCTGTGGCAACCAGGGCACGGCCATTAGTCCAGTTGATGAGGTCCTCCGGCTTAGCCTCGTGGAGGCGGGTAGGATTGCTCAAGGGAAATATGATCGGTTGCTCCACATGCCGGGCCATCTCCTGTACCACTTCTTTGGTGAAAGCACCAGGCTTTGTGGAGGTGCCAACCAGAACATGTGGCTTGACCTCAGCGATGACTGCTTGTAGGGATTTTGTGTCTTTTCCTTGCCATTCAGAAGCATCGCGGGCGAAGGGCTTCTGTGCAATCGAGAGGTCATCCCCCATGTCGTTGAGCAGAAGCCCCGCTTTGTCGATACACCTAATGGCGGTTAGACCTAATTGGCATGATGGCAAAGAATCCACATACCAAATCTGCTTTGCTACCTCTTCTTTGCTCTTTTTCGCTTCTGCGGCTATTGCAGCTTGGACCTGTTCGGCTATTCCACAGCCGGCGGTACCAGCGCCAAATATCACCACGCGTAAATCGGTCAACTTGACCTTGTTGATCCGCAAACCGGCCAGAATGGCGGCGAGGGTTACGCAGCCGGTGCCTTGAATGTCATCGTTGAAGACCGCCGTGTCGTTGCGGTATCTGTCAAGCAGCCTCCGGGCATTGGAAACACCAAAGTCCTCAAAGTGGATGTAAGCTTTGGGATACAGCTTCTTCGCCGTTTTGACAAACTTGTCAACGAAGTCATCATAAGCTTGGCCCCGTACGCGCTTGAAGCGATGACCTAAGTACAGAGAGTCATTGAGTAGCTTGTCGTTATCGGTTCCCGTATCAAGGACCACGGGGAGAGTCCTGTCCGGGTGCAAACCAGCGCAGATAGTCATCAGCGCCAGCTTCGCCACGCTTATCAGGATGCCCCCAATGCCCTGATCTCCGATACCTAGGATTTCCTCACCGTCGCTGACGACAATGTAGTCCACCCCATTTTCGGGGTCATTAGGTCTGATGAACTTGCTGAGACGCTCTTCGACCTCATCCGGGTGTTTGATGCTCAGAAAACAGCCATCAGGTCGGCGAAAAATGCGGGAGTAGTTTTCAATCGCGTCGCCCTCGGTGGGAGTGTAAATAATGCTGAACATCTCCTTCAGATGGTCTTGGATCAGCCGGTAGTACAGCACCGTGTTCTGCTCAGCCATGGATGTCATGAAGGTGTTCTTCTGAAGGTCGTCCGGTTGGTTGCAATACTGCTGATACGCCCTGGCTACTTGTTCATCGAGCTTCTGGATATTGGTCGGCAAAAGGCCTTTGAGGCCAAAGATCTGGCGCTCCTCGGATGTGAAACATGTGCCCTTGTTGTAGAACGGGTTGTCTAGGAGAAGCCTCCCAGAAAGTGGTACTTTGAGGGGCCCCTTATTGGCAAGAGGGAGGTGATCGTACTTCCCCTTGACGGAAGCCATGGTTTTGTACCAATTTCTCTGCCACACTCGCCCGCCAATTTTCATATCAAGCCTGAATCCGCACAAGGTGGAATACAAGATAGCTGCGCCGACGGAAGTGTCTGGCACCGATACACTGGTCGCCAACAGCTGGGTTCGTCAAGAGGCTACGCCGTCGAGGACTAGGATCCGAGTCCGGGAGAGCGATGCGAGCCGGCGTCCGCTACAGTCTCAAGTTTATACCCGCAGTGCCATCACGCAGAGTATCGGGGCGAGCTACGGTACCCAAATGAAATTGAAGACACGGTTACAGGCACTACCAGAGATACCAGGAGGCGAATCTGTTTGTTGTGAGGTTGGATGCACCAGCCTGGAGGATTCCATCGGCGTAGTGGTTTTCGATCGACGTTGGTGACGCTGACGGCTGCGTTACGTCACGGCGCAGTCTCTGAGGTCGTGTCTTTTCGTCACCGACTTATGCCCGCATCAACATGACATGTCGAATGTCTACGGACTCAACTACAATGTGCATTTCTTTCTGGAATATCAATGCACCGTGCGGGTCATCATACTGCATGCCTCTCGCTGGTGACATTCGGCGACCTCTAGCATGAGACCCGCCAGAAGGGAGGCTGTGCTCCGACATCGCCTGCAACAGAATTCCTACAACGTAGACACCATGCCTCCCAACGTCCGTCCGATTGCCGTAAATACGGAAACGCGGTTCAGAATACCTGGCCTGCGGAATAAAGCTGCTTTCCCGTGCTTCGTTTTATCTCTCTACCGTTCGTTGGCCTCGATCAGTCCTCGCTAAGCGCAAAACCCACGCCAACCGCTTCCAGCAGACACGGCAGGTGTGGGCCAATTTTGATAACAGACTCCGCGTCACGCAAAGGGCCCCGTACACTCCGCATGGACTCGCTTGGCCACTTAAGACAGGGCAAATGGGTGATAGATCGTTCCCTGTGGGAGCCGTGGGTGGCTACTGAGGATTGGGGATTCAGTCGTTGGAATAATCCAATCTTGATAGCCGATCCAGTCGAGGTGAAAAATGGTGCTGACACAGAGAGGAGCCCGCTCGCCGATACTCGAGAGACAGTCGCCCTAGACTGTGATACTGCGCGCAATATGGCCTTGTCATCCTGTTGAAGAACTCTCTGTGCTATCGAGGAACCTCCCCTGAGCCATAACGTTAACAACCATAGCCGCTTCCACAAGAGTCGATACACTCATGACATCTTCTGTGGGCAACGAGGACACGGCATCCTCCCGCCGTAATAACAATGCATCCAGGTCGGCATCAAGGGCGCCAAGGTAGTCCTTGGAGTATTCGTCGCCAATGTGGATCCAGGTAAGATCGCCAACTTCGTGGCTCAAGCACTCGGTCATGCCCTTGTGAGGCGGGGACAGGGTCATGTCCACGGCTTGTTCTGCGCGAGAACCAGGGATTGGCGTGATGAGCTGCCGCGCAGCGAGCCAGATGAGCATATCCGGCTTTTCCGCGCCAGCTTCGTAGCTCGTACAAAGGAAATCAAAGTCATTGTCAAGAGCAAAGTAGTTAACAAACGGAGTCACAAGCAGGCCCTCGTAATCTTGATTCTTCAGGCGATTTGCGGTGTCGGTAATAGACGCCCGCAATCCAATCTGAGGCACGCTTGAAGGGCCTACCTTCAGCCCCAAGTCTTGCAGCACCAACCTGACTCTGGGGTCCGAGTTGGTCACCACGCCGGTAGCAATCAGCGGACCGTCCGGGTTCTGGAACCGATGCTTCAGCGCTCGCATCGTCTGCAAGAAGTCTTGAACATCTGGGTAAAGCTCATAGGCTTCCCCGGAGGAGAAGTGTCGATAAAGGTTCGCACCCAGGTCCTGAGGGATGTCTTGTTGGTTCACCACTTCTCGAAATGCCCGATTGACCAGCTTCGTCCACCAGACTTCAGGATCCCGAAGCTTACCCTTTCCGTAATTCGGGTAGACCGTGTTGTAATGCTTGAAGGATGACCTGAAAGCACGGTCGAGCTCGGCAGCGTCGACATTGACTTGCAAACCGCACCGCCGCGCAACCTTCTGGTACTGCGAAGCCACGGGCTCACGGAAGCGATACAGAGTGCCCAAAGCGTCTAGGGTGACGACCAGCGTGGGGACTTTCTTGCGGTTGGTGAACGCTTTGAATGCGTCCTTAAAGACATCTCCCATCCGAAGCTGAGCCATGTCGCCTTCGTTCCCCGGAGATGGACCGCGGATTGCACGACTTCTTCATCAGGCCACGAGGCACAACCGCGATGGGCCGACTGCCGAGCTTGACCAGCAGCTTCGGAAATGGTGAAGAACCTTTGCTACAAAGGAAATGTAGGTATTGGTGGATGCGTGGGTTGAAATCGGGGACTGTGGTGAGCTGCGCGTCCTGTTTACATCAGCATCGCCAACTAATCAGTTGTACCATTTGTATGTGTCTCGGGGATCCATCATCGACCTGACATCAGCCGCCACTTTTTCTTGTGCTGCATTTCCAATTCGAGCGAGGCAAAAAGCACAACCCGACCGATCATCGGACATTCACTTTCCACGGTCTCCCGCTGAGAATATACAATAAGAAGTGCTTTCTCGCGCTTGCTCTTCCCGCTTGTAAAACACACTCCTTTTCCACCCTTGCGATCCGAGTCCGCCAAACTGTTTTCCTCAGGTTTCCGTCGTGCGGCCCGCACCACCCTTCATTCTTCACTCGGCCTCTCTGTCGCCGCGTCGTCCGTTGCCCAGCAGAAGCCGCAATCGCAGTTAACCCGGAAACTGTCCTCCTCGACGCGTGCCATGGCGCCGCCTCATACCAAGGTGGCCATTATCGGCTCCGGCCCCGCCGGCCATACCGCCGCCATCTATCTTTCGCGAGCCGAGCTCAAACCAGTCATGTACGAAGGCATGCTGGCTGGGGGCACCGCCGCCGGTGGCCAGCTCACGACCACAACCGAGGTGGAGAACTATCCGGGTTTTTCCAAAGGTATCGGCGGATCCGAGTTGATGGACGAGATGCGCGCTCAGTCCCTGCGGTTCGGGACAGAAATCATCACCGAGACCATTACAAAGGTGGATCTGAAATCGAGACCGTTTCGGTTGTGGAGGGAATACGAGGATGGCGAAGAGGACGAACCGGCACACACGGCGGACGCGGTCATCATCGCCACGGGCGCAAATGCCAGGAGGCTGAATCTGCCGGGAGAGGACAAGTACTGGCAGAATGGCATCTCTGCCTGTGCCGTGTGCGACGGCGCGGTGCCGATATTCAGGAACAAGCCGCTCGTGGTCATCGGTGGCGGCGACTCGGCGGCTGAGGAGGCCATGTTTTTGACAAAGTACGGATCTCACGTCACCGTACTGGTGCGCAAGGACAAGCTGCGAGCATCCAAGACCATGGCGAAGCGGCTTCTCGCCAACCCCAAGGTGACGGTGAAATTCAACCATGTCGCCGTCGAGGTCCAGGGCGAGAACAAGCCCCGAGGCTTGATGACCCATCTGAAAATCAAGAACGTGGTGACCAGTGAAGAAGAGGTGCTCGAGGCAAATGGTCTGTTTTATGCCGTTGGACACGACCCTGCTACGGGATTGGTCAAAGGCCAGGTCGACACGGACGAGGATGGCTACATTGTCACCAAACCCGGCACGAGCTATACCAGCGTCCCAGGAGTCTTTGCTGCTGGGGATGTACAGGATAAACGGTATCGACAAGCCATCACCAGTGCAGGCAGTGGCTGCATGGCAGCCCTGGAGGCCGAGAAATACCTCGCTGACCTCGAAGACGACGAGCCGAATGTTGAAAAGGAAACGGGAGCAAAGAAACCCGAAGTCGACGGTCAAACGGCGCCTGAGTATAGAACAAACCCCCTCTTGTGATTTTTAGACATGAAACCTAGACATAGAACGCTGCAATTGAAGCAATATTTTAGGTACGGACCACTCCATCCGGGGAATTGATTTATATACCGGGAATGCTGGCTATACACCCTCGTGTAATAATACAGAAGGCCCATGTGTGCAAATGACGTGCTTGTTCATCTCCTTTTCAAATACCATCCAAAGGCATCGGTATGGACGCTGTCCGAGAAAGGACTCGGAACCTCGGCCAGACCTGGCCTTGCCACAGGATGCCTTAGGTATACCGCCGCGCAAATTCTGTGGTTGACCTCCAGATACCTGGGGATGAAAGCAAATGCGCTCATATAATCACGAGGCATCCACGGGGTCGCATACGGCTTCGAATCGTCGACAGGGTTCTCGTGCATGGACTGCAGGGCTTGAAGAAGCTCATTGTACTCGCCATCCGTCAAGCTGCTCGCACCTTTGTCAGCGTCTGCAGATGTTTCACTGGCCTCTGCCACCGCTGATGTGTCTGACGACTTCGAGGATCCTGACACCTCGTCATGCGCGGAAGGTAGGGATGAAGTGCCCGCGGCCTGGTTCTCTCTCCGAATGTTGAGCTGATTTTGGAGCTCTGCGAATTGCGCCTCGACGCTGTCCGTCATAATGGTGGATGACTTCGATGATTTCGATAGAAGGCGTTTGACGGTTTTGGCAAAAGCCCTCAAATCTTTTTTCTTCTTTGCCCCAAGGTCCTGTTTCGAGGACGAGAGTATGCTCTTGGCCTGCGCTTGCAGGTCTTTCAAGATTTCCCGCGGATCGCGCTCAATGTCAACATCCGCATCGTCCTCGCCCTCGGCCGCTTCGTTCTCGTCGGCCACACTCTCGTTCTCCACGGGAGCATCTTCTTCATTGTTTGCGTCCTCGGTTTTACTTTGAGCCTTTGGCGAGGGTTTCGGTTGCCCGGTGGCAAACATAACTCGTTCTGGTAAAACCTGAAACATATCTCCGGGGTTGAGCTGGTAGCCGGAATAGCGCATCTACAGATCGTTAGCTGAATATATTGGGCCATTCGTCCAGGCGACCAAGCGTACCTCTTTGCCGTTCACCTTAACAGCGCCGTGGATAACAAACTGTCTCGCTTGACGAGCACTGCTTGCAAACATGGCCCGGAAGATGGCAGTATCTAGTCTCCTTTCCAGGGGGGCAAATGTCATTTGCATGTACGGGACTTCGGCCGTGGAGGCCGCTTTGGCCTTTCTGCTTGACCTGTCCCCTCGCCGCTCCAGGCCGGAACCGCGTCCGGCCGATTCAAGTGTTCCATCATTAGACGCCAGGTATTTGACGTCCATAGGAATCACAGATCTAATCCGTCTGTCGAACATCCGCACCCACTGTTTTTCTGGGACCTGCTCCCCATGATACTTTCGTGCGACCGATTTCGCGTTCCATTTCGTCTGGAAAAAATTTCTGAACTTGTACGATGGATTTGCCAGTCGCGAAAGGTTATAGAGGTTGTATTTGCTCCAAGACTGCCGGAGTTTCTGCCATCACGATTAGTCCTGCTCCGAAATGTCTGGCCTGTGGTGCTTACGATCTGATCACGACCTTGCCTCTTGATCTTGAGCGGCGTGGTCGCTCTGTTGCGCATGATGATGACTCGCCTCGAAGAAGTCCGGCTTGGTTGCTCAGCTTCACCTCAACCGCGTAGCATGCAGGGCGCGCAAAGTTGATGGACGCTGCTCAGCTTGACATTGGGATTAAAAAGTTGAGGCCGCAGTCCGAACTATTGGTTAGTACCTTAGTCATACTTGGTAGGCACGTGAGGTAGAGATTACATAGTAGATGTATCAATAGGTACCAATTCCAGGTCAGGCAAGTTTACCGAGACTGGTATCTCAGGCTACTAGTACCTGCAGGTAGGTATTCATGGCCTGCAACGCGCGCGTTCCCGATCGGACGCTGCAACTTTGTCTACAGGTGCCCGCCCGTCTCATCCACAGTGCAGTAGAGCAAGAGACCTTTGCAAGAGCCTCGCAGTGTGTTGTTACGAGGGGTTGAGCCAAAACTGCATGTGATATTGTTCCGTCGCTTATCATTGTCGTCAAGTTCCCCTCGTAGACTCGTCTACTGGGACTGCTGAAGTAAGGGCTGCTGGTCACATGGGCTTCATACCAATACATCTCTGATCACAGGCTGATGCAGGACATGGAGCTCTTCTGACTCCAAGAACAGACGCCTAGCAAGGCTCGAGCAACACATATTGTCCAGTGAAGTATCTGTGATCCCACCAGTCATCTCCCATATTCCAACCACACTATTGACGCCGAAACTCCGCGCTAACACCTGCTCAATGCGTTCATCAAATCGTGATATGCTCGGTCTAGCCTTGCATGGTTTGCCAGAAATAGTCTGCGTAGAACCATCGCGAGAACTTGGGGTCGATGTTGACCACATGGACATCACCTCTCTTTGTATTTCCAATTGTTGCCTTGTTGTAATTGCCGGCCTCGTCTTGCTCTAGACTTATTCCGAGTGATCTGTAAAGCCACAGTCGCAAGCTGTTACGGGTCAGTACCTGAGCAGCGTCGCGGATATTGCGTTGACGTACATTGTGGGATCATCTGCTTCCCGAGCACGGCGCGCGTTTTCGTCTCCTTCAACTCCTTGCTCCTCCAAGTCGGCCAATCGCGATTTCAAGCTCTCAAGCTCTGCTTCCAGTCTTTCGCTCTCAGCTTCCAGTACCGACGCCTGTTTTGCGATGCGAAACTTCTTCGTATCAAGCTGCACAATCTCGCTCGCGTGCCTGCCACTGTCGTGGCTCGAAAGGACTTCGCGATGCTGGGATGATAAAGTTGCCAGCTGCCGCGACAGCTTTCTCAGTACTGTATCAGCATCTCGTATGCGTAGTTCGCGCGATTGCTGCAGGGTGGACAAAGAATCATTGACGCGAGATAGGGCGGCTTTATCTGGGGCGATGTTGAAGTTGGACACAGTCGCACGAATGAGCTACAACACTGCAAGTTAGAGAAAGAAATATCAGTTCGAAGCTTGTGGACGCACTGTGGCAGGATCTTCATCAAGTAGCATTTTGCAGGCTTCTGTTGATGCTGAATGGGACTGTAGCTGATAGCTGAGACTGTGTGATTCAGCGCATTGGGTTGCGGTGTGGTGCGCTGATGGCAGCTCATGTTATTACAAAGTTGTAACCGTGTATGCCTGGTGCATGTGTTGACGAGTGGTTGTGGGGGCAACCACCATCCCGGGGGCTCTCTCGTCAGGCAGCCTACAGCCTGAGCCACTGCAGCCTGTGGCGTCGCTTTTAGGCAACTTGAAACCCACCGAGCCTGCAGTGGGTGCCAATGGCTTGTGAAGACGCTCTTTTTTACCTGCAGAGCGTCATACAGACCATCTCAAACCCGCAACGATTCCGCCGCCACATGCTGCTGTCACTTGCGCTGCGCCACAGGTCGCTCCAGGTCCAACTTCAAGTCCGCCGCAGGCTCGGGACCAAATCAAGACGACGATTTCTCTATCCTTAAGCAGCTACTCCTCAAAGGAATAAAATATTCTTGAATCTGTGTCGCCGGACGAAGGCCACTCGTCGCTCTCGGTACCATGCCGTCGAATTTGCCATGTAAGACGCTCACCAAACTCAAGAATAGGCACAAATTTACTGACCCATCTACAGACGCTGCAGATGCAGAGAGGTCAGTCTCATACTCTTGGGCATCCTCGGTGGTCTAACAACTTGTCGCAGTCCTCTCAAACCAGCAGAGTTACAAGTCCTACGCGCGCAGTATGAGAAAGAAGGCGACTACGTTTCCGTCCAGACGAAATTCAACTATGCTTGGGTAACTGTGGCCGTATGAAACACTTCGGGGCGCAAGAGCTGACTGATAGTCAAGGGACTGATCAAATCAAACCAAAGGAGTGATCAGCAACTCGGCGTTCAACTCCTCTCCGACATTTTCAAGACAACGCCTGAGCGCAGGCGCGAATGTTTATACTACCTTGCCCTCGGCAACTACAAGCTGGGCAACTATGCAGAGGCAAGACGGTACAACGATCTATTACTGGAGAAAGAGCCTGGAAATCTGCAGGCTGCGAGTCTGAGGCAGTTAATTGATGACAAGGTGTCGAGGGAAGGGTTGATGGGCGTTGCAATCATTGGCGGCGTCGCTGTGGTTGCTGGGATAGTCGGTGGGATGATCATGAAAGGATCGAGGAGGAGATAATGCCTATCTCCAGTACCTGTTTGCTGCTGGCTAGCGAAGCAGGTGAAAGGCAAAGCATCAATTTAATATGCACTGGTGAATAGTACCTGAGGAATGAGAACGAGGTGCACAAATCATGAATGCGCTGTGCTGCCTGCAGTGGTTTGAAGTCTGGGCAACTTGAGAGGCACGAGATCCGGAGAAGTAGGTACCTTATATTAGTACAACCACTACCACCGTATATTGCTGTCGACGTCACACGCCTTTGTCACGGACTACCTTGAAAACGTAAATCGCAATGTCTGCCGGCTATATCAAGTAAGGACTTGAGGCAAGGTAGACTCTTCAGAATACAGGTAAATAATAGTATCATGTCACAAGTGTGATGGAAAGGCGCCACTTTCGCCGCCGTGTTTGAAGTACCCCAGCCGCGTGCGGCGAAAACACACACGCAGCCTCATTATTTATTCGCAGTGAGATGACTGTAGTGCTACAACAGCAATCCGATTGGTGACACTCGCGCCTCCTGCTGTGCTTCTTTAGCAGACAAACAATCGCAGACATGGTCGCACCTCAATCTTTTCTTGGTCACCGTCTATTTTGAACGTTATCAACCCGTAGGCGATTCGTCTCCTAAGCAATCCCATCTCCTCTGACGCCACTGTGCTCTCGGTGAACCTGAGGCTGGCCCTTCGTTGCCCGCCACTTCTCGCTGAAACGCACCTACATGCCGACTGCCAACTACCCTCGTTGATTTTATCGATATCGGGACCAACTCTTCATGTCCTTTTTCCATCATGGCCGATCCGACAAGACTAGAGGGTGAACGGGTCTTCTGCCACCAGTGCGAGAACGAATGGGATAGAGCGCATGGAGGACTGACTTGTCCGAGATGTGAGGGTGACTTTACAGAGATTGTATGTCCCTGTCCATTATCAAGGGACTGTTATTGACCACCCTTCTGAAGATCGAACCACAGAGCACGTCAGTCCCAGAATCCAGTCGACAAACATCTGCCTCGCCAGCCGCGGCGCGTGAATCGCCTCTGCAGCCTCTATTTGACCACAACCCGTGGAATGACGACCTGGACCCCCAAGGTGATGATGGATTTACCACGTTCGAGTTTACAAGCAATCATGGAGGTGGGAGGATCTCTTTCACTTCGAGATCGTTCCGCATGAACAGCCCGGGAAGAAATGTAATGGAAACCCTACATGAAGATGTGGCCCAGGAGTTTGATCAAGTGCTCACCCGCCCATCGAGACGGCAGGTCGGATCCATGCCCCCGAATCATTTACGCCCGGTATCGCCATTCGAAATTCCCATTGAACATCCGATGGGTGCCCCCGTACCCCACGCACATGCTGGGCCTGGCACTTTACAAGAGTGAGTGAGTTCTATTGGAGTTGAACTTGAATTGATTGAAATAGTTTATTCTCCCTCATCTTGCAATCGATGCAACCTGCGATGCCACTTCGGCCGGGCGTTCCCGGTGGCCGCCCGCCCGGCCAGCAACCGTACCCGTTCGACCTTTTAAGCCAGCTCTTCAATCCGGGCAATGCACAACACGGCGACATGGTCTTTACGCAAGAAGCCTTCGACCGTGTCATGACACAGTTGATGGAACAGAATCAATCGGGCAATGCACCTCCTCCAGCGCCGGAAGAAGCAATCAAGTCGCTCAAGAAGAAGAATGTGGACCAGGAAATGTTCGGGAGCGACGGAAAGGCCGAATGCTCCATATGCATGGAAAATGTCGAATTGGGGGACGAAGTGACAGTGTTGCCATGCTCACACTGGTTCCACGGAGCCTGCGTGACTGCCTGGTTGAAGGAGCACAACACCTGTCCTCACTGTCGAAGACCGATCTCAGGCTCCAACGACAGCCATGAACAGAGTACACCCCGACGAAGAATGGGCTCTCGCTCTTCTTCTGGCTCGACTCCACGCGGATTCGGCGCAGAAGGCACTCGCTCCAATCCCTTCACCATTCCAGATAGTCCTAGCGATCGGCCGGAAGCCAGACAGTCATATTACGGACACCGGAGAGATTCAGACTCGCACCGTTCCGACCATGCGGGGTCTCCGACAAGTAACCAAGACATGGGGCGACGTTCTTCTACGAGACGTGTTGGAGAGAGTTCAGCAAATCGAGGCAACAACTTCGGGGGAGGGGTCACCGGTTGGATTAGAGATCACCTGCCGTTTCCGTGAGGGAGCCTGTGCTGCCCAGCCGATGCTACTGTATCCTCCTCCACCGGGGGATTCGGAGCATAGTGAGCGCACATGGCCGGACCCGGACGGTCCTCGAAGAATACCGCCGTTATTCAACCAGAAGTCTTTTGGGCATGGCTATGCACAAGCCACTCAGCCTTGTGGATGCTTTCTGGAAAGTTTATTACAGCAATTGAGCAGGGGGAGCTCTGTACGGTACCGCTAGCCCTGGAGGGGCGATGCATCAAGGCGTGGGAGCAGATAATGGACGATGGCTGGATATGCCAATAATGACTACGACGGCGATGACACTTGTAAGACTACCTGGGTACTTTCACCCTACACAACGGGTATTGAATGGGGAACTCGGGACGGCGTTTTGTTTGAGCATAAACCAGAGCCTGATTCCTTGACAGATCAGGTAGCTACCTACTATGTAGGTTCCAACAGGGAATACGTACGATGTCCCGGGATGCTGCTCCTACAGTGCCAGAAATGTATCACTGTAACCATGTACAATGTAGAGTCCACGTTCAAGTTGAGAATTGCCCGTGCGCGGATGATGTCATGTAGATTGAACGAATCACATGATGTTGATATCACCGATAAGGTACCTAGGTACTATAGGTACCTACAAAGTTGTATAGTAGGTAACATGGTTGTTTTGGTGTTCTGCGATCACATGCTCTCGCCAAATCATCCTGAACTTGAATTGCCCTTCGAGTTTCACATGCTAATCGTGTCCATTGTCGCCATCGCCCCTCAGCTCGGTGATGTCTGAAGAGGATGCTGGAGCACACTGGCAGTTGTTCGTCAGCAATGGCCGATGCAACTGCAATGTGGTATGCTGACCTTCGTCAGCTGCGCTTCTGACTTTCTCCTGTCATCACTGGCTATTATTATGGTCTCTTGAACCTGTTGGCGGACAACTTGAAGGGAAGGGAATAGGAGCCCGTGCATATTATGGCATTCCTTTGTTTACCCTTTTCTTAAATCTCCTGCCCGCATTATACAAATTGCTCTTATTCCAGCATTGCCGCATTCGTGATGATAGGTACATATTGCCTGCAACCCATCTACAACAACCGATTGACTGATTTGCGGATATAGACCACGTCCTTGGCCGGCCCTCTTCACAGTTCAGAAAAGTCCAGGTTTTCGCCGTTGTCTCCTTCTGGTCTCTGTATCTCCTCAGGTATGTGACTCGACGACTCGGTGTGTTCCTTTCTCTGACAGAACCGTCAGAGGGCATCGACATGGACCTGTTGGTCTGCGGAAGTTGTCCGAACGCCTGTCCCAAAGGCTGACCCCCTGGCGCTCGGTTGTCCTCACGCTCCTTTGGCTTTATATCTGTCGAAATTTCGCAAAGATCTTCAACCTCGAGTCTCCGGAGCCACTCGCGAACCTCTACAGTCGGTCGTACTTCCGAGCAACATGGATCACCACAGCATTGGACGCTGGCTTTTGGACGGCAATGAGAATACGCAACAAGCGGATCAGAGACCTGGCATCGATCATCTTCACCGTGTATTACCTCATTGCAGCGGAGCAGGCGGACGAAAAGGTTAGAAAAGTGAGGGCCGTGTTGACAGTGGATCACTTACGGGTATCATGGAATAAACCAAACACACCCTACCTCAAGTGGCTGACTGCAATGTTGCGCCCACGGTTCATCAAGTACAAACCGAGGCGAATCCGGATCCCTCGACCGAAACAGTCACATTACAAAGAGCCGGTGGTTGCGTGGATGTACTTCGACGGGTCGCTTGCTGAGTTAGAAAAGCAAGAAAACCTGGTCCTGGACATCCCGGGCGGCGGCTTTGTAGCCATGGATCCACGCACAAGCGACGACAAGCTGCTTGCCTGGGCCGGGAAAACCGGGCTTCCTGTACTCAGCTTGGACTACCGCAAGGCCCCGGAATTCCCTTACCCTTATGCGCTCAACGAATGCTTCGATGTCTACACCCAGATCGTGGCTACCCGGGGGCGATGTATCGGCATGAAACCAGATTCATGTCCAAGAATAGTGATAACAGGCGATAGTGCAGGCGGGAATCTTGCTACTGGGACTACTTTGATGATCATTCAGTCCAACCAGACTGGTACATCTCGCGGAATTCTGCCATCTCCTGCCGGCCTGGTTCTCTTGTACCCGGCGCTGGACATGAACATTGGCAGCTGGATGACAGACGACCAGATGGCACTGATCCGAAATCCAAGGACGGCCAAGAAATATCGCAGCTTCATCAAAAGGAAGAGCGAAGATATTGATAGGCGGTATACCCCTACCACTCCAAGGCCTGCGGACGATGACGACGACGAAGGAGGCCCAGGTCACGACTTCTTCGCTTCTCGTGGCAGTACCAGTACGGACAAGGGCAAAGGCAAAGCTCGGGATGATCCACCAGATGTCGATGTCGAGGCACAGAAGCAAGCCGTGGCCACGTCTAAACCACAGCCTTTGAAAACGAGACTGGCCGTTTCGTCCATCATCTCGTATTTTGGCGACCGCATTCTGACGCCCGAGATGATGCGTGCCATGATCATTCTCTATGTCGGACCGTACAATCGCCCGGACTTTACCACCGACCATCTTCTCTGCCCTGCTGTTGCCCCCGAAAACCTCCTGGCCAAATTCCCCAAGACTTACCTTCTCACAGGAGAGCGCGATCCTCTGGTTGATGACACGGTCATCTTTGCAGGCAGGCTGCGACAAGCCAAATTGCATCTCTTCCGGGAACGGCAAGAGGTTGGGCTGGAGAAGTCGACGGCGGAATTCGACGAAAAGGAGCATGTTGAAGTGACCTTGATCGCCGGTATCTCTCACGGGTTCGTCTCGTTCGTGTCGGTCTTTCCCGAAGGCTGGAAACACATTTTCCGTTGTGCCAACTGGATCATGGACATTTTCGACAAGCCGCCGCACCAATTCGAAGGACCGGCCATTGAATCGAGATTACGTAGCGGCACACTCACTCATGATTCCAACAGTAGCCTCGAACTGGCCTCGACACAGTTGCGACATCATCGCCGCACACCGACTGGGGAGAGTGTCGACGATGATGCCCCACTCATCATGTCTTCTCTAAGGGATGAAAATTTCAAGTCTCCATCTAAGGCCAACGCAAATGGCACGATGAAAGATGACAAGCAAGGACAAGCCCGCGGAAGGGCGATGGAAGAAAAGTCTAGGGCCGATAAAGGCCGGAGCAAAAGCTTGGTTTCGTTGGGAAGTGAAGAAGACCTTTTGAAACGACGGATGAAAGGGTTGACAGTGGGCTTGATGGGCTCCAGCCACACATGAAGGATGAAGGGTTGAAGCAATCTTTCTCAATGCAAGACGGAGGATGCGTCCGGTGAATTTGAAATGTAAGCTCACATACAGCGGCATTTTGCGTTTAAGACCATATACGGCAAATTCATCCATACAGCAAATTCAAAACTCGGAATCATGTCATCCCCAGCTTGATAATCTCAGCACACCCGAGCTTCATTCTGAAGTAGATCAGCCTCAAGCCTCGTAGCTACAGTATTTGGCCATCCTTGAAGGAATAGTACCTCGAGGCACGCACGGTACTGTCTGCCCGCATAAGAATCACATCACGCTCGACGCGACGTGCCCATCAACGTTGCCCTCTGTACAGCTGACAACTTGAAGTAGCAGAATCAACTGAATCAAATCAGCATCAATCAACCCACCTCTCGGAGAACCGAGCCAGGCCTACTACTACTACCCAACCTACCCCCAAAGTCGAAGCCTAGGGAGCCTCCCGAAGGGCATGCAACTCATTATTCCGCCGAATAATATCCCTATCAGACATCCACCGCCATGACTAAAGACCTTTTCACCCACCTCCCAATTCCGATGTGAATAGGTTTCAGAACCAATTTGCCCACTGTAAAAGGGGTCTTTTACCTAGAATCAACCTTTTTTTTTTTCTTTTTTTTTCTTCTCCCCAACAAACTTTATGCGGATGTTTTGTCAAAGAACAGCAGATTTAGCGGAAAGAGTCATGTGCGGTGGGATATTCGTCCATGACGGGTTATTGGCCTGTCAAAGCGGGTTCAGAGTAAATACTCTTGGACATAAAAGGTTCCCTTCTTTCGAAATAGATTCAAAAGCTTCTGTACAGCCGCGCATGATCTCATAGCATAAAGTAGAGCTTTTTGTCTTCAAAGATCCAAGTGTCCATCCCGGGATCGAGCTTACCGCTGCGCCTCTCTTCTCCTTCTTGCCGCTTCCCTCCTCCACGCGCCGCCACGTTTCCACTGAAGGGCTACGATGGACAACGCGGCTGCCTGAACGAGAGCGCAGATTGTAAATGCCCAGCCGACTCCGGTGCCGTTCACCATGGGCATCACAAAACTTGTACCACCAGCCGCGAACAAGCATCTGGCAAGATTCAAGCTTGCGCTCGCTGCCGCACTTCGATCCGGGAAGGCATCCACTAGGTAGGTCATAATGACCGACTGCGTCGAGACAACAGTCCATCCGGTGATGAAGGTGGATATGATGGGGATTGCGATAGGGACGCGAGATGGATATTGAATGGTCCAGCCGAAGAGGATGATCGACAGGCATTGGGCGCTGGCAAAGATAGGGACCAGTCGAAGACGCGCCTTTTCGAGTGGGAAGCTATCTTCAGCGTCGGTTATGGAACGATTTAATGTACTTCCCATGTCGACGGCCGATTCTGTGGACTGAGCCTCATGCTTCGCTTTAACCCGGCGGTAATCGACGTCGAGAATCTTGCCACTCACTAACGTACCGATCATCGAGCCCACCCCATTCGCAATAAATGTTAGACCGATTTGTGTTTCGCTGAGACCATAGCGTTCCTTGAACAGAGTCGACAGAGCAGTGATGCTCATTTGCCAGACGGCATAGTAGATGGCCAAGAAGATGATGATAGGGGCAGCATGTTTGCTGACCAGGATGCGAAATGGCCCCGTAAGATCAATGTGTTTTCTTGGTGCAAGCGCCGGGGGATCTGCTTGGGAATCCCACGCCACTTTGGTAAGCCTTTGGTATGTTGTTAGGGGATATTTCCCCAGCAGCTGCGAAGGCGTCTGGCTTCCGTTCGCAACAATGGACCGGAGTGTTTCTGGGAGGAGCACTGTTAACAGGAGCAAAAAGACACCACTATAGATGGCCAGGAACCAGAAGATCGCCTTCCATCCCAATGAGCCAGCAATAGCGCCGCCAATCACTGGACCAACGGCAACAGGCACGAGCAGCCCGGCCTGGAATATTCCCATGAAGCCTCCGCGCTCAGCACGAGTGGTGATGTCCCCAATCACACCAGATCCGATCGCGATCGTGCTTGCGCTTCCGGTACTTTGTAAACACCTCAACACAATCAGGGTTGCGTAATTCTTGGTTTCGGCGAGGCCGACACATGCGCCGAAAAAGACGAGAAAGGTGCAGCAGTATGCGACTCGGCGTCCTCGGACATCGGAGATAGGGCCCCAAAGACTGGGGGCCAGTCCTTGGAAAATGAGGTACGATGTTACCGTGAGGTTCACCAGTTCGACAGAGACATCAAGATCCTTTGCAATCAAGGGAAGTGCAGGAAAGTATATGTTTGATGCAAAGCCAGAGACTATTCGTACATCAGCCAACATGGAAACGTTGTCTGCCAGTTTTCCACTCACAAGTCGCCGCGGTCGACACAATTGCCACGATAAAAGCTTTCTGTCGCTTGTCAAAGATGCTGTAAAGGGCTTCTGCATTTACTCGTGGTCCTGGTGGTAGTGGGTCAGAACCAGGCTTCAAAGCTTCTTGAGGCAGGTCTTTGGCTAACATTGCGCCTTCCTGCGGCGATATTCTGTGGAATTGATGGCGGGCGAGGTGTCTGAATGAGTACAAAGAGACACAATTCTCAAAGAGGATGCCCTATATACCCAGGTACAGCCGCGGGAGTGGGGCCTTTTCGGAGTTGAGGATCCATATCTCGGAGTTGAGCAAAATCGCGGCGGAGTTGAGGATGTCGAATCCATCCTGGCCAGGGGCTAATAAAGCAGTTGTCTATTTACGCCGCAAAGAAGTTTGACAACTCTCTCTATCATGCTTCAGCATCTTCGAACTCCCAGCCATGGTCACAGCACAGAGCACCACCCAAGGGTCCCTCACTTTTGGCCAGCGCTATGCGGTGCTTAATTTGGATTTCATGACTATTCTGATCGACGCCATCAAGGATACGACAGAGGGACAGGCATTCATCACCAACTGTTCACGCTGGAATAATGCTGTTCATATGAAGAACGCGCGACCCTTGACTATCTTCACGACTCTTTACTTCGCCCCAGGACGACCAGAGCTGGCAACAGGGGCGCCCTTCACCAAGCTGCTCGAAGGCTTCGGATCGTTTGATGCCGGGTCTCCAGAAGTACAAATAGCCTCTAATTTCGTACTAGATGCGAAAGACATTGTCCTCCAGAAGATTAGATGGCATGCGGGCTCTGGTAACAATCTAGAGCACATCTTGAAAGCGCAAAACATCGACACAGTCATCATTGTACGTTGACTTGGCCTTCCCTCCACTCCAAGCTACGCTGACAAGTGATCACAGTCCGGATTAACGCTATCTGGCGCCGTGATGAGCACAATTTATCGTCTGTTCGATCTAGACTATCAAATTTATGTCATTTCGGATAATGTGTTGGAGCTACCGCTGTCTCATCATCTAGATTTCTCAAAAGTCATGTTGGATGCTCTTCTCCCCAAGATGAATTTGAGATCCATTTCGGTTGAAGAGGCTTTAGAGGCGCTGGGACGGAGTTAGTCGGTCTTCTACCACCATTGCTGATGCACTGTCGTGTCTTGAATGATGGGCTTTTAGTGCAAAGTTTGTTCAGCTAAGTTATCGGGATATGCAAATATAGGGCATCAGCCGCCATGCGTACAGCTCGTAACTGCATAGAGCATTGTTCCAAACTCGTCAATATTCTCAAGCCACTGTCCCACTCGATCGCTTTTCTCAAGAAGGGCAGTATTGTCGAGGGGTGCAGGATTCGGCCAGAGCTCGTCAATATTGAAACCACCACGCACCCAGTCCGCCAGGTGAACATTGTATGCAGTTTCCCACTCGGATCGTGTTTGTGCCCTCCATAAGCGCTTGTTTGCCGGAGCAGGAAGACCGCGAAGCTCGGTGCCGAGGAAAGTCGGAAGATTGTCCTGAGCGCAAAGCAAGCTATCGAATAGATACATTGTAAACAGCGTCCGACGCTTCGCTTCAGCAACGATCCAGGCTTCCCACCTTGGACGGGCACGTTCCTGCTCCGCGATACAGACTATTCCATGCTGACTGCTCAGGCCTGCTAGATCTTGAAGCTCAATAAGCGCCTGTCGAAGGAACGAATTTGTATTCTGTCGGAGTATGAAGAGGAAAATCATGGAGTAGATCAGATATGATTGATATGCCGCAAGGAGAGTCATATTGTCATATGCTGCGCGCTGCTGGTAGATGCTCGTCATCTCTCTTCGCAGCACGTCTGCGGCCACACTCTCACTGCCAGGTAATAGCTTTTCACACATGCGGACCAAGGTCAGACAGGTGGCGAGTGGTGGGTTCACCAACGATGTCATGATTTGTGAGTGATGAATGAAGGGTGGCACTCCACGGCCACGTACAGCAGCCGTGGCATAGGATCTGAGGATCTTGTAGATATAGGCTGTGACAGCAGCCGGGTATTGTTTGATCTGCTGTCCCGGCACCGGCACATAAGAATTCAGCCAGCGGTTGCATATGTCGTCCGCAATGATGGGGCAACGAAGCTCCAGGTTGTCAAAACTCAGCGTCTCCGACACCGTAGATGCAGGCTTCGTGGTCTTCGTCTTTGACTGGATTGTAAACTCGTCCCCGGGAAGCACTGTTTGGGCAGTGCTGGGTTCAGCATTGTCGCCCCTGGGCTGCGGCGAATCGATGTGAGAGTTGCAAACTTCGGTCATAGCAGATTTCTCGAGGTGAGAGTTCGAGCAGGGAATATCTGACGATGAAAAACTGCCGGCAGAAACCAGCGAAATGTGTCCATCCTGCTCTGCATTATAGCTTTCACTTCGTGACGTGCTGTCACGAGGTGCAGCCTGTGGGTAGCTGCAAGAGAGGCCTCGTACAGTACACCTAGTACACCTGCTGCCGGCTTTGCGATCACATTTGGTCTTAGCGCTAGAGCACTGACTGCAGGCTTTTTGTCGCGAAGCACCGTACCGGGGCGCCTTCATCATGAGGTCGTGGAATGCCAATGGTCAGTCCCAGTAGATACAGATTGTGCGCCTTACTATGCTGAACATGGGGTGAAGATTTCAGCAGTCTTCGCGCAGACGAGTTTGTGATCCTTGAGGTCACTCACTAGTGACAATTCGAGAGTGAAAAGAAGGAAGATTGGGTCCTAAGAGAAACATTGCCAAAGTTTACCGCATTAATAATCTCGGCATCTCTCTGATAGGGCCGCCATAGTTCTAGGATCTTCCCGAGTTGTCGTAAGGAGTGTATATTCTTCTAAACTAGAACTACAGGGGCCATGAACAATTGTAGGCTTGGGTGGTGGGCTGTTAGCTACTACCAAAGATGTCTTCTACGACATATCAGCCCCTAGATATGATGGATAGAAGAGCTAGATTAGGCTGCGTAGTAGGTTAGGACAACCTATGCTGACGGCCACGAAATGGAATTTGCCGACCTGGACGTGCCGAAGCAAATCAATGGTGTCTTGGGCAAAAGTGTCGTAAGTGACATCCATGTGTGAAACATCATTCCACTGGCTTTGGCCAAATCCACGGCGATCGGAGGCAATGCATCGGACACCGTGGGTCTCGCACAATGTCAGCGTAAGGTGTTCATACATTTGGTGAGACATGGGCCATCCATGGACGAAGACAAGCACTATATCCTTGTTGCTGTAGTCTTTGTTCGGGTCGGATGTTGGGCGAAAGCGTGGTGGCTTGGATGCCGGACGGTAGTCCACATAATGTAGAGCAGTGCCATCCAGGCTCGAATTGAAGAATGGCATGTCGAACGGAAGGGGAAAGGTCCAGCAGGTAGTAAACTCGCTCAGAGGATCCCTTGTTTTTCTCAACTGAGTGCTGTGATTGTAGGAGACAAGGAGACACAACCGATGCAATTTATATTTCAAGACTCGTTCAAAATCAATCCGTCATAACGTTATGCTTCAGCAATTTCAGGCAAGCATAGGTGGAAAGCCCTTCACAACACCAACCCTCCCGTTGTCGGCCACGGTTATGGTCATGACAATGTCGTGGACCACATCTTGCCGACCACCCATGCTAGGCCCGTCAGGCCTCCTGTTCTACTCTCCTCGAGATACAGCATCCTCGCCTTGTCTGCTGACCGTTCCTTGTCTTGTGGGCGTCGGCGTTGGGCTGCCGTCACGATTGAGCTCGCGTATTGTGGACCCAACGCTGCCCATGGGCCTGACCCTACTGCCAACAAACCCCTTCCTGTTGCGCCCTGTACGACCACGACCGAGCCAGTTCAGCTTGAGCTGTCGGTTGAGCTCTTCCATTTTACCTTGGGCGTCGTCTCCGGATTGCACCGAGCACAAAACCGACAGGCATTGAAGCATCCGGCCGACAGTCTCGGTGACCTGGGCCGAAGACCTATCCGTCGGTCGCGCTGCCGGCGGGGAACTGAAGGATTGGAAGGCAACATCCTGCGCTGGATTGCTCACCACCGAAAGATTCGAGGCGGCTCGAGACCTGCCTCCAGAGGTGACGCTCCCCAGCAGCGTGCTGCTCTGAGAGTTGTAACTGCCATAAATGGGTTCCGCCCCTGGTGCAGTACCCGGTCTGTCACTGCCTCCGCTGTTCCCACGATTCCTATTGCCCGCATCAAAATGTGCCAAGGTCGCATTTATGCTCTCAAGACTTAGTCGAGAAAAGGTCGCCTTCAACACCTCAAACCGTGGAAGGATAATGACATCCCGAAAGGTGATAAGCAGGATCCGTCTCACTTCGAGTTCTTCTCCAGCAGGGACAACAAAATCTGCACCATCTCCTGCAGCAGGCGATGACGATAATTTGCTGCCAGATTCAGCACTTGGCAGGGCACCCCAGAACTCGGCGGCCATCTTGGGGGTGGTCAGAATGCTGCCTCGACCCTTGAAGTCCTGGTCCAAAGGGAGAAAGACTGCTTGGATGAAGGGAAGGATCGTGCCGAATACCTGAATCCACATGCTCACGAGGTGAGGGACCAGCCTATCGTCGTTGACCTGACGCAAAGTGTGGTTGAGGCTGAGGAAGCCAGTCTTCAAAAGGTCTTCAAGGTCCCCGATGATAATGCTAGGATCTCTCTTCTGCACACATCGCTGGACATGAATGCTCACCAGTTTGTTCAGGTCCTCTACTGCAATCGGGACAGTCTCTCCCTCAAAAATCACCAGGATTTTGGAGTTTAGTAGAGCCCAGGCGTCATCCGCTGACATGTTGTGGAGACCAAAATTCGCGCCAGCCTCTTTCACTTCGCTATGTGCGTTGAAATTGGTCACAGATGTATTGGGAAAGCTGGTGCTTAATGAGGGCAATTCAGATGTATCGCTTTCGCCACGACTATAGACAGGTTCCAAAGTTGCAAGAGCCTGAGCCTTTTCCTCCTTTTTCTTCTCACGTAGTGCACGGCCTCCATGTCGGAGGTCGAGGCCAGAAACTGTCTTCGAAAAGCTGGAGGAGGGGGCGGGAGACGAAGGGGCGAACGAGTAGAGTGAGTGTGGATTATTGATATTTACCGGCCTCGAATTCGAGTTAGCAGAAGAAAGAGGAAGCGCGTATGAATCGTCTTTATCCTTCAGCTTGAGCTTTTGTCGTAAGCCATGATGTTTGTGTGCCTTCTCCTTCGCTTCTGGTTGAGGCACAATGGTAGATGATGACGGGTTGGCCATTTGATAGAAAGAAGAATTGTTAGAGGAAAGAGAATCAGCCAAGCTTGCAGTCGAGGCGTTCATGTTCATGACCTTGGACAGGCCACTGGGGGCATGTCTGTTCGGCGATTGTGGGGGTTTCTCTTTGGCCTCCTTGTCTTTGTCCCTAGAAAGGACAATGTGTTTCGGCCTGAATCTCTTCAAACCCTTCTTGGATTTCTCTTCTTCCACCGACGGCACATGAGTAGTCGAGGCAACATTGCGTGGAAAGACTACACTTGCAGCTGTTGCCGCAGCGTTGGTGCCAACCAGGCCATTGCGGTATTGTTGGTCCGGAGCCGCAGGCGACGTCTGCCCATCATGAGACCCCGTTGACCCTCGGCTGTCCCGGCGGGACTCCTGTTGGTTCTGCTCTTGTGGAAAGGGAACAGTTTGGGAACGCTTGCGGTTGTGGTTGGCAGCATTGAGGTGTTGCATGGCAGCCTGCGCCGCAATCTGGGACGGTGTAAGTCCATGAAACCCGGGGTTGTCATGAAGGGCGGACTGGCTTGCCAGCGAGGCAGAGGGCATCGAGGGTTCGAAATAGCCCTGGGAATGCTGTCGAGGGCGATGCTTCTGAAGTTCGCTCGGGGGAAGTAGGTTCTGTTTCCCGGCCCCATCTCGGGGCATGTATTGCGCGGACGGCCTTGTGTGGTAGGGCGCAGAAGCATTGTTGCTAGTGTTATGGGAGGTGAACGTCGGTAGCTGCTGGAGAAATGGTGATCGTTTCACCACCGAGAGACTGGATGACGCCGAACTCTCGCTTCCGCTTGAGCCTGGTCGAGAGCTCTGCTTTGAGCCTGAGCGAGATGGGTTCTGGGAGGCAGAGGTAGAGGCGGGAGGCACTGGTGACCGGAGACCCGTCCGGCGGGGAGGAGGTGGTTCCATTGCAGTCGAAATGAAATGTCCAAGACACCAGGCTGATCAAGTGAGCAGTTCAGGGTTGTAGACACGTCTTGTCAGCGTAGGATGTGGGTGGTCTCGTTCACACAAGAGAGCGTCGGTTGGCAGGCTCCGGGCCAACTGCGCGTATGCTCTGAGAGAGGAGCAGTGGTGACAGACATACTTTTACCAGGATACAAGAGCGGCCTCATCCATATTACCAGCTGGAAAGAATTGTGAGATCGGCCCGTAGATTATGGCTAGTTGTGTAGGGAAAGACCTCGTTGGGAGGGTAGTAGGAAACTTGAAGGTGATGTTGATGGTGATGATGTTGGAGTGACACCAATTCCGCCGCAGTTCCTCCGCCGCCAAAGACTCAATCAAGTCTGCCACGGCCACCCTCAATTCTCAGAAACAACTCTACATTTGACGTTTCCCCAGACTCTTTGCGGCAACACCTGGCACGGCCTCCCGAAGCATCCTCATCATGGCGGACAATGGACAAGACTCCTCCGCCACACTAAGTGCTGTGTATCACTCTCCATCTGACGACAAAACCTTCCGTATCAACATCCCTTCATCGGGCTTTGCAAACGAGCATGTCTCCGATCCACGAGCCAAGTCGACCTATCTGGCAGACCTGAGGGCTGCAACCAAGAAGATGCAGGAAGAGGTCAACATATTCCTCACGGAAAAAATGGAGCAGGACAAGCAGGCGGCTGGCGATGCAGGTCGCACAGTCGGCTCAAAGCAAAAAGCTGATGACGAGCTTGAAGAAGAGAATTACGGTGAAGAAGGCGTGGACGACGAAAGCTGAGGGATGCCTGGATCGGGAAACTATACGCTCTATTCGCGCGCGCTCTCTACGACGAAACGGGTATCTCAACGCCTAACAACCGAGTGCTCGTCAGTCTGTCGCTATCAGAGCCCCTGGCCTTTGCCCTGAAGCTGATTCTGCTTGGCGACGGCACATCCAAGATGTACCACCGAGTTACTGGGACATGTCAGTACGATTTCAAACTCTGGACACGGACGCGAACTTACTCAGGAAACACACTGATGACGCTGCCACCAAGACGTTTGTAGCAAACACCGCAGACGCGATCCTCGTCAATGCGAACTTTTCTGCCTCTGCCGCCGGTCGGAGCACCTTCTCCAAGCATCAGAGCTGCTTGAACCCGAACCGCCTCTACTTTTCTCAACCCTGCAGTGATGATTGAATCGTTCATGGTGCTGTTTGCGTTGCGAATTCGACCCCGAAAATAGAATTCGAGCTCCCTTACTGTCAGACCTTCGGGGATCATTTCCAACGTGGAGCTTGCGGGCAACCTGGGTCCGTGACGGGTCATTAGTTCGATGGCCGGGCCCCAAAGGGCTTTCTCTCCCTTGGGAGGGTTCAAGTACAGGTTTAGGAGGATGTGGTAGATTGATGGCTCTTCATCAACTGGATCCGTCGTCGACTGTCGTCGCAACGAGACTTTCCTGTGGGTCTTGACTTTCTCTTCGAGATAGATCTGGTTGCAATACTCCTCCGCCTTGGCCGGATCATTCAGTCTGAAGACATATATCTCGAGGGCTTGTCTGTGGTTGCCCATCTTGCTGAAGACAATGGCTCTGGCCTCGTAAAAAAGTGGGTCATCTCGAGGCAACAAGCCGAGTGTTTTGGCGGGAGAGTATTGCTCAGATGTTCTCAACAGAGTCATCAACTTATCGAGGACTTCATCTCGGTTCGGGCAAGCTGGATGTTGAAGCCGCTCAAGATACAAGGTGACAAGATGCTGGTGAAGCTCCGGCGTGAGGTCGTCTAACTCGTCAATGACATGTTCCAGATACCTCTGGGCCAGTGCTTTGTCGATGGATTCGAGGAAGGCGAGGACCTTTTGGCGTGGCAGCGACTCCGCGTTTTCTGTGTCCGCCAGGAAAATCTCCATGGCCATTCCCGGGTCAGTCTCAAGAGGCCAGCGGGCGAATTCGAGGATTAGGTCAATGTACTCCGGCCCCAGGTTCTGTAGGTATGACACCGTTCTCGCGGGTCCTTGTAGTCCAGTCTCAATGTTTTCTGTCTCGTCGGCCTGTCCGAATTTCTGAAGTCTCTCCAGTGCCTGTCTGTGAAGTCGTTTGCCGTACAGGAATTCGATGAGGTCGTTGTACCGCTCTGTTTCTTCGAGTTTGGCCCTCACGACATCAGGATCGCAGAAGTTCTGTATACGGAAGAGGGAGCCTGCCAGTGAAGGGGTCGCATACATGTGTGCTCGGAACAGAGTGGTGTCCACAAGTCTCGCCAATGACAAAATCTTGTCGCTCAGATCGACGTCGTCTAGCGAAGGGACTCCAAGCAGATACTCAGTCACTTGCCGGATGTCCTCTGACTGGGCACCGGCCTGAACTTCGGCGAGAGTTCGTACGGTTTGATCTGGATTGAAAAACCGTTGCAACCTGCGACGCACATCTGCGAGAAACGCCTGAAGCTCGCGAACTGCCGTCTTGAGCTCTTTTTCTGAAAAGCTTCCTAGTCCGGAATCATCCTTCGACTTGGTGGTCTTGACGCTGACACTATCTGGGTCCGCAGGAGGTGGCTTGGCCTCGCTGACACGGCTCGCTCGCGATTCGGTTCTCTTGTGTTGCGGTCTAGGATTAGCTTCGTTCTTTGGGGGTTCGGTAGACGGTCCTGCGTTCTCCTGCTCGCGTTTCGCCAGCTCTCCGGCTATAATCTGGGGATATAACTTGATAACTCGCTCTGGGGGTGCGGAAACCTCTCCGAACAAGTCCAGCGCATCCCGGAACTTCTTTTCATCAAACAGCTGCTGGGCCTTCTGCATCTTTATTTCACGCAGTCGCCCAGCCTTGTTGTTAATGAGTGTCTCCTCAATCATTTCCAGCAAACTGATCGCTTCGTCGAGGGCGCCGCTATCGACCAAAGCATCGATCTGCGCGTCGTAATTGAGTCCCTGCATTCTCCAGACCGTCCGCTCACTAGCGACGAAAAATCCCTTGCCTTGATGGGCTAAGCTGATGCTGGGATTCGGAACCTGCAATAACACGGCACCGGGCAAATCGATCGACTGGAGCAGGGTGAGTGTCTTAGGATTCCGAACCTCGAGGACACCTTTGCTGGTCTCTTGCAAAGCGAGCAAGTAGGGATAGGAATACCCTACTGCCTGAGGCGGTGTCCGCCATGGGATCTGCCTCCGTCCGAGCGGCTCCCCGTCTCGGTCGATGAAATGGGTGTTGATGTCTTTTGCCAGTAGCATCTCGTTCTCTCCCAAACCCGTGGCAAGTGGCGTAGGGATCATCGAGCCCATTCCAATGTAACTCATGGTTCCACCAAGTCTGCTAGTCTCTTGACCAGGTGCACCACCTATACTGCCTGGGCCGACAATTGTCTTCGCTTCTCCAGTTTCTAGGTTGACAAGGACATAATTGGCGCTGAGGCCGGCAAGGATTCTGGTCCCGGTCGCCCACGTTAAGGATTTGATGCTACCCGACAAGGGGATCTCAGTCGCATCACCGTCCAGCTCACCGTCATGCCATGACCACACCAGGAGCCTTCGCTTGACAGCGACAGCCAACTGGCTTGCCAGTGTAGGCACATTAGTTGTAGGGTCTTTTACAATGTTACTTGCCACCGCAAAAGTACTGGCACCTCGGGTTTTGGTCAACTGCTCCAGCAACTCGTACGTTCCGAGGTCATGAAGCGAGACGAGGCCATTGCTCAACGAAATTAGGAGGTTTGCTTCTCGAAGTACGGCGAGTTGTTCTATCTTGTGTTTCGAAAACTTCTCGTGCTCACGGAGAAGCTCAGAGGGTTTCGTACCTCGCGGCGACGCGCCATTGGGAGGTGAGGGGGTGTCGCCCGCGGCATCAGAATCGGGAGCAGTCGAGGGTGGACTTTTGATCCGGTACACACGGAGGGCGCCAGTGTTGAGGCCCACGAGTAATTGATCGCTGTGAGAGAGGATGGATTCGATCTTGGACTTGTCTCGCTGTTTCAGCTCAACGATGGGCTGCGCGGTAAAGGCAGATAACATGGATGGGTTGTTGCTGGGTCGCTAAGCCCTGGAGGGCCGAGCGGTAGACACGATGGGAGTCGAAATTGCACGTCGGCAAGTACTAGGAAGCTCCGTTGTAGATCGATTCATTTGACTCGAGTTCTCGATGTATATATCGGTGCCGTACGTAGCATAGTATACGTAGCATTCCAGTAAGGTAGTGTTGTGTCTCGTCGGCGCAGGCTGCGGAGGGAAAAGCAAACTCCGATTGGCTGCAGAAGACTACGGCAAGGCTACGTCACCGCGTTCAAGGTCTGGGGCGCAAGGCTGAAGGTCCTTTTCATGACACTGGCAATGCACTGCAAGTTCCGAGACGGATGAATAGACACGGGTCTAGCGAATCCAGAGCTTGGATATACTCGGGGTCGAGTCAGTTGTGTACCCTTGCGTAACCGTTCTAGCCGTTACTTGCATTCGGGTTGACAACGATAGCTACCTAGGTAACAACCTGCGTGCAAATATCATCAGTGACAATCTACTGCAATCAGCGACCAGCGCGGACGGGTGGACTTCCTTCTTTTGCGACAGGTATGATGGACAATGTGCCTAGTTTCTGATAGAACTCTTATCCTTTCAAATAACCTCAAATTCACAGCAATGCAATCCGTGGCAAGCCCACGACTGCACCAGCAAGTATCGATGCAAGTCGCCCTTAGTTTCCAAGACATTGAAATTAGCTCCATCTTCGAGGACATACCGACCTTATCATCAGCCTTCTTGCGTGATCCATCTGACCGCGAGCCCTGAGCACACAACGGTACAACAAAATTCACCTGACACATGACTTCAATTCTGTGACGTGCCTCGTTGAATGTGTGCATTATCCGAGGGAATCTCTGGCTTCTTGGACGGCTGATCCTCATGCATGCCTTCGGCATCGCTTTCTTCGGCCAGATCAAGGGTTTGCTCGATCAGGGCCAGGTCCGCGTCAAGATCTGCCAACAGAGGGTCCACTTCACCAAAGTCTTGCACCTCCTTCCTGGTTTTGTCGAGTAGTTTCTGCATGGCGTCGTTCTCTGCCGCCAGCGCCTTGGTGTCCTTCCGCAGCTGGTCCTCCTGTCTCGTCAGTGCTTCGGCATTCGAGTGCATGATTTTTGCCCGAGACTGGAGTTCAGTATCAATGCTTGCGCCGACGGAGTTGAGCGCCGCCTTGAATGCATCCTTGGCTTCGGCAGTTCGCAGCGCTGGCGACACAGCAGCACTCTGGGGTGCTGGCGATGTCTGTGACGCTGCCGACATGTTGACTACAACACTGAGTCAGATCTCGCATCCCACGCTGATTACGAAACTGGTAGACCTGCTTTCTCCTTGCAGAATCACACAAGAGTCTCAGATTGTTTTTTCGACCGCAGCGAAAACAGGAACCAGCAACCAATGCACTACTAGTAGTATTTGGAGGATGAAGTGGTAATGAAGCGTAGGTGTCCAGGTGGCCCCGGCAATTCGACGAATTTATATTTGATCTTGGCGTGCATGAATCCCGATGCAGCTGCCAATCGCCAGAGGACGATTAAGATAAGGGGGTAGTTCTCCAGGCAGTCTACCAGAATCTATACGTTGAACGCCGGAATACGGAGCATTTAACAATGGTGTGTCGACCGTGGCTCGCAGCCGCCATATGCAGCAAGAGAATGGCTTCTCCAGGCTGGCAAGTCTAACGCGTGGGTACTTCATGGAGACCGCACCCAGTCGTACGTGTACTGGGCTCATCATCTCCAGCTGGCTCAGTATAGTATATCCGACAGAAGCATTTGCGTCCTCCCGTCGCGAACGACGTCATCATTATATCGTCCAAGGCAGACCAAGCCGGTGCATTTCAACCGCCAGCTGAAATATATAGTCCAGGCTTTCACACTGGGTTTTGGCTTTGGCGACTGCATCACCCCAAACATAACTAAAATTCGTCAGTCTTCAAGAATCACACAGACAGCAAATGCACTCACATCCCGTGTCGTCGGACTAGCACAGCATAGGTATCCGGATACTGTTCCATAGCCTTCTCCAAGTACTCGGTCAAATCCTCCTCGAACGGCGTATTCTCAATAATGGGCACCCGCAACGTGTCATGAAAGCCGAGCATTCCCTTTCCCGGGCCTTTTGGAATCCCCTTGATCTGCTCGATGTTGCTGATCTCGAAGCAAGCGTCCTTGCCATGCATCTTCTCGACCAGAAGAGTAACAAGAACACACCATTGGGAGTGGGTATGAATACAGCAGCCCGCACCTCGGTCGAAAGCCGCGAGGAAGAGTGGCGTACAAGCGGACGGCTTCAGCTCATAGGGCTTCCGGATATACTGCCGTGCAGACGGGGGATATTTTGGCGTCGGGTAAGAAAGGACGAACATGTCGTCCGGCTTGATAAGCTCTTTCTGCACACCCGAGGGGGCAATGTAGACATGTTGATCTTTTCGGATACTAGTGCCACCACCGGTTCCAGTGACCCATCCTTGCATGGAGTTAGTTCCAAGGCATCCCGTTGCAATCTACCCCCTTACCAAGGCTATAGAACTGCCTACACAGTCTAGGTATCAGGTTTGCTGGATGGTCCGGGTCATCTGATTTGACCAAATGGTCATTGTTTGAGTCCGCCATGGCACAATATTGAGAGCGCTGGGGCAGCCGCTTTCGTCCCAGATCTGTAGTTGGTAGCCAAAAGCGAAGAGATCACGAACAGGAAGCGGGAAACACTGTTTGCGACGGCATCTGTCGCCCAGAAACCTGAAGCAGAGCAAAATCGGAAAATCGAAGACGCCATTCCGCACGTGTCTTCCAACATTACGTGATTACTTAGTCATTCGTTACACGTGTCGAGCTTGGAACGCTAAGCCCCGCCTTGCTCTTTGATTGATCCGGGACTAAGAATACTAACATGTCGGACTAGCCATTCATTAACCAACTCAAGTTAGCGCCGAGCCTAATGTCGCACTTGGTCGCTATCGCTGTGGAGATGCTGTAAAGGACACCTTTCTCTGACCTTCGACATTGGAAATATATCCCCGAAAGCAAGTGGACATTCCTCTCTTTCCTCCATCCTTTCAACTGGCCTTGTCCTTTCTCCTGCCAGCTGTCACTAGACTGTCTGTCGTTATACTCAGTGCGTGCCCATCATGCGCTTCAACGCGGCTATTGCTCCGGCTCTTTATGCGTCGGCCATCCTTGCCGGCAATGCATTCGCGCAGGATGAGAGCGAGCCTTCGACCACTGTGATCGAGCGGCCGACTTTTACTGTAAGTCGTCTGGTTGGGTAATGCTCCGTGTACAACTACTAATGACTCGACAGCCTACAAAGTTGAAAGCCCCTTTCCTAGAGCAATTCACCGATGACTGGGACACGCGGTGGACGCCCTCCCATGCGAAGAAACTGGATTCCAAGAGCGACGAGGATTGGGCATACGTGGGCGAGTGGTCTGTCGAAGAACCAACCGTGTTCCCTGGAATCGCTGGTGACAAGGCGTTGGTCGTCAAGAATGCTGCGGCGCACCATGCCATCTCTGCCAAGTTCCCTGAAGTCATTGACAACAAGGGAAAGACCTTGGTCGTTCAGTATGAAGTCAAGCTCCAAAACGGACTGGAGTGCGGAGGTGCCTACATGAAGTTACTGCGTGAAAACAAGGAGCTGCACGCGGAGGAGTTCTCCAACGCCTCCCCTTACGTTATCATGTTTGGTCCTGATAAGTGCGGATCTACCAACAAGGTAAGTTAGGCTCATGCACGATGCGAATAGCCGACAACTGACACACGTTAGGTTCACTTCATCTTCCAGCACAAGAACCCTAAGACGGGCGAGTACGAAGAGAAGCACCTCAAGAGTCCTCCACAGGCCAAGATCAGCAAGCTCACCACTCTCTACACCCTGATCGTGAAACCGGACAACACGTTTGAATTGTTGATCGACAACAAATCCGCAAAGAATGGAAGCCTGCTCGAGGATTTCTCGCCCGCAGTCAACCCGCCCAAGGAGATCGATGACCCGAACGACAAGAAGCCTGAAGATTGGGTTGACCTGGCCCGCATCCCGGACCCTGACGCCAAGAAGCCAGATGATTGGGATGAAGACCAGCCCTTCGAGATCGTGGATGAGGATGCCGAAAAGCCTGACGATTGGCTTGAGGATGAGCCGGCCACCATTCCTGATCCAGAGGCCGAGAAACCGGAGGACTGGGACGATGAGGAAGATGGAGACTGGATCCCTCCCCAGGTGCCCAACCCCAAATGTGAAGAAGCTTCAGGCTGCGGCAAGTGGGAGCCTCCGATGAAGAGGAATCCTCTGTACAAGGGCAAGTGGACTGCGCCCTACATCGACAACCCGGAGTACAAGGGACCATGGGCACCACGGAAGATCCATAATCCAGACTACTTTGAGGACAAGACTCCTTCGAACTTTGAGCCAATGGGAGCGGTATGTGTAACCCCCGTCATGTTTAAAGCGTACAATTTGCTAACTTTGACAGATTGGTTTCGAAATCTGGACGATGCAATCCGACATCACGTTCGACAACATCTACATCGGACACTCTGTTGAGGACGCTGCCGCTTTCCGGGCCGAGACATACGACATCAAACGACCGATCGAAGAGGCTGCTGAAGCAGCAACGAAGCCCAAGACGCCCGACACGCCCAAGTCACCGTCGGACCTGAAATTCCTCGACGACCCCGTCACTTTCGTCAAGGAGAAGCTTGAGCTCTTTGTGACTCTTGCCCAGAAAGACCCCATTGAGGCAATCAGATTCATGCCCGAGGTTGCTGGCGGGATTGGAGGAGCCCTCGCTCTTGTTATCGCCCTTCTCGTCGGGCTCATGGGCGCGGGCAGCTCAGCAGCTCCATCTAAGGAAGACATCAAGAAGAGTGCCCAAAAGGCCAAGGAAGCCGCCGCAGAGGCCAAGGACAAGGCTGCGGAGGTCACTGCCAGTGGCGCCGAAGCTGTCAAGGCTGAAGTTAACAAAAGAACAACCCGTTCCAGCGGCCCCGCGGAGTAGACCTGCAGGTCACATTCTCGGTTTACACCACGGATGTTGCTGGCGGCTATTGATTGGCAGTAGGCAGTGTCCAACACTTGCAGTCGCAGCGCGTCATCATCAAAAAAGTGCTTTGGAACCTCTCGCGGACGGAGGATGAAACGGGAGATTGATGGTGGACGGTGGGGACGCGTGAAACTAAGGTTATTCTGTACTGCCCTTGCGGCTTGCTATAGTCAGTCAGCACTTGGTGTGTTAATGGCAAGTGGCGTGGCGTGGCGCAGAAGAGCATTTTCTTGTTTCAGTATGAGTTATGCAGCGAGCCAACATCAATACATTTCATTTTCCATTTTGTCATGATCGTACAGTACTAGTACCACTGACGAGATTTAATGATCATATAGTCCTAGTACCGCCACAGAGATGTAATCAGTTCAAGTTTCGGGCGATGTTCGTGTTCCTACTGCATGAAATTGAACATTGTCAATCTAGTCCCTATGAACTCATGAATGCCCCATCGAGGCGGTCCGCCAGACAAGAGGCCGAATCAAAATCCAAAAAATCATACTTTTGGCCCAAAACATGGCGAGCCACCCATATTGGAAATGCATGGCTCGATCTGCTTCCACCCAGAAAGGCCCCTGAGAGACAAAATCAAATTGTTTGCACATTAAATAGCCACGGTCCGCCAAATAAACTCAACTCATTCGAAGCAACTGAACTGAATCCAGAGATCACGAGTGAGTAGGCATGGCGACTTGTTTCTCGGTAGCCAGAGCATCCTCGGCACGCCAGAGACTAGTGACGGTCTTCCACTGGGTGTAGAAGCGAAGACCATCCTTGCCGTAGAAGTTGGCGAGGCCGGTTCCGGCGACCGAGGCTTTGTTGCCGGTGAAGCTGAACATGGGCAAGGGGACGGGGATGGGGACGTTGATGCCAATCTGGCCGGCCTCGAGGTTCTTCTGGAACAAGGAGGCCGTGGGCCCGGAGCGGGTGAAGATGGCGGCGCCGTTGCCGTACGGGTTGGAGTTGATCAGATCGATGGCTTCCTCCGTGGTGTCGACGTTCAAGCAGACCAGGACGGGGCCGAAGATTTCTTCAGTGTAGCATTTCATGTGAGGCTTGACGTTGGTGATGATGGTGGGTGCAATCTAGAACAGAGACAAAGTGATTAGCGGGATGATTCAGCCACAAAAAAAAGGCGTTATGGTTGACTTACAAAGTTGCCATTCGGGTATTTCGGGGGAGTCTTTCCTCTGCCATCCAGTAGAATCGTGGCACCCTCGTCCTCGGCGCTCTGGATCAGGTCTTCAACACGCTTCTTGCTCTGAGGGCTGATCAAAGGACCCAGGTCGGCACCTTCTTCGAACCCGCCGTCCATGCGGAGGTTCTTTGCGCGCTCTGCCAACTCGGGCAGCCACTCCTTGGTCTCGCCGATCATGACCAGAGTGCTGAGAGCCATGCACCGCTGGCCGGCGGCACCAAAGGCGGCACCTGCAATGGCGTTGAGAGCATGGTTCTTGTTGCAGTCGGGCAGCACGGCGGCGTGGTTCTTGGCGCCCAAGTTGGCCTGGACACGCTTGCCCTGGGCGGAGCCCCGCGTGTAGATGTATTCACCGGCACGGTTGGATCCAACAAAGGAGATGGCTTTGATGGCGGGCTCGTCGATGATGAAGTCGACCGTCTTGGCGGCGCCGTGGACGACGTTGATGACACCGTCGGGGAAGCCGGCCTCTTTGCAGAGTTCGGCAATGATCATGGCGGCGCCGGGGTCCCGCTCACTGGGCTTGAGGATCAGAGTGTTGCCGGTGACGGTGGCCAAGGGCACGCTCCAGAGAGGGATCATGGCGGGGAAGTTGAAGGGGCAGATGGCGGCAACGACGCCCAAGGGCTCGCGGTATGAACGAGTTTCCATATCTTTGGCCACTTCAATCACCTCTCCGGTGATCTGGGTCGTAATGCCGCATGCGGTCTCGCAGACTTGCAACCCACGCAGCACATCACCCTTGGCGTCGGCGAATGTCTTGCCCTGCTCCAGGGTGATGGAGGTCGCCAGCCGATCCATATTCTGGCGGATGAGGTGGGTCAATTTGAAGATGATCTGCTGTCTGGTCATGATGGAGGTGGCTCGCCATTTGGGGAAGGCCTTCTGCGCGGACTCGACGGCCGCCTTCAACTCGGCATCGGTGGACTGGGGCACGCGGGTGACGAGGTTGTTGGTGGCAGGGTCGTGGAGATCGATCCAGGTCGTGGCCTGCGAGGGCACAAACTGGTTGTCGATGAAGTTGTGGGTGTTGACGACGTTTTGGATCTGTTCGTGGCTTCGGGGATAGTCGGCCACGGCCGCCTGGGCCGCTTGCAGATGGCGGCTAGTGGCATGTAGCCGTCGCTTCGCTACGTGCTGTGCGGGCGACATTCTGAGGCTCGAGGCGATTTGAGGGGCACGTCGGCCGGACAGCGCTGGAACGGCACGAAGCAGTGAACGCCGCGTGGCCATATCGATGTTATGTGGACGGTGGCCGAGAAGGAAGAAAGGCAAACAAAATGGACAGATATAACAACTTGCACAAGAACGAGAAGAACAACTCCGCGGAGAAGGTGGCGAGGCGGGTGAGGATTTGGCGGATTGGACTTCAAGTCTTTGGAGTCTGGGGGAGGGAGTTATAAGGACTCGGACGCGGGAGGACGAGGACACTGGGCGGTGGTGGTGAAGGGTTCAGTTGGTGGTAGTGGTTCACTCCAGCGCCAATGGTGGGCAGCGAATACAGGACGCACACCTCCGCTTCCGGAGTCGACCACGACGTGACTTTTACTTTTCGGGTTCTCTTCAGGGAGAGTTTCCACCCAGTTGCCGCGGGGAGGACGAGGAGCAGCACCCACCAGCAACCCAGCTTATCGAATCCAGACAATCGGTCAGCATCTGGAGGGTCCTCTCTATCCCGGGCTCCTCCATCGCAGGCTTCAGCGGCAGTCGCTTCCTCGGATCCGTCTGGCCGCCCCGAGGTCGAAGGGCGCCGCCTGCGTTCGTCTGTCATTGGGCGGCCTGCCCTCCGCAGTCCAGAGGGGAGAAGACCGAGGAGACAATTGCCAGTTAAACTAGGATACTGTGTAGTCAGCGCCCCAGATTAATCCATCCGCAAGCACGAGCACCACTACTAGCACCTCTATAACTGGCCTTGTAAGCTGTACTAGGTGATAGTACTAACCAAACCTGCACTGCTGGAAGCCTAAAAGCATTTCCACGCTTATCGCCGGCCCGAGATGCAAGTGCGGAATCACATACCGGATCCGAGATAATACGAGGTATCCAGGTATCCAGCCTCAGCTTCATCAGTCAGCCTGCACAAGAGGCCAGCTGCTCGACACTGGCAGGTAGCTGTTCAGGTACATCTCCTCCACTGGAGCATACTGTACGTCCATGCAGAGACAAAGCTGTAGACTGCCTTTCAACGCTCCTCGGAAAGACATCCTCATGGCGTCGTCGGGACACTGTACATTACTATCGTAGCCTCGTCCACTGCACGCCGGTATGGCTCGAGCTGTCACCATTGATCCCATCCACCAATTCCACGCGCTGCATCACTTTCACTCTTCATAAGCCAGAGCCTCGTCTTCATCAACCTCTGCCTCGACCGGGCCCTTGTAATCATACACCAGCCTCGCGCGTTCAACCTTCCCATTCTTCCAGACCACCACGCGCCTCGTATGTCGTCTCTCACCATTGACTTCCTCGAACCCCCAAGTCTGCTCAGCAATCCACTCTCCGCCATCGACATTCTGCACCCAATTCTGAACATGCTCGTCGTCGAGGTACTTGGACGCCGTCTTTCCATCCTTGAGCGTCTCACCTCTCAAGAACGCCGCATCTTCCTCGGAGCCAGCAGGCCCTTCCATGACGAATTCGCCCGTCTTCCACATCCGTGATTTCCCTTTCACTTTGCCGAAGATGCGGTCCGTGTGGTCGTTCAGCTGCCAGTTGAGTGTGCGGTTCTCTTGGCTTGATGCGAGCCCCGAGGCCACGGATTTGATGTCGATGTGGTAGAGCCCGTCTTTTTTGTATTCTTTGATCGTGAGCTGTACTGCTTGTTAATCTCGTAGCACTGCATCTCGTGAAGCCAGAGTGGCCAGTGGGTTTAACGCACAACAACAGTGGCAAGCTTAACTGCCTTGCGCGTAAACCAGCTCAGCCCTTGAAGGGCAAGCATCGAGTCGACATCGTCCGAGAGGGTCTTGCTCTGCCGTTTTGTCCTGTCTGTCAACGCAAGTCCTTGGAGCTGAATACACTGTTATTGTCAACAGCTCAGGCTTACCATGACAAACTTGCCCGACAGGTTGGTGCATGTGATTTCGGGCGGTGCGGCCATGGCTTGCACTGCTTCGTTTAACACTAGTATGTACTGTAATATGTAGCGACGGTCCAGGATGATTCTCGCTGCAAAAAAATCAGATCGAGTCGCGGTCGAGAATGGAAGATACTCACATGGTTGTCGAGTAGCTCTCTTTCTAAGTAGTACTAAGGTCCGAGATGCTGTGGAGGCCAAGTGCGACGGTGATGCGTTTGGTGTAGCATTGTCACTGCCGTCACAACCAATCCGTCACCTCGCGCACTCGTTCATGGACACAGTACATCATTATTCAATCAATT
The DNA here is from genome assembly GCF_000230625.1 of Exophiala dermatitidis NIH/UT8656. Classification (NCBI taxonomy): domain Eukaryota; kingdom Fungi; phylum Ascomycota; class Eurotiomycetes; order Chaetothyriales; family Herpotrichiellaceae; genus Exophiala; species Exophiala dermatitidis. The sequence goes on along the minus strand of NW_008751647.1, from coordinate 4,114,761 downwards.
GCTAGCATGTGCCGTGCCGGCCTCGCTGAATCCTCACTTTGCACTGCTGCTGCGCGTCGTGATGCCGAGGTCCAGACGGTTTAGGGTCTGAGCTACCTCAACTACCAGAGTACTAGCCACGCTGCTTGACCTTTGTGTTGTTGGATCGACAAGAGCCAACATCGACGGCGTGCACGAGACCAGCTCATGGTAGAGAGATCGGAGGCCGCGGCCAACGCTCCATACCGGGCTATTCCACCTCCACACTATTGCGGCTAAATTATACGAGCATACGCCTCGTGGCTGGCTGCAACATTCGGGGAATTTGATGAGATTCAATTGCAGAATCTAATCCATTTGCGGTTCTGTGCCAAGTGATACACACTGTAAGTGCCGCCCGTGGATGACGAGCGCACTACTACCTGATGCTTGACGCTTCCCTGGTTGTAGTTTGGGAAAGGAATACTATTTGAGCAATGTACGCTGTCTCGAAAACCCAGCCACAGACTCCTGCCACTGCTGGCACAGAATTGGCGGTATCTTCTCTCAGCCGTCATATTGTGAAGCCCACTGGGTTCAACTTGAAGGCCAGGTATGATATTCCTTGCACAGCTTGTGGCGCAGCAGTGGGACCTCATGCAAGTTTCTCCTCCGGCGCCTCGTGCGTGTCTTGATATTCCTCGTCCGAATCGAACTTGTAGAGCCTCGGGGGAGTCAGCCCCTTACGGCGCAGAACCGAGGTCCTAAACCAATACGGCAATACCTGGAAGAGCTGGTAACGCATGTGCGTTCTTGTCGGCACAGCAAAAACGTAGTCCAATTCTTCAAGAGTTCGCTGTTTCGTTTCGGGAAGCCAAAGGAAGATCATGACGAAGGCAATAACATTCAGACCAGCATAGAAACCGAAGGCGCCCTGTGGCGTCAGGGCTTGGAGCATCCGTGGGAAAGTAAGCGAGAGCACCGACGCCCAGAAGTTGTTCGTTGCGACCGCCCAAGACATCCCGACCTCACGATGAGAAAGCGGGAAGACTTCAGCAGAGTACGTAAAGGGAACAGGACCTTCGCCGGGAGAGTAAAAAGCATCAAACAGGAAAATGAACAAGGCCACCATGCCAAGGTGGGCGTCACTGCTTTTCGGTATCCAGAAGCAGAATCCCGCCGCCAACAAAGTCCAGCACATGTTGGGAAAAGTGAAGAGCAAGAGAGCTCGCCGGCCGAAGGTATCGATTGTCCAGACCGCAGGCCAGGCAAACAGGAAATTGACAAGACCGAAGCCCCAGGAAGCGAGGAGAGCCCCTGTAACACTAGCCCCTGCGTTGGCAAACACAGTGGATGAGTAGAAGGCGATGATGTTGATGCCACACATTTGTTGAGCAATCATGACGATGCCGGAAGCCTGAGTCGCTCGCCGGATGCGAGGAATCGTAAAGAGTTCGATAAACCGGGTGAAGAAGTTACCATGGGTGGCAACGGCAGATTCTTCTACGAGGATATCCTCTTGAATCAACTGTGCATGAATGTAGTACAAATCTCGCGCAGCTTGGACAGGACTGTTTCGAAGCCGGAGCAAAGCTCTGTATGCCTTGGCATGCCTTCCCTTCTTCATGAGCCAGCGAGGAGACTGCCAGAGGTTAGCTCTGGGTCCAGCCTCTAAGGCGAACAAAACTTACCTCAGGACAGAAATAGATGCCAATCACCAACGGAATGGCTGGAATGAAGGCAGAACCTAGCTGCAACCTCCAGGAGATGGCGCCGGTATCCTTGACAGCCAGGTTGGCACAGGTTCCCAAGAAAATGCCGAATGCGGTCCAGACTTGCCACGACATGACTAGTCCGCCTCGAATGTTGGTCGGTGAGTTTTCTGCCGAAAACACAGGCACAGTAACTTCCTTCAACCCCATACCAATGCCGAGGAGAATACGAGTGGCGACCAGCTGACCCCAGTGCTGGGTGCAAGCAGAACCGATGGGGGCGAGCAGGGAGAAGATCGCGCCGATAAAAATGGCGCCACGACGACCGACCAAATCGTTCACAGGGTCAGAAATCCATCCGGCGCTGTGAAGGTCAGCACAAAGCACGCGCAGGGAGTTGGAGGGGAGACGCACAAAAAAGCGATGGCAATGTAAGGGCACGAGTTGATAAAACCAATTAGCCAGGAGTTGTCTTCACAATTGCCCGCTGCCTCGCAAGCAGCGCCAGTGTCTGCGATGCCAAAATCTTGAGGGAACGACAAGTTGGCGCCATTGGAGCCAGTCTGGTCCCAGCCCTGGATAGCTGCCGCGATGGAGTTCAAAACAATGGTGAAGTAGAGGGTCTTTGGATGCTTCCAGCGGTGAGTAACTTCTTCGCGCAGGAGCTGGCGCTCTGATTCATCCAAGTCAGGAATATGCTCGATCGCATGAGGGCTTTGCGCAACCAATGCCCCTTTACGAAGTAGTGGTAGAATGTCAGTGAGCTGATTTTCGCTGGCATAGTTCTCAACGTCTTGAAGCAGTCGCTCCCGTGGAATGCCCACTAGGGGATTGCGAACCCTTCACAACAAGTCAGCGAAGAGCTGAGTAAAGGTACCCATCATTAGAAACTCACTCTCCACTGGTGTTAGCAGTGAGTTGGGCAACACTGGCTTTTCTCCTGTTCTCGTCGGCGAAGAGGACACTTTGCCGCCTGCTCTCGGAGATGTTTTCTTTCAAGGTCGACATGGTTGGAATTCCTGCTTGCTAGTTGCCGATGGATTCGAGAGAGTTAGTTCACAACAGTGGAAACCGTGCGCCACGGAGCAAGGAGTGAAGTGGCCTTGACAACTCCGTTTGAGAGACAAGTCAAAAACGGACGGTTCGAGGTACAGTGAAGTTGGTGCAACCCCTCGCTCCTCGATGTCCGATTGCGGGCGACCAGGTAGGACAACGCTGGTGATTTATACCTGGAGGACGACAAGCGGCTTTTTCTGCCACGAACCTAGCATCGGTGAGCCGTCTCCTGCTTACCCACTTTGAAGCCGCCATACGATCCCTGCGGCACACCTGCATCTTGTGGTGGGAGGGGGAAGAGCTCAGCTCTTTGGCACTCGATGCATGGGTTCGACTTGCAGGTGGAGCGCGGTCAGGTCAGCGGCATCGTGCAGGGGTGTGACTGCTGGCTTGAGGCTATCTTGAAGTGGCAGGCATCACACGACAGGGCGTGACCAGAGGACAGCGGCGGTCGTCGCGGGTGCAACTTGAAGTACCGGTACCTCCCGCATGAGGCTCACCCAACCTTATTGGACGCAGTAACGAGCACCCAGTCGGGACTTAAACCACCGTTGACGGAGAGTTTGATGCGTTTGGGGGCCGTCTCTGTGGCGAGAGTATGCTGGGACCTCATCCGGAGGGAAAGGAGGGAGAACACCGTACACCGCCGCAGAGAAAGACTTTGCTTTGCCCTGCTGCACTCGGCTGCACCAGCTTTACTGCCATGTAGTTGTGGACCCCCACGCCGTCATCATCATCATCATCATCATCATCATCATCATCATCGTTGATGACACTAGCAGAAGGACGAGGACAGGAGAGGATAGGAAGGGAGACTGTGTGGTATCGGCAAGTATGCACTAATACTGGCATTCGCACGGACATTGAGACAAATCAACTAGGAGGAGGGAAGAGGATGGACTCAACTTGCAGTGCCCGCCAGTGGTTGACTGCATTCGCCCAGTTCGGTTCTGAATTGTCCAAGTTGGGTGGCTGCTGCCGCTGCGGCTGCTGAGGCAGAAACTCATCCATCCGCTGCATCCATCATCCCATGCATCACACCAACCACTGGCACTACTAACCGACTCCTATGGCCTGCTTCGGGCTGCATCCCACCATCAAGTTTGGCATGACACAATCCTCTCGCTCACCGTGGCCTTGAGCCCTGTCTTTTTGCGCCAAAGTGGCTTGCTGGACCTGAACGCAGGCTCGGCCGTCCTCCTCTTAGCCCTGCAAGGATGCCTGGTATCCCTCGACCGGGTGCCTCTGCCTATCGGCTATCGCAGTTCTCTCCTTACACGATCCTCAGTCTTTCCATGCCTTAATGTAGCCACCATAGTCGTCGAAATACGAAGCTCACGTCGAGAGTTCACATGATGCCCGGCCAAGACACTCTTTGCGCAAAAGCTTCAAAAGCTTGGATTCGATGGAATGGAGTCTTGTTAGAGCTTGGGCTGCTGGGAGCATGATCCTGTGGCTGGACGAGCTGCTCTCCTCCAGCTCCGCATTCTCCCCAGACGAAGGACGGCCTATGCCCAAAGATGCCTAAACTGCAAGACGATGTGCCGGGATCCCCTTGTCAAGAACTCGAGACGGCAAGCTCGACAAGTGGCGCCGCGTTTCAGACGATGCAAGCCAAGGATGAATTAACAGTCAGTGGCATCAGCTGACATGCCAGCCTCGGAGGCCAAATACTAGGCACACTCTCATCATCAAGCACGATTCATCTTATGCACTGTTGTGGACCAAGGTGGCACTCAACATAACCTAAGGTATTCGCGATTCGGCTTGCATCTACTATCCGATGCCATGCATAACCCACCGGTTCAAGTTCACGCACCCTCTACATTGACGGTTCCGTTTGTTGGGGAACTTGGTGTGACTTGAATTGATGAAGCCTCCTTAGCCCAGCAACGCGCCCGCAGTTAGGCCGCCAGCCGTGGCAGCCTGCCAACACGAGAAACTCGGAGATGAGAAAGACGAGACCCTCTAGGCGCCAAAAGACGCCTCCAGGCTCTCCGCAGCTTCTAGAAGACTCCCTCATTGGAACCGTCGACGCCACAGTGTGGGATCGTGGAGGTCTGACCGCATCCTGCGTTGCATCCGTGACTTTGGACGCCTCGCGTTTACCGATGAGATGGCTTTTTTCACGAGCTTCAAGATGTCCACGACAAGATGGCTGTGATGTGTCAACCTGCTCTGTACCTCAGGCTGCCATACCAACGGCATCCCGTATCGCCGACCGACCGTGTCGTCAATGTCCAAGTTTACTCACAATGAGGACCAGACCTCCCCATGAGTCAATAATGTCCGAGAAGATGCTGCCATCCAATATCCCGACTCCCCAGAGCCGTTATACGCGAGAATCTTGATTATAGGGGTATGGAGGCCATGAGCCAGCAGCCACCACCATCACGAGGGTCACGGTCGTCACGATTACTTCAGATTGGGCTACATGAACCGAACCAGTCCTGATGCTGTGTCCAGTTCTGTCTTTCATCTTGCCAGCCATCGAGAACCAAAGTCTCAATTCACTACTGGACTTGCAGTAAGTCAAAGTTGAGCGCAAGAGAGCAAATCCTCGAACACAAAGATACGCCGCCCATAGCGGTCTATATTGACGTTGTTGTCTCAAGACTTTGACAGCCAAAACTGTCCAGTACGGGCCAACACCAATGCTGAAGCCCTCCTGCCCCCAGACAGGCACTATAGGCTCTGGCCATTGCTATTTTCCGTTCCACGTCACTGCCGTATGACCCGTCCGCAGGACCGTCTAATCTTACAAATACAAATAGATGGTCCCAAATGCTACCTTCGCAACCGAAAGCAAACCAGGTCGTTCTCGCGCAATCCATCCCATATGGGTGCCAGCGTGCTTTCTCATCTCACTCGCCTGATGCGATGCTCGTCTCGCCTTCTTCGGGCTTTGCTTCGTTTGTCCTTCCCGGGCCCCAGTGGGACATCCCGCATCAAGAAAGACTGGAGACGTATCAGGTAGCCGTCAATATGTTGTGACTCTGCGTCTCTGTCCTTTGTCTCAGCCAGTGTCGTCCCTGTTGTCCCTGACGGGCCAGGAGTTTGAGCTTCGTTGGTTCTTGGAGTGGCGCTGGCAGTCTTGTCGTCCTCGAAGTCTCCTTCATCTGCATGTTGGACTTCACGAGCCGCAACGTTTGCCGCAGCACGATCTTCCTGATCCTCGGCCTGCTCCAAGACGGCGAGCTTGCTCTTATCATTGCCAAGCACCCTATCCATGGCAAGACCGGCGGCATCCTCTTCTTCTCCGTTTTCATCAAGCATGTCTCGGTAAGTGAGTTTGTTCATGTAATCGGTCGTGAAGTCTCCCTCTTGGATCACCACATCGTCGAGCATTTGCTTTTGGTTGGCCTTGCGGAGAATGTTGGACTCGATCGTGTGTTCGGACACAAACCGGTAGATATGGACGTCGCGCGTTTGCCCGATACGGTGGGCTCGGTCAGTGCATTGCTTATCCATGGCAGGATTCCAGTCAAGATCGTAGAAGATGACCGTGTCGGCACCAGTCAGATTGATTCCCAAGCCGCCTGACCTTGACGACAGAATGAACGCCAGGATCCGAGGATCATTATTGAACCGATCGGTGAGGATTTGTCGCTGCTCGATTTTGGTGGCCCCGTCCAGCCTGAGGTAACGGTGGCCATGGATATTCAGGAATTGTTCCAAAATATCCAGAACCTTGGTCATCTGAGTGAAGATGAGCGCTCGGTGGCCACCTGCTTGCAACTGACGCAGCAGCTTATCCAACCTCTGCAACTTGCCGCAATCATATTGCAGTAAGCGCTTGTCCGGAAAGGCGATCGACAGCTTCATGCGAGCCAGATGGAACGGGTCCGGGTTCCAGAGCTCCCGTGATTCCCGTATCGCAGCAGCTCCAGCCTCTGTTACGGCGACGGTGCTGAGGTCTGTGGCAACAACGGCGGGCGTGATGCAGCCAAATTGCTGGACAAATGGCTCCATTTCTTCCGACCTCGACTGAATAGAATGTACAAGATTCAGGGAATGGACTGGAAGGGCCTGATTACGCCAACCGGAGCTGTTTTGACGTGAAGCGAGTTTTGACAGTTGAGAGGCAGTTGTATCGATGCTAAGTTGCTCGAGCAGCCCGCGGCCGTAGATAGGGTGCTGACGATGTCGGTACGCCTGAAAGTACATGGTGCGATCGAGCTCCTCGATGCGAGCCTTGCGCCCTACGTTCTCAAGCGAGCCCAGCACTCCTGCGCGATTCTCCCCATGCCAGGTTGACTCTTGAGCGATTCGTCGATTCTGAGACTCCCGCAGAGCCTTGAACTTTGAATAGGCATGTAATGTGGTCGTTTCAAGGACTTCGATCATGGACATCCTTTCGTCGGAGACAGGAGCAAGTTGGAGGAAGTCGAGGTCCAGGTCGTTGGCAGCGTCGCGCATTAGCCTTCGCCGTACCAGCAGGTCGTTTATCTCGAACTCGGCGGCGACCGACTTGGGCATAGCGAAAGAGGTATTGATGGGACGGGTCTCGAACAGATCCGGGTGATTGCATACTTTCCGTAATTGCATCAAGGCGTTGATGATGGACAGGTAGTTCCCCGAAGCCAACGTCTCTTTCGTCGAGGCCCGTGACATGAACCCATCATATAACTGTCGTTGTCGCTTGGATAATCGGCACAACTCGACATGTTCATACTTGAGAGGCATTTGCTTCTCGACATCCCGCTTGAGCCTGCGTAGCAGAAAAGGCCGAATGACCTTGTGCAGCTTCGCAACCTGCTCTTTGTCTTCTTCGTCAAGGACTTGACGTCCGTGCTCGAGGATGGATTCTACAGGCCTCTTGAACCACTCAGACCATTCTTTTAGGCCGGCAAAAGCATCGTCCTCGCCTTGGTTTTCCTGGCCGTAGTGGAGGAAGAACAACAATGACCACAATTCGGTCAGGTTGTTCTGAAGAGGCGTGCCAGTCAACAGGAGTCGAGCCCTCGTATTGAAGGTCATCATGGTCTGCCACCTTTCTGATCGGAAATTCTTGATGTTGTGAGCTTCATCGAGGATCATGTAATGCCACCTGCGCCGCTTGAATGAGTTTGCATCCTGCAGAACGAGTTGGTACGATGTGATGCAAACATTGAAACTGTCATCAGCCATCCATCCACGCCGCTTCTGTTTTCTTTCCTCGAGACTGCCGTAGTACGTCAGGATTTTGAAGCCAGGCAAAAACTTTTTGAACTCCATTTCCCAATTCAGCATGACGCTGGTAGGCACCACGATGAGGTGAGGACCCCAAACCTCATGGACTTCGGCAAGGTGTGCCAACAACGCAATGCTTTGAATAGTCTTGCCCAACCCCATCTCGTCCGCGAGGATGCCATTCCTCCCATGAGCATACAGATCCGCGAGCCAGTCTAAGCCTTCATGTTGGTACTCCCGGAGCGTCCCTCGAAGGAGGCTCGGCACAGGCGTTTTGATGGTCGACTGTTTGGTGTCTGGAGGGGTCGTAGGTGAAGCAGAATCGCCATGCGCGTCGATTGATGAGACAGATTCGGGTTCCGAGACTTTCGTCGCTGTCGTGTGAGGCGAGGTCTGTACGCTCAGCTCCTGACACCCCTGGTCTTCGGGCGTATGACGGGCCTCTCGTGAACCGAAATCCGCCGAGACATCGTCCATAGCAGTATTGTCCATTGTCTGCGATACATCCGTCGGCGCAGGATCAGGAACGTCGGCTGTGGACTGTTCCATTGCATCTGTGAGCTTGTCTTCAGGTACATGATGGTCCTCGAGAACCTCCACCAAAGGTTTGCGCATATCACCGTCTTCGTCAGGCGCCTTGTCCTCCGTAACGATGGGTGCCATTTCTGCGATTTCTTTCTTTGAGAATAATGACAGGAGGCCGCCTGGCGCACCATCAGTTTCCTCGCCACTTTCATCGCTTTCATCTCCTTCGGCGCCACTTTCGTCCGACTCGTCTGTATCAAATTCGCTGTCCATGTCAGTCTCGGGGTCCGATTCATCGTCAGGCTGAATGGAATGCTGCCCTTCGTCATCTCCACTGGCGGAACTTTCATGCGCACCGCCGTCCACGACTGGTAAGTCAGGCAAATTGCCATACTTCCGCTTTAGCTCTTCGATGGACATTTCTGCATCATTATCATCGGCCTCGGGGTCAGACTCGGAGCCATCTTCGCTCTCTGACATCTGTTCACTGTTCTCGGACACGGACTCGGACGTATCATCGGAAGACATCTCCGTTCCACTATCGGTAGGCAATTCGTCTTGTTCTGTGACTCGGCTGAGCATCTGATCGGTACGATCTAGCACCCGAGCGAGGTGACCCTTCATTTTAGCTTGTTGCTGCTCTTCATATTGCTTTTGTCGCATCGCATCAACCTCAGCTTTGACGGCTGTCCACAACTTCTCCAGATCTTTGACCACCATACGGTATGACGAGATGGCGGCCTCTCGCTTTTCCTGCTCGATCTCCTCCGCAGTCTTGACCTTGTTCCGTCTCCGCTTTTCTTCGACATACTTTTTGGCTTCATGGGCTAACAACTCAGCCTTCCTTCGGTGATCCCTAGTTTCCGCTCTGAGTAGAGTCCTGAAATGGGACACATGTGCCAGCAGATGATCAAGATGGGCGTACTGCCTCTTTGGTTCGCTCTGTTTGTCGGGCAAGGCTTCGAGAAGTCTTCGATCCAATGCGCCGCCCCTCTTTTGCGCCTCCCTTACCCTTCGTCTGGCCAGCGCCTCCTCGGTGATCTGCTCTGGTGTTAAGGTGTCCTCTCCTTGTCTCGGCTCCAACTCGTCGCGTTCCAAGAATTCCTCAAAAGAAGCATATTTTTTGGGAGGTGGGATGTTGGCAGGAGTGGCGACTGATGGCTTCGGAAGTCTAACGCGAAACGTGACCTTCTGTATTGTAGGAGGCGAAGCAATCCCGGTAGACAGTTCTAATTCATCGGAAGTGTTTGAATGGTCGCTTTCATCTGCTGATTCACTCTTCACCACGCCATTGGCATGTACGCCCTCTTCGTGGACACCCTTGACATTCGGCGGCTTTGTCCGATGAGACCGAGATTTGGAACGATGCGACGGGGATTTCGGCTGAGGAGTTTTTGAAAGCTTCGAGCGGACGCTCATCTCTCGCGCATGCCTCTGGGCGTCTTCAGTCTTCACGGTTTGTGAGTGCTCAGAATCGCGATTCTTGGGTGGGCGGCCAGGTCCGCGTTTAGTAGCAGGCGGTGGTGTAAGCACCTCGACTTTCGGCTTCCTGACTGGCATATTATACATAGGTTTTGGATGCTTTTGGTGCTCGTCCTTCACCTTTTCGAAGGCGGCACGAGTCTGTCTCTTTGCCGACTGCGGCTGGAGAGCGAGAGGAACGACGTTTGTTCTGCCCGATTTCCGTCGCCCATTCTCCACGAAAGACGTCGGGCCTTCTGCCGCAACCCGTTTCCATGGCGGCGATATGGGTCGAGGGGACGGCTTGTGGTCAGCGCCTGCGACTTTCCGCCTCTTTGCAGGGGGGCCCTCGTTGCCATCGTGGCCAAGCAGGTTTGCTTCCGGGTGGACGGGGGATATAGGTCTATTATCGGCATGTTCTGTGCAACCATCAGTCAGAAGCTGCGGATTGTGCGGATGGGATTGTGATGAAGCATAGCATTGCATACCTTGTTCTTGGAGATTGGGATGAGATTCGCCAGTCGGGGGAGTATTCGGCATTTGGCGCGACTCGCGATGCGGCGCCTTTCATGGCAAAATCGATCCTTAGAACAACAGCAAACTGACCACGGGCATATTCCACGGAAACGGAGTGATAACGGTCGATTCGCGAGTCAAAATGTTCGTATGATCGGGTATGATAGCCTGACGAAGTCTGAGGTCGGCCAGGACGATATTGAGTGACTGAGACGGATGTAAAGTCGGGGCTGTTGGCAAAAATAATCACAGGTGTGCAGAGGAAGAAGCGCAGGAACGAGCGCCCACTTCGCTGTACAATGTACAATGTAGGAATTACGTGCCAGTGCCGCGAGGGAGAGTCACTACTGCAACGAGAGGCGTGAGGCGATAGGCGAGGTACTAGGCACCGCATCAATAATAATATTAACCACTGGCAGGGCGCCTCCCACTAAATTAAATAATACTGGGGCACTGTCACTGGCACTGGCGCTGGCGCGGCGCAGGCAGCTTCACGCTTCTCGGCCTCAGGCTCCCTACAAAACTGCTATTTCACAGCTCTGCCGCCCCCCGTACCAGGTACCCAATCAATCCAATCAAAACCCAGCATTGGCCAACTTCAAGTCCAGGTCATCAACGTCAATTCTACACACTACGCCGGTCGCTTTGCATGAATTGAAGTCGAAGTCGACGTCGACTGCTGCATTCCTCGTCCGGCTCGCGGCGTCCTACGACTTCCTCCTTTGATAGCAGCCCTCGACCATGTTTTCCCGACGAGCCTTGATCACGGCCTCGAGGTCCGCCCGCACCCTCGGCCGCACGCAGTCACACCTTCCACGAGCTCCGTTCTCGGTCGCCCGGAGTCTCAGAGCAGTTGGAGAGGTGGATGACCCGGAGATGGTATGATGGCAGCGCCTCCGTGTCTCTGAAATGCAAAGCTGACACCAGCAAAAAGAATGGAGGATACATCAACCCGCCCCGGATCAAGCGCCAATACCGCGACCCCTACGGCGACTGGGACGACAAGCAAGAACGACGCAACTTTGGCGAGCCGGTGCATGAAGACAATGAGGTCCTGGGCATGTTTGCTCTAGAAGATTACAACCATATGACACCAGCTCGAGGTCTACTGTTATGGGCCGGCTTTATCTCTGTGATACTCGGCCTCAGCTACGCTGTGACCGTGACCTATCCGGGCAAACCAAGCGCGCCGAAAGAATACCCAGGAGGTCTGGATCGTGAACTAGGGGGCCCTGGAGCTGTGAGGGTGAGTTTTTGTGGAATTATACTCATTGGCGGGTTGACCGACTAATCGAACCTTTCTGCAGGCATTTCAGACTGGCGACGAGGTGACAGAAGGAGTATGATTTTATGATTTTGTACATACTCCAACAATAAGCACATCATATTCAGCGCAGAAGGCAAACTGCCTAGTACCAACCGCCGAGTCATTGATTTCTTCTCGTTCTTCTATTGTGTCTGCCCCTAGTCTGTTATGAAAGGTCCGCTAGCGATGCTGTTTCTCTCCCTGCAAACGACCTTGGCACAGGTCTGAAATTGAAGCGCCTGCAACGTGATTTCATATGCAACTTTTGCCTGGGGCCGCTAACCCCGGGCTAGCTGGCACTATGATGGTTGATGCGATTGAGCAATTCAAGTCACTTGCCCAGATTGGAAGCCGCATAGTCTGAGCCGGGACAGCTTTGGCCCTCCCAGGCATGAGAACCTAGGTACCTCGACTTGAAGTGGCAGAGCATAATATGTTGAAATACTAGAACATGGGCTGCCATGAAATATAAGATAACCACCTTCTTGCAACATACCAATCGTAGATATTGCATAAAGTATATAAAGTATAAGAAAGACAGCCAAAACCAAACCTTCCACTTAGCAGCCCTGGTTTGACCAGAAACCTTTTCAAACTCAAGCGACCATCCACATGCCGACCATGACCGTAGTAGTCATGACCCAATATCCCACATAACCCATAGCCAGTCTCACTGCCGGGCTGACCTGACTTTCGCTCGAAGGATCAGAACCACCATCAGCAGTAGTACCATTCGCCAGTGATCCATTGATATAAGTAGCAGCAGACCCATTACCATAGTCGATAGTACGCACCAGACTCGAATTAACAGGCGCTCCTCCAGTGCCATTGGAAACGACCTGGTCGAGAAACGTGCTGTTGTCAGTCGGATCACACCCACAGACCTGATACTGCTGACACAGACAAGTCACATTGCTGGTTCGATTTTGCCCGTCCTGGTTCCAATGATAGTACATTGGGTACGGGTACGCCCAGACGGAAGAGTACAGCCAGATTCCGGGGAAAAAAGCCAGCGCGGCAATGGGCAATGCGTACGGCGCAATCCCTCTTGACGGCGACTTCGCGCCCGCAGTATATGGCACCGTTGCGCCGCCGGCGTATCTGTTGCCGTAGGTTTTGGGCGTGCCTGATCCGTCGCGTGTTCGGCCTCCTGCGTTGGAACTGGATGAGAACGAATATGGTCGGCCACCACTGCCACTGGAGCCACTGGAACCGGAGCCACTGGAACGGCCGCCGCCACTGCTGCCACCACTACCGCCTCCTTTCCCGCCTCCTCCTCCTTTGCGCTTGGCTAACGTATTGTATTGTTCGAGCGGAGATGAATCGCGCACGGAGATCTCGCCCGGAGAAGGGAAAGTGGAAGCCGGTGGTGCTGACGCCGCGAGCGACGTGAGGTAGAGGAACGCAGTCAATAGGTATAGCTTCATCTTGGAGTTCTTGTCGGCCGTCCGGGCCCTGGCGTTTTAAGGAGTAAGACTGGGACTCGGTGTTCTTCTAACGCTGAGCTGAGCCTGCAGCGTCAACTTGAAGGAGAGGGATATATAGATGATGCGCACTGGCGGCCGAGGGCAGAGCGCAACTTGCTGGATTCGAGTTGTAGTGGTTTGAAATGTTACTGTCCCATTCGAGACTGAAAACAAACGAGATTCAGCGCCTGCTTCAGACGAGGATGCGAACCAGCCGCGGATTGGAAATGGTGCGAATATAATAAATGCTTGTATAGAGGCAAAAGGACCTGAATCATCGACTTGAAGTTCGCCTTGCCACGCACTAAGTTTCGAGCCGACTGTTCAGTGCAAGCACAGCCCAAAGGATCAACGCCCTCGTCCAATCTCAATTGGGCCGAACATCAACTGAATAATTGAAATAATGATCCCGTGGCCCATGGGATGAGATTCATACTGCGGGTCGGAGTCCTTGACATCATGCTACACTGTATGACCCTATCACTTCAAGTTTGCCGCTGCTTGACGCTTCCCCGGCTTCTCCATACAACGCAAATCAGGGTCACAGCCACATCCGGTCCTCGGCTTCCACGCAGAAGACCACGGGCACTCGAAGCATTGTTGACCAGGTAGGTATGAGCTTATTCTACAGTCAAGCCTCCTGCCACGCCCGCCAGCAAGACCCGGATTGAGCAGGGATAGGGTAATAATGTGCTAGTACCCAGCAGTACTAGTACTGGAGGTGCTCTGGACATCGGCATCTGCCAGGTTCAAGTTCCGCACAATAACAACACAGCCTCTACATAATACAGTTTTCACCCTGCCTATTCGCTGGAGTTGTGACGAGTCGCTTCGTATCTGTCATCTCGGTCAGCAGCTGATGGGGATATTCAGTGTCGTAATGTCAGCACGTACCTCTTCCCTCTGAAGGCCCAAACGCCCCAGTTGCCGCAACTGATGTCCTGAGGATCCAAGTCATTCAGATCCCATCTGAGCGACCGGAAACGATTCTCGCCTGGTTCCAGGAGCAGGTCGACTTCTCCGGCACATTTCTCCATGACCCATTGCCAGTCTCGGGTCATGTCCCACTCAGTATATCCTGTGCAGAGAACTGGAATCTTGGTTTCGAGCAACTGTGGAAGAGTTCTCTCCCACTCGTACGAAGACGCTGGATGGCCCAGCCCGGGATGGAACAACATGAAACAATCAAAGTACGGATCATATGGATAGAACTCATTCGCTTCGTGTAGAGTGTGGAAATAATCCACGTAGGTCGTAATCTTCATCTTTGCTGAAACGCGGTCTTCGACAATGGCGCCAAAGGGATTTGCGGGCGTCCGTTCGGGCAGTGGGAATTCGGCGTCGCGGTTGGTCATGGATTCAGGGCCGATGAATATGAGGTGGATGTGGGACAAGGGGAAGAGATATGAGAGCTGGGTCCACACTTCACGTGGTAACGACGATTCAGCCCGAGCTCCTAGGATGAATATCCTGACGGGCGGGCTGGACAATCTCAAGCCTTTGATGTCTGGGCCTTGACCCGTCTTAGGTGGATGGAGGGTATATCGCAGAGCTGTATATTTGTTAGCGTGAGGTGACAAACATTATGGTTGCAACACTCGCCTGTTAAACTCTTCAACCCCTCGGGAGTGAGCCTTCCACCTTTCCGGATATTGTAAGGGCTCAGCTCATGCAGCACGCTCCCCACTGTCAAAGGGTATGTCAACAATCTGGTCACTTGACGCATGCTTCTCTCGTTGTTGATCGCCTCATACTGCCGCGTGTAGAAATATGTGTCCCAGTTGGTCATGTTCACAACAATCTCATCAAGTTGGGGACCAGGATATTCGAACTCTGGGAACCATCTTCCCGAGTGCAGGTCATGATCGTCCTCGTTTATTTGTCTCAAGGTGTCGCATATTTCGAGATGTGCTTCAAAGTCATCCGCCCAGTGTTCTTCACTGCAGTATACCGGAATACCGCAGTCAGGACACTCAAAAGACACATGAGCGGGCGGTTGCGAACTGATCCCGCTCACTTTTCGGGCTTCAGGGTCGTGTGGAGAGATCGGAACTCTCGTCTGTTGATGCGCAGGATGAGGGCATAACGCATGTTGCTTTATGAACCGCGCTCGCTGCCGAATTTCAGGAATAGGTGACTGGGAAAACGGGTGATATAAGTTGTCTGGTTGAAGGACAACACGTCCATGAGCGCGCCACTCGCCATAATCGGTTGGTGGAATGTTGTGCCGTTCGAAGTTGTCTTCTTCTTTTGCCGGTGCTGCCGCTGTTGACACGACTCGCGAAGATTGTCTAGAGCGTTGCGTCTGAGTTGTTACGGCAGCATTGGCCGCCCTGAGAGGATGGTTGTAGAACGCGGAGCTCGATGCAAAACTGCGGCGACCAGAAATGCGCTGAGCGTAGCTACCACTGACTTGTCGTCGGCTCAATCCCGACAGTGCTCTCGCACACCGCACACATGTGTACAGACCCTCCATGGGTCGTGCGGATCAAGGCTGATGGGGGATTGAGATTTGGAAATCCAGACGCAGACTGGGACTCGAAGAACTTGAAGTCTACTACAATAGACAATGTTGTACTATCTTCGGGCTCTGGGTCTGGCCACTGGCGGCGTCCAATGATCACCGAGCGTTTCCAGACTGCACTTCAGGAGCGCTGTGCTTCCCCGGGCTTTCCAAGCGGAATTCATTCTGCGGAGCAGAAACGAATATGCGAACGTGCCCTCTTTCAAGTTGATATTATTTCTTCAACACAGAATCTATTTCTTCACTCCCCGTTTCGTCTTTCATCCCACGAAACAATTCGTTCCACACTCGAACACGCCTTATGATGACTGTCCGGGTTTGTAGCTGTATAAATCCTCTTTCCCTTTTGTCATGTTTATGGAGGAACACACCCATAAGAAACACCGTCAAAACCCACGCAACGTACACTTTCCAGCTGCTTGCTCTTTCCACAAGCTCTTCGATAACCTCGAAGTCGCGGCATTCAGGTTCGCGTCATGCGAGTCTGGATGTCAGAGCTGGTGGATTCACACACCGTTGCAAGATCAATATGGACCTTCATAGTTCGACTTGAGACCTGGCCAACGGCTATGATGGGCAGGTCGACTCCTTGCGTACCTACAATAAATATTCTCAGTCAAATGCCGTAGAGCGAATTCTTGATATTGGTATCTAGTATAATAGTACAAGCTCATTTACATCAGTCATTTCACATCGTGACATCGTGGCTTCTAACTCCGCCCCGAACGCTACAAGCAACAAGCAGAAATGCAATGTGTTACCAACCGCGACACATCAATGTCCCTTTGGTGGTGGATTTGCTCCAAGCGAAGTACCCTGCAATATAGCAGAGACCTGTTCCGCGGTGTATCCAAAGAACACTGGGCCATTGAAGATGATCTGTGGGCGATCCCTTTGGTTGTCTTTGGACTCACCAAGGTCTGGAAGTTGAGGTGGTGGAGCGGGTGATTTGGCCTGGGCGTGGCCGTGATCGATGGGACATTTTTGCTTCTTTCTGTCTTCGGCTCGTTGCGGGCTCTCTGATTTCGGGTTCAGGTGAGCATCATCCTCTTCAGACTGCAAAGCACTTGGCGCCGGCTCCTTGCCTGCAGGGACAGGAATGCCCCAAGGTCTACTAGGAGATTCGCCCACACGAACTTCCCGTAGTGGCCGCTCGAAATTGGATAACCTTTGCTCATCATCATCTCCGGCATCAGGCTCTTGCATTTGCTCGGGATCGGTGCTAACATGTTCGGCCCACTTTTCCACAGCCTGGGTTGAGCTTCTGTCTTGCGCCCCGGCTTCGCTCTTTTCCCGCTGTGGCAAGTAAACCTTGTGCTTGACACCAAGGCCCTGGATCATGTTGACCAGACTGCCGTATTTGGCGTCGAGCTTTCGAGCACTGCCTTCGTTCTGTTGATATCTCCTGACACAGATCTCATGGCTTCGGGGGATTTCATGTTTATGGTTTTCAAAATACTGAGCAATCTCCTCTGGGGAATGTTTGTCTAGGAAACGAATGGGACACTGACTCGTCCGCTGTTCCGTGTTGGGCGATCTAGAAGAGACTTTATCTTGATGGAATTCAGCGGCTATGGGATCTTCCTCGGCGCTTATGGATCGCGAGAGTCCATTCGACATCTTCGCAAATGGACATCCCAAAGTCCCCTGGACACCGGGCGTGGTAAAATCGCGCTCCAGATCCTCCGGATCGCGGGGTTTGTGGGCTATGGGACACCGGAGACCATTCTCTTGAGGAGTGTGCATATTTGCCATCTTGTATTGATGTATGGCTAGCTGTGCAGGCTGGATGGAAGGGGATAAGAAGGTTGAGGGACCAGTAGTGGAAGGGAGTTCGCGGAATTGTTTTGCAACGAGACTCGAAGGGGCGGACGAGTCGGAATGACTGCCTTCAGCAGCTAAGAGTTTCTCGTACTGATATCGAGAATTGGTCAGCTTCCCGGACAGATAGCAATAGCAGAACACTTTGGCAACACAGGCTTGTGGAGTGAAATTCAGGTAATACATGCAAATATCGCTCATCGCTGCCGAAGCAGCTCTTGATCTAGAGCTAATCAAAAGATTCTCATCATAAAGAAAAAGGAGTGGGTTGCAAGAAGCATAGCAGATTCACTCACCTCATCCGCAGTCAACTCGATTGTCTCCCTCAGAAACTTCTCAGTCGCGATCTGGGCACGCACGAAGTTAAGCAATTCTTCAAAACCAGCAATCAAAGACGCGACGAGGCACGGGAGATGGGCTTCAGTAGTGGCGGGAAGTAACGCGTTCATCAGGTAGGCCTCGAGGATGCATGACTTTTTGAGGGCTACGCGATTTCACGGGTGATGGGCGACCTTGGAAGGCAGCAGGCAAAAAGTCTGGCGTGATCAAAGCCTGCACAGCCGGAGCCAAGATTCTTAGCTGGGCCGAAGGTCGGAGCGCACCAGAGCCGGAAGAACAAATAATCCGGGGCTTAATCATGTGATAGTACTAAGCCAGATACAGCCAATGCTTACTCAGTTGTAACCGAGGTCTACACAAATGGTCCCCAGTTCCGCCAATTAACCGACTTCCCCGGGTATGTAATGTTGGCGCTACCCCAGTGCCAGTGTTAGTTCTGGGCGACACTGCACCACAAGGAACCAACGGGGGAAAACCGAGCTCTTTACAGAAGTGTGAGTTTCAAGGGCTGTTATTGCTCCAGTGTCCTCACCGTCACAATTCCGTCCTCCCGAGCCAGACACGATGAAAGCCATTCAAGTGACAAAATATGTCTCCGGACCCCAAGATCTGTTCGTGACCACCCTACCAACGCCGAAGCCGCATCCGACGAAATACCTGATCAAGATCCATGCGTCCGCGACGAATTTCTTCGACCTCCTCCAGATCCAAGGCAAATACCAGCATCAACCGCCGCTACCATGGATCGCCGGAATGGAGTTCGCCGGAGTGGTGATCGCAACGCCGACAGAGAACACTAAAAGCGCAGTTGCCAGCAGCAACGATGGCACAGTGAGCACATCCACAAGACATGTATACAAGGTTGGAGATAGGGTGTTTGGCGCTGTGCACGGCGCATACTCGACACATATACTCGCGCCCGAGGACAACCTGTTTCCGGTGCCGCAGGGCTGGAGTTTTGCCGACGCTGCTGGATTATACGTGACTGCTCCGACTGCCTATGGGTCGCTTGTGACGCGAGCAAACACCCAGCCTGGGGAATGGGTTCTCGTGCACGCCGGTGCAGGTGGAGTCGGCTTGTCTGCGGTGCAGATTGCAAAGGCGCTGGGCGCCACGGTGATCGCCACGGCCGGATCGGAACGAAAGCGCCAGGTGTGTCTGAACTATGGCGCGGACTATGTCATCGACTACCGAGATAAGAGTTGGCCCCAAAAAGTGATAGAGCTCTGTGCCAAACACCGAACCGGTAATGGCAAGCAGGGCGTGGATGTGGTCTACGACCCGGTTGGTAAGTGGTCTTTCAAACACATATACTTTGGCTCCTAACGGAGCGTGGCGAAACTGTGACATGGCTGACCTATTCTGCACAGGCATGATTGACGCTTCCATCAAATGTATAGCCTGGAATGGACGGTTACTCGTGGTCGGATTTGCTGGGGGCAACATCGAGAAGGTTGCATTGAACCGAGTGCTTCTGAAGAACATCAGCATTGTGGGCATCCATTGGGGCATGTATGCTACCAAGGAGAAGGAGACGGTGCCGAAAGTGTGGAAGGGTATTTTTGATCTTATCAACTCGGGCAAGTTCAGGGGCATCACCTATACCGACAAGCACTACAAGGGGCTGGAAAGTGTTCCGGCCGCCCTGATCGCGCTTGGGGCCCGCGACACGTGGGGCAAGGTTGTCGTGGAGCTTGGAGAGCACGAAGGCGAAGAAGCACAGAGTAAGTTGTAGGGGTGGTTTGCAAGAATAGAACGACCCGTACAAGTATATATATCAGCTTTTTATGCCTGTGCGAACGGGCTTTTGTCTATCTACGTTAGAGTCGATCAACATTCGTGCCGGCCGACGAGACGACGGTTTCACTGAAGAGCAACGGCCTCGATCTCAACATCGACATTTTTCGGCAGCTGCTTGACCGCGACACAGCTTCTTGCCGGCTTGTGGGTGAACCATTTCTCGTACTCGCCGTTCATCTCGGCAAAATGCTGCATGTCGGAGAGGAAGACCTGGATTCAGAAAAGACAAAGCAATGCATTAGCACATGGAACTGTTGGAAGTCGATCCTGGGGCCTAGACCGAAACCCGCTTCGCTTCGTTTCAACTGGCAACCCTATTCTGGGTAGGGGTAGCACTTACAGTAGTCTTGACAACCTTGCTAATATCACTTCCAGCCGTCTCCAAGATAGCCTTGAGATTCTTGCAGCACTGCTCGGTCTTCTCGGCAATAGAGCCCGTCACCAAGTTCCCCTTGCTGTCGGCGGGGATCTGGCCCGCGACCCAGATCTGACCGGCGGCCTTGATGGCGTGGCTGTAAGGGCCGGCAGCTGCAAAAAAGTCATTCGTCAGCTTGATTGATGCTCGCGGGGAACTTGAAGTATTGATGGTGATATTGATATCTTACTTACCAGGAGCGGCATTGGGAGACGTAACGGTGGTCAATCCAGACATGTTGGCGCGGGGTTGGAGTTGTTTCAACTGAAATCGACTTGTGACGCGAAGGGCTGGTAGATATCGTGGTGCTGGAAGCTGTAGTTGTTTCGGACGGAGAAGCAGAGTTTTACGGGCAAGAGTTGGCATGAGAAGAAGATGATGATTATGAGGACCACAGCAACTTATTATCAACGTGATGGTTTAACAACTTGTCCAGAGCACCTTGTCGTAGTCCCACTGCGAGCTGAATAAATCTGGGGAACGGAATCGTCGAGAAGTCCATGCCAAGACGAAGTCCGATTCGATTATTTTGTTTACCTGCCTATACTTATGTACTTTTATTATTTCCTTGAGTTGTTGTGATACATCCCAGCTTTCACTTGGCTGTACACAACATCGCACGTTCATACAACCAGGTACTTCCTAAAGGCTGGCTATTTGTATGCAGGTATGCGAATAAGAGAGGCTGCAACTACCATGATAAGTATGTGTATGTAACCACACGTCGTTATGATGCTATGAATAAATATGTACATTGACCGAGTCAAATACTTCCAGCCCGTCCTTGTAGCTCCCTTCTACTCTTCAATGCCCAGCTCCTTCAGGATCTTCTTGTTGTGCTCTCCCACCTCAGGGATCTTGTCCATTCTCGGTCGCAATCCATCGACGCCCTCTTTGACCGGTGCAAAGCCAGGGGGAAGCAAAGCGGGCACAATGCCCTTGGGCGTCTCGACCTGGGTCCAGCGATGCCGGGCTCTAAGCTGAGGATGTTCCCAAACACCCTGCATGGTGTTGACGGCGGCATTGGCGATGGAAGCCTCCTCGAGCTTCTCGACGGCCTGGGCGACCGAATACTTGCGGAGAGCGCGGTGGATGATATCGCGGAGCTCGTCACGGTTCTGGACGCGCAGCGAGTTATTGGCAAACCGCGGGTCCAGGGCCAGGGTTGAGTCTTCGAGCACAATGTCGCAGAACTTGGCCCACTCGCGCTCGTTCTGGATGCCCAGCATGACGGAGCCACCGTCGCCCGTCTCGAATGGGCCATAGGGGTATATGGCGGCATGCGAGGCGCCCGTGGGCGTAGGGCCGGGGGCGCCGTTGTAAGTGTAGTAGAGAGGAAATCCCATCCATTCGACCATGCTCTCGAGCAACGAGATGTCGAGCCAGCTGCCCTTACCGGTCTTCTGGCGCAGAATCAACGCCGCCAGAATGTTGCTGTAGGCGTACATTCCCGCCGAGATGTCTGCGATTGAGATGCCCACTTTGGCCGGTTCCGTCTTGGTCCCCGTCACTGAAAGCATGCCGCCCTCCGCTTGAACCAACAGGTCGTACGCCTTCTTCTTGCTGTAAGGTCCGTCCTGCCCATAGCCCGATATGTCACACACGATCAGGGACGGATGAATGTCCTTGAGCTGATTATACGACAAACCCATGCGCGCCGTCGCTCCGGGAGCAAGGTTCTGCACCAGCACATCGGCACGACCCAGCAGTTTCTTCAATATTTCAAGGTCTCGAGGTGCTTTGAGATCCAATGCCAGACTCTCCTTGGACCGGTTCGTCCACACAAAATGAGATGCCAGGCCGTTCACTCGCGTGTCGTAGTCCCGCGCGAAATCCCCTACGCCCGGCCGCTCGATCTTGATTACTCGAGCTCCCTGGTCCGCCAGCTGCCGGGTGCAGAACGGTGCCGCTATAGCCTGTTCAATGCTGACCACGGTGATTCCGTCCAGCGGTCGAGGCGTGCTGGTGGAGGTGGGAGAAGCCTTGCTTGCTGACGAGGCATGGCGATGCTGGTGCTGCCTATTGATGTTGTTTCTGGAGATGGCCCGCGAAGCAGTGCTGCTCGACGACAGATTCCGCTGACCTCGAAGGTGTGCAACGCTGGTCAAGGCGAAGTCCGTCCTCCGGGCTGGCAATACGATATTGATGTCGAGACACCTCCGTAGGACTTTATGTTTCATGGCTGAGAGAATTCCAACAATCGTTAGGCCAACTGCCGATTGCCTATGTAACGGCGGAACAATCACCAAAGAGTGAAGGGCTGGTGCCTGCTTGGTATTGAGACCACGCCGGATGAAGGTGGATAAGGGGAGTGGGTGTCGGCGAAGCCTGCCTTTGGCGGTTTCTTTTGGTGTTAATATAGAGCAAAGACTATGTATCCAGACAGCCCGGCCAGTCTATGGGTCGACTTATCCACCGACGCCGTATCGGGACGAAAGTTGTTCAGGCGACAAAGCGAAGCCGGCCAGAACTGAACCAGCTGTGGCCGGGCGACTGTGAACACCGCAAGTTGAAGCGATTGATCTCGGAACTCGAACTGACTCCACGTTCTCGGAAAGACGTGTCCTTCGTAAGATTGGAGAAGCCGAGGCTGCCCGGTTTCTCGAATCGTAGTCAACGCTTGGACGACTCGAGGGTCCGCGTCTCGAAAAGGCGTCAGGCTACCCCGCCACGAGGGGGTCATCGCAGTGGCCGGTCCGTGGGTTCGGATCCCCGCCATCTCCGGTATCGGGTTTGCCTCACAACCCCCCGGCAGCTGGGACCCTTTTAGTTGTATGTTGCATGCTCATGCACTCGCAACAATGTAAAGCTACTGAGGCTGGAATAGCTATGGGGATGACAAAATAGAGCCATGCCCTTTAAACCGGTGTTCGATGCTTATTTACCATTGTACATACCAGTACCACTGCAAATCACAAATGGACATCGTGCAGTGACTATCTGTATCAGACCGCGCTCTGAAGCTGTGCAACTGTGTTGTACAAGCCTAGACTTTATCTGCAACGTTTTGGCCCGTCGCCTCTCCCGGCATCTTGAAGACAATCTTCATGACCTTGCGGGCCTCAAAGTCCTTGTAGGCCTGGGGCGCATCTTCCAAGGACATTGTCTTGCCACACAGATGAGCGACTTTCTTTTGCTCCTTGATCAAGATCTTCAGGGCGTCCTCGAAAATGCTGCGGACAGGACACCGACCAAAAGCCATGGTGACGTTCTTGCCATAGCACAAAAGGCCGTTCAAGGGGATCATCTCCGTGTGCACGCCAATCGAACTGATCTGACCCCAAGGACGGATCATGTCGAAGGCCAGCATGAATGCATCGGCGTGTCCCACCACTTCCAGCACGACATCGGCGCCGCGCCCGCCGCTGGCCGCCTTGATCTTCTCGACAGGGTTGTCGTTCAGATTGATGGGGATGGCGCCAATCTTCTCGGCCTCGGCCAGACGCTCGGGGACTGAGTCGATCGCATACACCGTCTTGACCATGGTCAGGGCTGAGGTGATGGCGCAGATGCCCACCGGCCCGCAGCCGATGACAACTGTGGTGAACTCGTCCCGGTCTCGCTGAGGCAGGTCTTTCAAGAACCGTGCCGCGGCGAAATAGCCCGTCGGGAAAATGTCGGCCATCAACACAAGCATTTCCTCCGGAATTCCTAGACGCTCATAGGTAAGCGGTGCTCTCGTTAAATAATAAAAGCCATATTAGGGTCAGAGCGAAGATTGCCTACCTGATGGTGCTTTGACGCACGTCGTGCCCGCCAACGGCACCCGCACGTACTCGGCCTGTCCGCCGTCGACCGTGTTGGCAGGCACCGAGTTGCCAAACAGCTCGCCGTGGAGGCATCTACTGGCCTGCCCGCGGACACAGTAGTAGCATTCCTGGCAGGCCGTGTAGAAGGGGACGACGACTTTGTCGCCAATGTTGAAGTTTTTGACCGCGTCGCCCTTTTCAACGATCGTGCCCACGAACTCATGGCCGCAGATAAAGTTGGGCGGGCACTTGAGATGACCTCGATAGAAGTGCAGATCAGATCCCTGAACAGGGCGTCAGAGAGAGTATCATAAAAACACACGGCGATAGTATTGGCTTACGCAAAGTGCTGTCGAAGACACCTTCAGGATCGCATCCGTGGGCTTCTGGATCTTGGGAACTGGTCGGTCCTCCACGGCAACCTAGGCACATAATGATACATTGTTAACCTCAGCCATGATTCTTTGCCGGGCTGCTAAGGCCGTTCTATTGTAGAATCAGGCCGCATCGAGAGTGGTCATAAACCATACCTGATAGTCGCCCTTGAGGACCACCGCCCGCATGGTGGCTGGAAGCGACATGATGATAGAGATACTAGGTGTTCTTGAACCAAGAAGCCAACGGAAATGTTATGTATATGAAGGGCGTGTCGCGGACTGGATGAGTGAGGAGCAGAGTCGGTACTTGTACCTTGGAGGTCCCCTGGACGGGGCTATATATGCAGCTGAGCTCCATCAGGAGACCTTGGCTGGCACTTAGTTCAGCTGCGTACCAGATCGCCGGTCCCCGCGACATGGGCGCCCCAAATTCCGTGTTGGAGACACGATCGGGAGAGCGGGTTCAGCACGGAGCGTACCAATTCGAGAAGAGAAGCGAAGCGAAGCGAGGAGTTGCTGTCCTTCCCCGCCTCCGTCGCCTTCAGCCGCGGTAAAGTCGATACGTGGGGACGACGAGGCTGAGCCCCCCGAGCCTTTCCCGCCACCCTCAGCCTTGCGAGGTGAACGGTGAGCCAAAGTTGTCCGCTCCATTGCTATGCGTATATCATCGAGTCTTGTCCATTAAGCGCTATCGTACCATTCATGACCACATATGTCACTGTGCGACTTTGCCGTTTGTTGCCGCTTTTCGCCCCCAAACATGAGATAGTACAGCAGTTGCACTCCAGCTCATCCATCCGCTGATTAGTACTCATAATCGTCATAGGCACTTCCGTCGTACCGTCTTCTTACAGCCACGCTTCCAGAAACACTACTCAAATCTACGCTCGGCCGATTGCCCTCCGACCGCTGTCCTTCCTGGGACTCGCTATCGGGAAGCTTTCCTTCATAACCAGTCGCATAAAACATGGCCTCGGGCGGTAAGTCCTGGGCCTCATATGACGACTCGCTCACTTGACGGGCCCGTGGCGTCTCTGGTTGATTGTTCTTTGGGTACCGTGCTTGTTGACTCGGCAGCAAAGCACGGCCAGTAGTTGGGGATGTCACTTGGTTATAGGCTGCTGCCGCGCCGGCCATTTGTTGGCGAGCTGGATGTTTGGGGCCTGGAGAGGGCACGAAATCAAAGCTCGGCACCGTCGCTGGGATCGAATTTCGGAAAGGATTGCCCTGGTCTTCGTACGGACTCTCCTTTTCTCCTCCGCCAGGAGATTTGGCTTGAAGAGGAAACGCAGATGTCGGTGTGACGGTGGCAGTGTACGACGTAGGCGTGTTGTCCTTGCTATTGTTGGAGTAGTCGTCTGGATTCACAAGAGTCAGCCTAGGGGCGCCACTAGGCTGGCGCTCAAGTTGAGAAGCCGGAGGTGTGCTCTCTCCGAATGGGCTGTCTGGGTCTGCATTCGGGTCAAAGAATTTCTCGTCTGTCATGTATGGGTTGGATCCCTCCGCCGCATCGTCAAACGTCGTGGTTGGCATTTCCACGATGCCCTCCGGGAGCGTGTAAGGCTTGTCCTTTAGAGCGACGCCTGCGTAGCTGCCTCCCGAGTTTCTTGGCGGACCATCATACTGTCCTGTTGGATCAATCTGATAGTGGTTCGGGGGCAAGCTGAATGGCACTTCAGGAACAATGCTGCCCCGGTTAGAAGTCATGTCTGTCGAGGCATTGAACGGCGACTCTGAAGCCATGGAAGACCGAGGTTGGTCTTGCTGGCTGAGACTCTTCCCCATGACACTCGTTCCTTTACGAACAGCAGGGATTCCAGAATGCTGCGCCTCAGATCCGTCAGTATCCCGGATACCGAATTGGGCTATGGTACGCAATTTGCGGGTCACCCAGGACGCCAGGATTTTGCCCCTCTGCTTCTCGCCAAGTCGACTGCGTGGGAAGTCACCATCACCCACAAAGGCGACAATGTCCACGACAATTTGGTGTTCGTGCAGGACCGCATTGACGATGACCGGGACAATGGAAGCAAGATAGGCCTTTCTGAAGACTTCGACCAGCACGACCACCATGCCACCAGCTTGAAAGACGGCGCAACCGCCAGGAGTGATGTTTCGGTGACACTTCTCGATGCTGTTCTCGATATCTATCGGGAAGTGGTTGAGACCATTGACCTCGAACGTCTCTCCAATACTGCCCAGCACAAACAAAATCTGCATCTCTACTGGTTGGTTTCCAGGGCCGATCGGTCGGGTGACATTATGGAGAAAGCCCAGATCACCAGTGCGTACATATCGCGCGTTCAAGTCGCCGCCAACAATACGACCATTGAAGCGCTCTTCATCAAAAAGCTGTTTCGACATGTAGAAGGACTTTGCGCACGCCTCGGATTGTACCCAGATCTCGCCGAACTCACCAACATGACACAGCTGACAGGTTTCGGGATTAACAATGGCGATGCGGGTGGACACGGGAACCATTCCTGAATCCTGCACGCATAAGGCCGTGGGATCGGTGTCCGGGTCGACAGGGTAAACCAGACCCCTTCTGAGCGCGCGCACGTCCAGCCACAGCTCTATGGGTTCAATGGCCATGTAGCTTCGAGAAGCGACCATTGGGTTGAGAACGTGGGCATAGATGGTGTTGATGGCCGTCCTTTCCAGTCCTGTCTGAGCAAAATGTAGTCTCGCTTTGGTGAAGAGGTCGAGACGCGGCCTGCTCTCTGCCGCGATCATCAGGTTCTTGAGCTCATGCAGGGAGAAACCCTTGCCAACAACATGGCTCATGGCAAAGTCAAGCATTTGGGGGGTGGCGTAGGTGTCCTTGACTTTATACCTCGACAGAGCCAGGAACAGTGATCCTGGATTTTGCGCGAAGTCGAGCGGCGATATCAAGTACGTGGTGCTTCCATTGTACACGCCCAGGAGCACAGTGTGTAGGAAACCGATGCCGACCGTGCTTCTTACACACGCCAGCACAGGCTTGGAACTGGTCATCTGGCAGGTCTCTTTTTGAACCTTGCACATACCCAAGATAGTATCGTGGCCCAATTGCACGGATATTCGCCGCTGGTCTGGGGTCCAGTATGTCCAGATTATGACCGGATTTGATGGAGATATCCAAGACCGGTTGATAGTAAGCCCAAGATCCCTGCAACCATGGGACTGTTTCGTGGCCTTTGCGGTGTTGTATACGCTTGGAATGCTCGTCTTTAAATACTGCGCTGATTGCTTGAGGTGCTGCGAGACGATCTTCTGGCGGAATAGATGATCGACTTCTGTGTTGCACACCACAGCCTTAACCCCCATGTCGGCCACGATGTGCAGAAAAGCCGGCGCATCTTCAGAGAGCCTATTGGCGTCCAAAGGAGCAACAGGAATTGCAATTGCTCCGAGGACCATGCATGCATATATGGCAAACACGTAGTCCTCGGAATGGGTATACATCAAGATGAGGTGGTCGCTCGGTTTCACCTTGACCTTGTTGCGCAGGTACAATGCTACTGCTGCAACTCGCTGGTCAAACTTCTTCCAGGTAAGGCCCTTACCCTCTTTCCCCCGTCCGTCGATTGTGCAGTATGCGAGTTCATCAGCTTGCCGCGCTACTCGCCACTGCATCAAGTCGAAGATGTTCGTGAAATTGCTCAAGGCCGTCGAAGTACGGTCATCGATGACTACTTCGCGGGGATCAACGCCTGACCATTGTGTATCTTGGTCATAGAGAAGGTCTGCCCGCGCCGCACTGGAGTCTGGGGACCAGATACCACCACTGATATCTTCCCCGAAAGGCAGATTCTGGACAGCTCGCTCAACACCGAACTTGACATGGACACAAGGTAGGGAGCCATTATCGAACTCCTTGCGGCAGAGCATATTGCCAATTTCTCTTCGTCCGTTCTTGGTAACACGAGGTAGAATGCCAGGGGCGGTGATCAGCACGCAGTAAACCCTGAGATGATGCTCCTGATACAACACGTCCATCGTCTTCTCCGCCAGAGAATCAAGGAGAGCAATATCGAGCTGCCTTGGTGGCCCACCAGACGATATAGGTGCAGTCGATGCAGAAGGAGACTCAAGGAGGACAATCGGGAGATGTTCATCGTTGACGAAACAGTCGAATGCCGAACAGTCGTGGATTTTGGGGACGTTCCTCATGATACTGAGAATGAGATGCTGCACGAAGAAATAGCGGTGTTCCTGCACCGCCACACCATGTTCAACCCATTCGACCCGCTGTCTGAGTCTGTCCTCGTACAGCCCAAGGACGTATACCTTGCCCTCGATGATACAGCCGAGCAGGCCTGTCCGGAGGAACTCGGGATCGATTGCGGTCGGCGTGGGATCGCCTTCTCGGAAGCAATATGGCCGAGCGTGGAAGATGGTCTCAGTGTGCCGGGGAAGCGCCCAAAATCCTCCTGAGAGCGAGGGAGAATCCACCCAGATCTCGCCGATAGAACTCGGTGAGCAAAGCAAGCCCGACTCTGGATCCACAATCGCCAGCGTGGCATCAGGAATCGGGTAGCCAAAGGCGCCACAGCGTACAGCATTGGGGAATGAGCTGGCTTTCGCACGAGCCTCCGATCCCATGGCCAGCACAACAATGTCGTTCGTCTTCAGCGCCTCCTTGTCCAAAAGGACCTCGCCCAGATCTTCTGTCGAACGCTCTTTGGACTGCGGTTTGGCGCTGCCCCCTCCGATCAGACTGCTGCCGAAGCCGGTTCTCGGTGCAGAGCTTTCGTCTTCCTTCTTCTCTTCGACCTGCTGATCATGATCCATCTCATGAGTAAGGGAACAGCCCATTCGTTCTTCCCCACCGAGCCAATCGCGCATACTGATGATCATGCCTCCATGTTCAGGTAGACACAGCATCGGCGCAACGATTTCTCGAGCTCGGGGGTTCCGGAGGGGCTTCAACCATCGATCTGCCAGCAGCTCGTGGAACTCGACGTCGACGGTCAATGTGTCAATCATGCATAACTTGACACTGCTGAAGTTGGGCTCAAAATTGCGTTTGAAATTTCTTGTCGTCATCGGATCTGTTTGATAGTTGTAGACCGCTCGCTTCAAGCCCGGATAGTCTGCCACCAGCAAGGTTGTCTTGTACTTTGTGATGAGATTCGCATACAACCCCGCCGTCTCGATTGCCCGCTGGTCGAAGTATATCACAGTGTGACCACCGTAGATGTTTAGCAACACGCCGAGGATTATCCCTATGCTCTGTCTAGGATCCAGATAACTCAGCAAAACCTCCCCATGTCTCGAGCCGGTGATTAAATGGCCTTGCTTGTCACGCAATGATGGGTTAAATGTATCCGCTCGCGTGTTACTTGTCGCGGAGGTTATCATTGCACTTAGGGTGGCCATCTGATGCATGATAGTCTTGTGGCTCAGAACAACGCCACGAAGGTCACCCGTGGGTGCAGTAGAAAACTCGATGTAAGCAAGATCAGGCACCACCAAGGGGATCTCTTCGCCTTTTCTCTTGGGATGATAGCTTCCGAACTCATTGGTTTTCCACCATTCGACCCCTCGCGGCCAGTTGAGCTTGGCCGCTGTGATATCTCGCTGGAAATTCTTCAGGTTGGCCTCCGTTGTCAACGCTAGGTGCGCTTGCGTCGAAGTGAGCACGACATTCAGCCTCGCATAGTTCTTTAGATCATTAATCGGTACCGCAACCACGCCAGCGATAAAGCAGCCAAGGAGTGCCACCGTGAACTCGATTATCTCGTTCTCGGTATAGATGAGCGCGACGCGATCGCCCTTGTATAAACTGCTTTTGTCGCGGATCACTTGAGCCACCTTTTCCGCCCTGCTGCAGAGCTTCTCCCATGTTATGGACACAAGCTCTTTGCCTTTTTGATCCAAAACCCAGTACGCTGCCTGTTTTGGGTTCGTCTTTGCACGATGCCGAAGTACCGCAGCAATATTCTCAAACCTCGACATCTCGACATTCGAGTCATGAGGGTCACAGATGGCGAAAGGCACCTCCCGAGGCTCTAAAGGCATCTGGTGAATTGCAGCCCCTCCTTGGAGCTCCCCAGCGCCCAAAAATGGAGGTGCCATCTGCGCCGTGGGGGACGCCACCTCGCTTTGAGAGTATCTGTGAACATGCCCCCCGTAGTTTTCCTGGTAGTCTTCTCGCTGTTGACCGGCAAAATCCGTAAAATAACCCTGCTGAGAGTCGAGCATGGTCGAGTTGCGAGTCTCCGCAGCGGCGTAGTTCTGCTGACTATCGGGGTTGAAGGCATAGTTTTGGCTCAGTAGAGTCTGCGTACGTGACTGATCAGTCGCGGTCAGAAAGGTCTGTTGTCTTTGATCCTGCGCCGGCCCGGAAAAGGACCCTCGCGATGTCTCGCCAGCTTCACGCTCTTGAAATCTTTGGACATGACTTTGAGGTGTGGTACTCCGCCTAGGGTCATCCATCTGTTCGTCCCTGAGCATCGAGCCGGGACGGTTCATGCTGGGATAGCTCTCGGGAATGGCTCCATTTCTCGCCGCCTCACTGACCGGCCGGCCTGTGAGAGCAGCAAGAGATGCCGCCCTTGAGGCGTCATTGGAGGCGGGATGGTCGCTGTCGTCAGGAGAGTGTATGCGCAATCCGCGTGGCTGTGACTGCGACTGCGACGGCGATGTCGTGTCCAGAGGTGGTATGAATTGGGAAAGGATGAGAGTCCGCCTCTTTTCGTAGCCTTTTCTCGTGATGTCCCCCTCCTCAAGCTCCTCGTCTAGCTTGCGCAAGGCCTCCTCGAGCTCAGGATTGATGCCGGACATTTCGGCGGCGCTGCATGCGTGACCGACGTTCTTGCGCGGTGCAGTGCCAGAATTCCCGGGGAATGTAACGATTCAATCCAAATTTTGAACCCGAAACGGGAACCTAAGGTGGTGGGGGATCAGAGCAATAATAAATAAGCGAGCGACAGGGAGACCCGGCAAACTTGAAACAAGTCTCAATTCACAATGTTCAACACGACACTGGATATGGAACCCGACGCGGAAGTCATCGAGGTCATGGCGCATGTGGAGATGGCGTCCTACTAATAGAGGAGAGGATGGAGATGTTCACCGTTTGACCCATGTCCACCATCACCCTCCCAGCTACAACATCGTACAGTTTACCTTCTACCACTGCTAAAGACAGTCCCTTCAGAGTGCCGATGATCCTTTCCTCCTGTGTGCTTCATCGAACATTGTCACCGTTCGCCCACTTCATTATTATACAAGCTATGAAAGACTATGCGGTTATGGTCCTGGTGGAAGAGGGAACTGCATGCATGCCTTCATCACGAACTGGTCTATTCTTATCTACTAGAAAACTGTCCTATCCTCTGTCCTATCCTCATTCAAATGCCTAGAATCTTTTCGCAATCAAGATTAGAGGGCTCCCTCTTGTCCCTCGTAAGCGTTTCCCGTGACAATTATATACCAAACTTACACAAGATTGTGTTCTTGGACTGTATCCATGATTTCGAATTGGGCAAAGTGGATGCGAAAACCAGCAGGATCCGTCCTGCGATCCTTGTCGTAGGCCATCAAATCGGAATCTCCAAGGCCCCAATTCTGTCCAGGTATGAATTTCAAAAAACGAAGGGCAAGACAAGTCCTTGCCGTAGATAAAGCGTCGGGTTGTGGATGATACCCGTTGACGCCATTAGCCTCTTCCAGCAAAAATCGTCGCGGGAGTATGTCTGCATCGTGGTCTGAAACCCCCGTCTGATGGGGCGCTTCCTAGATAGCGAACAGCAACATATAGGATGAAAATGACAATGGTGGTATGTCCCATTAGGCTTGGCTCTCAAGCAGAGTGTAGACCGGAGCATTAAGCTTATCCCTGCCCTTGAGGAAGGAAAGCTCGATGATGAAGACGTATCCCATCAGCTTCCCTCCGCACTTTTCGACTAGGGTTCCGGCTGCCGCCGCTGAACCCCCGGTTGCGATGAGGTCGTCGACAACGAGAACTTTTTGGCCGGGTGTGATCGCGTCGCTCTGCATGGCGAAGGTGTCTGTACCGTATTCCTTCTCGTATTGCGCTGTTTCAACCTTGCCGGGAAGTTTACCGGCTTTTCTGACCGGAACAAACCCCACTCCTAACCGCAAGGCGAGCGTCGGGCCAAAGAGGAAACCTCTCGCGTCCAGGCCGACGATCACATCGGGGGTGTTGTCAGGGCCGAAGCTCTCGAGAATGAGCAGTTCATAGGCTCGGAGAAGGTCTTCGTGCAGGCTGTGGGAAGAAAAAAGAGGGAGGATATC
The DNA here is from genome assembly GCF_000230625.1 of Exophiala dermatitidis NIH/UT8656. NCBI lineage: Eukaryota > Fungi > Ascomycota > Eurotiomycetes > Chaetothyriales > Herpotrichiellaceae > Exophiala > Exophiala dermatitidis. Next base: position 4,082,317 of record NW_008751647.1, on the reverse strand, counting down.
TTCGAACAGAATGCCTTTCTGCGCGCAGGCTGTCAGCCGGGGGTTGTGAATGTTTTCGCAGAACTGTGTACCTTTGGGAAGTCCGGGTATGTCTTCAGACCCGCTTTCAGCCGGCCTCTCAGGTCCTGCAGCGCTTCAGGACGGGCGAGTTCGGAGGCTGCGAGAGTTAGCAAGGCTGCAAAGGTCGAGAGGGGAGGCTCAGCATACTGGAGGCGGCGGCATTGGACTCTGATCTCGAGGCGCCATGACTGCAGGAACTATGTGCCGGAAGACTCATGGTGAAGAGAACAGGCAGAGAAGTAGACCGGGAGTCGAATAAATATGGGACGAGAAAAAAAGATGACAACAAACAGCTGTTGCACAAGTACAGCAGCGCACGACGAATCAGTTACGCATGCAAGGGCGTCCACAGTCGGGGAGGGATCTGGTGGGAAGACGACGATGCTAGACTGCGCCGAGCGATGCCGCGCTATACCACTGCAGGGCCAGTCGAGTCGCTTCGTGGTATCCGGAATGTCCAGTAGCTGGTCAACAGGAGACGCGGACAGAAGTGTGGTTGCAAGGGTGGAAGTTAGATAAAAATCGGCCTGCACAATCCAGGAGAAAATCTCAGCAGCAGTAATGTGCTACCTACCAACCGGCCCTCAAGTAGCAGTTGTGGTAACTTTGGTGAAAATTGACGTGATTGCACCCAATGTCTGCCCGATCTCCCTTTTTTACCGTATCTCTACATTTGTACACTTTTCACAGCTCTTTCAGGGAGCGTGTGCGCTCAAGAAAGTCGTCCATTCGATGGTCTGTCAGGGTACGGTAGTGTATCACTGACTGGATACGAAGGTACAGAGTCGGTGGGTGGGGAGGTTGCGGCATGCCAGTGCGTAGTTCCTTATCGTTCGCCCAGAGCCGATACTGGCCTCCGATCCGACGGGTTCCAGAGAGGGTCAGGGATGGAGACATGGCGGTCGCAGGACGATGGTAGCACGCAGTAAGGTTGGCTACCACCTTCCCGCCACCACCAGGATCCCGCCATAGCGCGTAGCACGCGCCCCTACTACCCACCTGTCAACAAAACCTTCGTATTCCTCTACTAATTGACCTTCTACCACGTCGTCGTTATGGATCCTGCTAGCCAGGCTCTCGTTACACTCGATTCTAGTGTCGTAAAGACTATACGACAGGCGGCGCTCTACGCAGGCGCCTCAAGATCAACTATACGCGACCGCGCCAACGGCGCGAGACCTAAAGAACAAGAAGAGGTCTCGTACGCAAATCTTACGCGGCAATAGAAAGATGTTCTAGCTATATATATTCGAGACCTATAGTTATAATATACGCTAGTTAATCGTACGCAACTGGCGCGCGTTGCGCAGGATCTCGCGCGCTAAAGGCACCCCTTCGTTAGGCTCGGTATATACTAGGTCTCTCGCTTTATTAAGCGACGACCTAAGTTAAGTTATGCGCGTAATAGAGCGCTCGACGCTAGTAGGATCTAGGCTACTATTCCTTATTAACTAGACGGCTAGTTTACGTACCTTTCTAAAGTCGTACGACGCTTCCAGATCCTGCCGAAGAATATCTGGAATATAGACGAGATAGGCTTTTAAATGAGCCACTTATAGAAGGAGTCTATAGTCTTTGATCGACGTACGGGGCCACCTCTCTCAATTGCGAGTAGTTCTATAGGCTAGGTCTCGGTCCTAGAGTATATCTCCGCCGCGGACGACGCTATAAAGCCCTTAGTTATTTACCGTAGTAGGCTACTAAATTAACCGCTTAACTACTAGTTTCCATTATCGCCTAAGTGCCCTAATTAGCGTTAGGGCTTTATAGAGAGAGGCTAGACGACGAATAAGTACGCTCTCGAGTGGCTAAAAGAGATATTTATTCCTAAGAGTCGCCGAGGGCGTTATTAAGACGACGCCTCGTACTAGCGACTCCTTATTCTAGATGGCCACGGAAGTTACGTAATAGGCGAGTTTATCTATCTCTGCCTCGTAAACTAGATTACGCTCGTTTATCTACTACCTTATACGTCGTATCTCTATTAGCCGTGCGATTTAGGCCTATTTAGTCGCCTTAAGGCTTACTACGCTCAAAACCTTAAGGAATTTATTCTAGTAGGCGAGTCTTAAGTCTTACGCGCCTAGTTTAACGTTCTCTATTATCGTACGCGTTAATAGGGCTTTACTAGGTAATATATCTCTATAGGCTGGCGTAGAAGTGGCCTCTAGCCGATCGCACCTAATAGAGTACTTAACAAACTAGAGGTTATAGCCTATAGATAGGCTAGACTAACTACCCCGGAGCGTTCTAAGTCTTAGGACGTGCGTACGCTCAGGACGCTAACAGATATCGCCTCGCTAACGACTCTAAACGCGTCTATTAGTTATAAACTAACTCGCTCTCTACGTAAAGCCTAGCGTCTATTTATACGCGGCTTTATCGTAGTCGATTCTAGGGCTAGAGTACTTTAGACTAAGTTACTAGCCGTACGCAAGCGCGTACGAGAAGATGAAGAAGAGGCTAGTAATAAACGCCTTCGTAAGTAGGATGAGAAGCGCTCCTGGGACGTCGTCGACGTCTTCAAGGCTAGAGGGCACTCATAGGAGGAAAGCGAGTTATTCTGCGCTATCCTGCCAGATAGAGAGACGATCTACGCGATGCTAGAGTAGCTAGATTCATAGTTATTCTCTATACAAAATCGCAGACTCGGCATCAACTTGTTCGTTGCGTAGTGCGTACAAACGCGCGCGGCATAGTAGGATTTCACTAGTGGCGGGATCCTGGTGGTGGCGGGAAGGTGGTAGCCAACCTTAGTGGCCGTAAGTAAGAGGACACTGTGGGCCGTAGCAAGGGCCGGCCAGGACCAGCTTGAAGTGGGATGTTCCCACAGAAAAAGGAATGTCATGTCATGATACTGCTGGCAACGGCCCCAGAGGCATGAAGGGATGCTGGACGGGCTGCAGTGGTTAGAAGTTGAGTGGTCTCAAGTGAATGACAGTTTGAGTCCACCTTCATCATCACAGTCTGCAGTCTACAGGCAATGATAAGGTATGCTAGCATAGGAGAGCATCCAGGAATACATACCTGGTACGTAGTAGTTGTGATAACTTGGATACTACTTCAGACTCGGCACACTACAAGCACTGCTCACGGCACCTGAGGCAGGGCAGTTGCGGTGAGGTGCATCTTACTGCTATGCTGAAATTGTAGTACTACAGTATTATTATACCACAACTACGAGCAGTCGTAGAGTCCTCACCCACTTTGCACGCATGTCTCTCCTGGCCCCGACAGACCCTGCGTTCTCAATCACTCAACTTTCTCGAAGCCCTCAACCACAGCCACAGCATGTGTGCGTACTTCACTAACTACTACCAGATAGGATCGAATGCAACAGCAGCCCTTTCGATCACATATGACAAGCCTGGACTGGAAAGCAGTCCGTTCCTCTCCATCCATCTGCTCTCGAACCGGCATGCTGTCTTGTATTCGCAGCTTCGTCTCCGTCAGCCTGCGTCTCCCGCTGACCCTGCAGACTACACACTCACCAGTAGCCTCAATTTTCAGAGGCTGCCTACCTACTATCGTCCACACTGCGCCATTTTCTCCCACACTGCAAATGCCTTTAGCGAGGAGGTCACTATGATGATCTGTTCAATCCCACTCCTCGGTTAAGCCAATGCCCGCAGGGGCATACCTTCTGCTCCGAGAGGATATGTTCTAGAGTGCTGATCGTTAAGAGCAATGTATCGACGATCCTTTCGATCCAGCCAAAACATCCTGGATTTCTTGCCGGCTTACATCCCGATCCCGTATAGTATTCGAACGTGGGCATGTGGACAGACGAGAAGAAGACGCTCGGCAGCTATGACTGTTGGGAGAGTGGTGCAAAAGCAGACGACGACTGAAGTGGCGGTGACCACAATGTGACCACAATGCCACTCTCGCAAGGATATTGTCTTGGACTACTGCACCCAGTTGTTGTCAACCCTGCCTAGGTAGTTGGCTCCGTCATGGGAAACCTTCCAAGTCCTTGAAACGCAGTCAATCGGTATGAATTCTGGCCATCCTCACTCTGGCACGTTTAGATGCGCACGTCTCGCCACCTCGCATTGCCTGAAATCCAACAGCTTCGAGTCGTATGACTGTCCCTAGATGCATGCTTCCCGCTTCTCGGACCACGGCCGTCTCTTGCTCGCCCTTAGGATCCCGGTATCACCCCAGGATGACATCCGGACGTAGCCATTGATTGATACGAGCATCCTGGATCATGGACAGTCACGCCTCAGGAATCAACGATAAGCTACTCCATCAGAGGCACTACTGTGTCTCTGCCACATCAGGTACCATCACTGGAGGAAAGGCCAAGCTGCATCACGTCTCGGGGCCATCGACTAGCAGTGCCAGCGAATCCGCAGAGTAGGTCGTTTTGTGGTAGAAGAATGCCCATCTCGAGCGATTTCATATCGCTGTCAAGCCGCGTCTGAGCTTGGGAAGGTCCATTAATAAATTACTAGGCCATCCAAACGGGATGCATCTGGGTAGAGGTCTAGCGCCTGTATTGGATATGTCGATATTTACGCATAGTTACCTTACGCACCAATACAGGTGATGTCGATGTTGCTTTTGGGAGGACTTGGACATTCGCAGAAATATTATTTATCAAAATACAAAATGAGATTAACTTGCCCACCCACTCGGAGTTAGCGATATCAAAGAAACGTGCACACGCCGGCCGAGACGTGTTCTATTCGTACCTATATTCTCTACTACAGGACCCGTCTTTCAATGTTGTCTTGAAATACTAGTAGTAATAGCACTACAGCTTCGCCGGTGCGCGCACGTTCCTTCAATACTATCTTTAACCCCGGGTCTGCAGGCAGGTATCTCGGGTAAACTTCGGCCGAGCACCAAGTCTCCCGAAAATAATTTCTTGAATGTCCCTCTGCCAGTGCAGAACTGCAACAGTACAACTTGAACGATAGCAAAATATTCTTCCAGGCCTTCCAAACTGCCTGAAAGCGTCTACAATGATTGCTCCCAGCTCCGCAGATGACTTCGTTCTGACGATTTCAGACGACGAAGAACTACCGTTCAGCGACCCCGAAAGCGAGGAAGAGCAGACCCTTGCGCTCGCCTCTGGCACCAAACGGAAAAGAGACGAACCACCCAAGAAGGATACCCAGCGAAACAAGAGGCAGAAGTCTCAGTCCAAGAAACAACCAAAGAGGGAACCAGAACCCGAACCGTCCGAGTCGTCGTCCGAGGATGAGGGCGAGCAAGGCGTTCAAGATGGGACGATTGATCCAGATTTCGAATTCGACATTGGCGGAGGCGCTGTGCTGGAGGACCTGGAAGAGTTCGACGGCTGGGGCGAGGGCGCTTCGAACACAACAAAAGGCGACGGCAAGAAAAAGACGGTAGACATTGATGAAATCATTGCCCGCCATGCCGCGAAGAAACAAAAGCAAAAGCCTGCCAAATCCAAAAGTGCGGAAGAGGAAGATGAAGAGGCTTCGTCTGCCTCCGGAGACGAGTCTGCCGCAGACACTGATGGTGAGGAGGACGACGATGTTGATATACCGGACTTTGATGATGACGAGCTTCTTGCACCGGACGTGTTTGGAGCTAACGTCGGCTCGGAAGAGGGGGGCGAAGGCCAAGAAGACTCAGAAGAAGAGGAACAGGACAATTCGGAAGATGAAGCAAATGAAGATGAAGATGCTTCTGACAGCGACTCGGTCGCCTCGCCTATGGCCCACCCGGACGATCTCGCATCAGACGCCGGTTCAGAGACATCAGAATCCGATGCTGAGGAGCAGGCCAAGCGAGCCGCGTTCTTTGCCCCGGAAGATAAAACCACTAACACAAACTCCAAAGCCGCATCGTCATTCCAACAGTTTTCGCTCTCGAGACCGATTCTAAAGGCTTTGGCAGCACTCTCGTTCACTGCACCCACTCCGATTCAAGCGCGCGCTATCCCCGTTGCATTGCAGGGCTTGGATGTAGTCGGTTCCGCCGTCACGGGGTCCGGAAAGACTGCTGCATTCTTACTTCCCATCCTCGAGCGGCTCCTCTACCGGCCTAGAAAAGTCCCTACGACGCGAGTGGCGATTTTGATGCCGACTCGTGAATTGGCCGTTCAGTGTTACAATGTCGCCACCGCGCTCGCGCGGTTCACGGATATTACCTTTGCCCAAGTGGTTGGCGGTTTTCCGTTAAGAGAGCAAGAGGCCATCTTGAAGAAACGTCCCGACGTGGTCATTGCTACGCCCGGTAGATTCATCGATCATATGCGCAACTCGGCCAGCTTTGTGGTGGAGAACATTGAAATTCTGGTGTTGGACGAAGCAGATCGCATGCTGGAGACGGGATTTGAAGACGAGCTCAATGAGATTCTGAAGACGATTCCCAAGGGCAGGCAGACAATGCTGTTCTCCGCCACCATGACCGACAGTGTCGACAAGTTGGTCCGGGTGGGAATGAATCGCCCTGTTAGGCTATCGGTGGATGCTAAAAAGAGCACCGTCTCAGGGCTTGTGCAGGAGTTTGTCCGCCTACGACCGGGAAGGGAGAACCTGAGACTGGCGACCTTATGTGTCCTGTGCAAAAACTTCTTCACCGAGCGGACCATCATCTTCTTCCGGCAGAAGAAAGAAGCTCATCGTGTCCGTATTGTGTTTGGGCTACTGGGCCTCAAGGCCGGCGAACTGCACGGCAGCATGTCGCAAGAACAGCGTATCAGCGCCGTCAATGCGTTTCGCGAAGGCAAGACGACGCACCTCCTTGCCACAGATTTGGCAAGTCGAGGTCTCGATATCAAAAACGTCATGACCGTGGTCAACTACGAAGCACCTCAAACGCATGAAATCTACCTCCATCGTGTGGGCCGTACCGCTCGTGCTGGTCGCTCTGGTCGGGCTTGCACTATCGCTGCCGAGCCGGATCGGAAGGTCGTTCGGGCTGCCGTGAAGAGTGCAAGGCAGCAAGGCGCCAAGGTAGTGTCACGGGTGGTGGATGCGCAAGAGGTCGATGCCATGAACGCACAAATAGAGGCCATGGAATCCGAGATCGAGGAAATTCTCAAAGAAGAAAAGGAGGAAAAACAACTTTCCCAGGTCGAGCAACAGCTGACCCGCGGCGAGAACCTGGTCAAGCACGAGGCTGAAATCATGGCGCGGCCAAAGCGCACATGGTTTGAAACCGAAAAGGAGAAGCAGCAGGCTAAAGTGAAAGGGCTGATGGAGCTGAATGGGCCTAACGGGGTCATCAGAATCAAGGGTGAGAAGAAGAAGTTGAGCAACAAAGACAAGAAGCGACTTGACGACAAGAGAGAGCGTGTTGAAGGGAAGATGTGGCGGAAGGGCAAGGGCAGTGAGGCTGCAGCGAAGAAGGAGAGGATAGACCGGAAAAAGGGGAAGTCCAAGAACAAGAGCAAAGGAAAAGTGGGAAAAGGAAAGGCGAAGAAGTAGATAATCCGCCAACTCTAATGCTATAGATGCTGTCAATGCACTTTCTCGCCAGTTGTCCTTGCCGGATGGTGTGTTTGCTCTTGTTATATCCCGCCTCACATTGGAGATGCCGTTTGAACCGGAATAGCGCTCGGAACCAGACAGTCAAAGAACTTTTATCCCCCCGAAGCGTGCCAGCCGGTACTGGGCCAAGGTTGAAACACCAGGGCTCAACGAGGTCTACTGAATGGCGAAGGACTGGACGCATGCTCCTTACAGTTGGCTTTTTCAACAGGTCATATATCGTGAGGGTGATTCGATGTTGCCCCCATTGGCTGAGGCATTCCGCTCGAGCACAGCCATCAATCTCGCGGTGCTGGAATCGCGTTCCATGGGTATCTCGGAACAGCTTGCGGTATGGATTTGCAGAGAGACGTTGCTCGCGACAGGCGCCGATGCTCATGTTGTCGATGCAAACAGTACCGCCACACTTGCAAGGTGAATGCTATCCTTTCTTGGTGGTCTTCCCCGGAAGCTTCACTTGTGGCCTGCAGGCTTCAGTTTGCCTTGCCTGATCAGGTCATCTACCTTGGGAGGAAGGACAAGGGCGCTTCTATCATTTCGCTTGTAAAAATCTGCAACCACCTGGGCTGTCTTGGCCGGTTGATCCTCCTGAATGAAATGGCCAGCATCTGGGAATACTTGCAGCTGATATTTACCTATTTCATAGTCAGTGGCAGCGTCCAACGACCTCTTTTTGGGAAGTCATTAATGCGTACCTTGCATTTGGCCAATCATGAGTTCCTTGTCAAGCCTGTCAGTTCCGGCAAGAAGTAACAATTTCCCTCCCTGGGACTCGAGAAATTTCTTAGACAAACCAATAAACCAGCCTTCCCAGAAGGGCTTTGTGGACGCCAAATCGGTCCGCCATGACCACTTGTCGTGGGTTTCGGACTCTTGGAGAAGGGACGGGACCGACACTCTCGCCGAGGTTGTATTCCGTATCGTGCGAGATTTGACGTGCCAGTCAATCCCGGACGCGAGGGAAGGGAAGGATTTTGGCCTGGTGGAGAGATATGTATCCATGCTGCGCAAAGCATCCATGGCAGAGCCTTCCACAACGTCCAAGACGCCGTATGCTAGGAGTGATCTGCCCAACAGTTTTTGATGAGCCACTTCGGTCACTACAGCACCCCCTAGACTGTGGCCGATAAGCACGATGTCCGGCAAGTTGGCCCACTTCATCTTTGCCTTTGCGCCATTGACCACGAAAGCCAGGTCTTCGGCTAATGTAGTCAAGCTCAAGTCCTGTGTAGGAGGGCTACCGCCTGACGAGGCTGTCGTTGTTGTTTGACCGTGGCCTCTGGCATCTAGAGATAAGACGCCTGCTTCGGGGACCAGTTTCAAGAACTCGGCTGTAAAAATTGCGAATGATAAGCCTGATGACCCGGCGCCATGGTGAGTAACAATCAAGGGCCCCGAAGACGAGGGTGGTGTTAAATAAGCATGATGGACAATGGTCTCTGATGGTGTCTTCTGCTCGAAGAAAAGCTCTTCTGAAAAGAAATCATTCCAAGGAAGCGGTCCGTTCCGCGATCCAGCGGCAGTACTTGAATCATACACATTAGCAATTGCTAGTGGGCAGAGCTCCTGGTGTCTTACCCCTTGGGCCTTTCGAATAGATTCCGACTTGGTGAGGGTACTATCGTACCAACTGAAGAAGCAGATGAGGCGGATGAGGAGGAATCCTCCGGAGATGGCGGACACGCATCGAGAGATTCACCCTCGAGAGCAGTCGGGACATCAGAAATGGCGGGAGCTTCCGGAGGGAGACGCGACAGGTGGGCGCGTGCGAAGGAGCGTTGGAGTTCACTCATTATCGCCTCCAGGTCGTGTCGTAGCTGAGGGAGAGGTGGTGGTCGTCTCTAGGGACACGGGGGTAGACGAGGCTGCGAGTCACAAGGACACCCGGCCTGCATAACTGTGGCGGAGGAGACGAAGGTTTCGTCAGGCGTGAAATGACGGCGGTGCAGTGTCTGGTGACAGCGTTCAAGTTGGATACCTATACAGAAACATGCAGGTGGTGTGGATGGAGCTGAGGCAGTAAGCGACACGCACTGCAGTGGTAGGGGGAGCCTAAGGGGTCCCTAAGGGATATGAGTGCACACCCAGTTTTAACTAAACTTAAAGGTCAAGCCCCCTGTAAGCAATTCATCCTAGCCAAAGGCTCGCCTAGAACAACACCATCTATGTACAACTCGAGCCTACGACTCTTCAAGTACTACCTGCTGATGATCCAGATAGGCGCTTCCTCGAAAAAGAGCAGTGCCATGATCATACTATGCTGCACACTATATTTCTGCTTTGATCTATCTAGTAATGGCCGGTTCGAGTATCGAGAATGGACACTTTGATGTAGGAAGACACGAACGCTCCCGTGTACAGTATACACAGATGGCAATGCTGTAAGTAGTGTGCCACCATGCAGAAGTATCGAGCTGTCGCCGGGGATCCCATGCGAGACTGAGGATGTTTGCAGGCTGTCCCGCTCCAACCCCAATCAATCACTCTACAATGTATCATGCGGTGATGACAGCTCCGGGCCGCTGTTTTATTATTCGTGTCCAAGTTCTACCTGATGGGAGCTGGGGCTGCCAGTGGTGCTCGTGCTCGTGGCTGGATCCCGCCATCATGATCAGAGCTTCAAGTTCCCTCCGATCTCTCTCACACTCACCATGATGACGTCGTGGTCGACCTAGACCCGTCCGTAGTACCAACGGCACAGCACTGGCACCGTCCTCATCGACCTTACTGCTGCTGGCACCATCTCTTTCATCTCGTCACCGTACGCCTAGAATCATTGACCAGTTTCTTTTCACTTCTCTTACTGTGAAAATGAGACTTCACGAGCGCTTTGTTTGTCTCGTATAATCCCGAAGATACTTTACCTCGATTCTCCCATCTATTCTCCCGCCTTGGCTGCAGCTGCCCGCTGTTGTCAACTTGTCCCTCCTTCATAGCGCTATATCCGTGCAAAGTACTTGAGGCCCAAGATGGTTTCACTCTGGGGCAGTAACAAGAGGGACGAAGATGAGCCCCAACCCGAAGAGGAGGCAGATCAAGGTGAACAGAGCGCAACATCCTCTCGGAGCCAGCCTCCACCACCTCCGCGACAATCCGAGGATGCCAATGAACGCACCAGGCTACTGCCTCGCCATGAACACGGTGTTGGCTACCTGAGCCCGGACGACCCTGCTGTGAGTCCTGAACTTGCCCTCTCCCCAGAGTTGCGGATTGCTGATTAAGGTAGGTCTCACCATACAACCTGTGGAGTGTGCGAGCTCTACGGTGGTTCGAAGTCCTCTTCCTCATGATCACCTGCCTGTGGTGGGTGTTGCTGTTCATCTCGATCTTCGTTAGCCCGCCCAAGATGCATTCGAGAGGTTCAGGCTTCTTCGACGTTGCCTACACCACCTTGACGATCGGAAACATATTGACCGCGCTGCTCTTCTTTGCAACGCCATCGACCGCAATGAGCATTCTCAGCATGGCTATATCCGTCCTACTCCTGATTGACATGATCATTATTCTTGCGGTGCCCAGGATTAGGGTCGAAGAAGGCTGGATTGGGATTGCTTCTGTTGTATGGGCCGCGCTGATTGGTTTCTACAACGTGGTGACAAACAGGACCGTCAAATGGGGTAAAGCCGAGGAGGAGGAACGCTTGACTGGCCGTCAGGAGACGCGTCGTACGCTACGGGAATGGTGCGCGGTCTTTACAGCGACGACTATTATGAGCATCTTTGTGGCCATCACAGTCTTGCTCACCGCGACCCTGGTCCTACGCTCGAGGGATGCAACACTTCCTCCTCCCGGCAAGCGGTATCTTGTGGATGGCGACAAGTATAGCGTGCACCTGGCATGCGTTGGCGAGCAGACCTACACTCCCGATGGCGAGCCTAAGCCCACGGTCTTGCTCGAAGGTGGCTATATGCCTGTTGAACATACTTTCCAACCGTGGATACACGAGGCATACGAGAACCGGACCATTGAACGTTATTGCTATTGGGACCGTCCAGGTCTAGCCTGGTCTGACAATGCTCCCTCTCCACACTCTGCTGGAATGTCAGCAGACGCCATTTCCGAGGCTTTGGCCATCTCGGGCGAAGAAGGACCCTGGATTCTCGTCTCCGCTGGGATTGGCACTGTTTACAGCCGAGTCTTCTCGGCCAGACACCCCAGAGTGATTGCCGGCATGATGTTTATCGACGGATTGCATGAGGATTTGCTATACAGAATCGGTAGCCCTGGTCGAGGTTTTATCTTGTGGGGCCGGGGTATCATCTCCCCACTTGGTCTTGATCGCCTAGCCGGCGCCCTGTTCAAGGGGCGTAACAAGGAGGACCGCGTATACGGCAGGTCATCTTATCAGGGTGGCAAGTTCATCAAGAACAAGTTACAGGAGAATCTTGTTGCGGACTCGTTGACCAAAAACGAGGTTGTCAGCGCGAGAAACATTCAAGATCCGAATGTGCCCTTGGTCGTCGTAACATCCGGAGTCCATCTACGGCGGGACAAAGACTGGCAGCGAAAGCAGGAGGATTTGACCAAAGTGACGGAGAAATTGCTGGCCTGGGATGTTGTGAAAGGAGCTCCGCCAGAAGAGGTCTGGCGGTCACCAGAGGGAAGACAAATTCTGGAGAAGCGACTGGGCCAGCTATACAAGGATGCAACTTCTTGAGCAACGGCAGCGCTGAAACGGATCATGCCCCGAGGTCGACTGATAAGGTCGACACCTGATGTATCTCTAGCAACAAACGGCCTTGGGATGGTTGACTGAACGTCGATGACAGCAGCGCAGCAATGGGCCGTCGGGGCCCTTCCGACGGGTTTGATGGGCACAATCAGACAGAACTAAATTGATCTATTATCTCTTGTCACCTTTGAGGTCGGCTTGATCAAGCAGAATAATCGATACGCGCAGATCGCATGAAGACAGCTTACATCCGAGTCGTGTAACCACTGCAAGTAGCACCAAGCCACTGGCAGTGCCTAGTACTCTCGGGTCCGAGTAATTAGTAACTTGAAGGCTAAGGCAGACCTTCCCAAAGCTACTGTGTCCCTGAGTACCTAGGTAAGGTTAGTAGTACTAGTAGTGGCAAGGCTGTCGCCGAATGGAAGGTCCAGCGAGCAGTCGCATCCACTGCATGACGCAACAGCAGGAGCCTGCGCTCACTGCCGATTACGGTTGGCTTTGGCATTGCAGCGGTTCACGATTGGTGCAGTGCAGTGCAGTGCAGTGATTAATTGTATGCAACAATACTGTCCTAATACTACCATTCCGACTTGACTGAGCGACGACCATCTCAGCGTGAATCAACAACCGCCTCATTACTTCCTCTCCTAACGGCACCTCCGTGGATTTGGTTTTCAAAGGCTCCTTCAAACGCCGTGCAGTTTTGTTACTTTCATACACTGCGTCCTGTCTACCTTGCCTCCCGCGACCTTCTTCAGCCTTCCACTGGTATTTGATCATACTGATGCCTCTGTCGTCGCCAAATCGCCTCCGTCCCATTCTCTAGTACTCACCTCAGTCCGTTTACAGTTTCTCTGTCTAGACCCGCGACAAGCACCTTCGAGGGATCCGACATGTTATTGAGATTTGAGTCTAAATGGGGGCAGTTTCGGCTGAACGTCGACCCAACCCAACACTTTTCGGACTTAACGAGCCAGGTGAGTTTACGTTCAACACCTGTAAGGAAATGTCGCCAACTGATCAAATTTGTAGATCCTGGATCACCTGCCTCCCGATACCGATGCCTCATCGATAGTTCTAAGCAACAAACCTGTCAGTTCCAAACCAGATCCTGAACGAGAGCGACGACTGGTGGATTTGCCGGGCGTGGAGCTCCGACAAGTTGGTCTTAAACATGGCGACAAGTTGTATATTGGCTACTCTGAAGCGCAGAGTCTCTCCAACGGCCACACCAACGGACATGCTACTGCCGCCCCTCGACGCCTTAACGGGACCATCGCCCTGCCGAGCCCGGCCGAGTCCACGCCTCTTCCTGCGGTCACATCGCCAACATTAATACGAAATCCCTGGGAAGTGGTCAAGCAATCTCCGTTAGACGACCGTTTGGACAAGATGGATGGCAAGATCCCACGACCGAGAGACTCAAGGATGTGTCGGCACGGCCCCAAGGGCATGTGTGACCATTGCCAGCCGTTAGAGCCATACGACAAAAAGTATCTAGACGAAAAGAAGATCAAACACCTCTCCTTCCACGCCTACCTCCGCAAGATCAACTCCGCTACGAACAAGCCTGAGTTGAAGAGCTCCTACATGCCGCCTCTCACAGAACCATACTACCGGGTGAAAAAAGATTGCCCCTCGGGCCATCCACCATGGCCAGAAGGCATTTGTACAAAGTGCCAGCCCAGCGCCATCACGCTCCAGCCACAGGAGTTTAGGATGGTTGACCATGTGGAGTTTGCTTCGGCCGACATGGTGGACAAAGTGATCGACTTCTGGCGGAAATCGGGCTGCCAGCGTCTAGGATTCCTCTATGGCCGATATGAAGAGTACACCGAAGTACCGCTAGGTATCAAAGCCGTCGTGGAAGCAATCTACGAACCGCCTCAAATGTGCGAAGTTGACGGCCTTACGTTACTGGATTGGGACAATGAAAAGGATGTGGACGAAATGGCGCGGCTTTGCGGTCTCGAGCGCGTGGGTGTGATTTTCACTGACTTGATGAGCCCAGAAGATGGCGAAGGCCAGGCTGTCTGCAAGCGGCACATTGACTCGTACTTCCTGTCTTCGCTGGAAATTGCTTTTGCGTCCCGGTTCCAGGCCAAATATCCCAAACCTTCCAAGTGGAGCGACACTGGCCGATTTGGTTCCAACTTCGTTACATGTGTCGTGACGGGCGATGAGGATCAAAGCATAACCATCAATGCCTACCAGGCCTCCAATACCGCTGTGGAAATGGTGCGGGCAGACATTGTCGAGCCTTCAGCAGAGCCTTCAGTGATGCTCGTGCAGTCGGAAGAAGATGAGGTCGTTGGAGCTCGGACACGCTACATTCCTGAGGTTTTCTACCGCCGCATCAACGAATACGGTGCGAATGTGCAGGAAAATGCGAAGCCCGCTTTCCCGGTGGAGTATTTATTGGTGTCGCTGACGGCTGGCATGCCTATCAAACCCAACCCTCTGTTCAAGAATAACAAGTTCCCGGTCGAAAACCGAGAAGCCGTGGCAGAAGGACAGGACCCTCGTGAAGTTGCCAAACTGCTCCGTTCCTCACAGTCCGTCGACGCAATCTCCGATTTTCACTTGCTCTGCTTTCTGCATGGTATGGGGGTGTTCAGCAAGGTAAGTGTGCCGCTCCCGCGCACTGTTTACTTCTAACATGGAGGTAGGAGGAAGAGCAACTGGCTTGCAATGTGGCTACCAAACATGATCAGGTCGACGCCATTCACCTGACCGACACACCTGGCTGGAGGACCCTTATGGCGATACTCGAAACATATGGTGAGCGGCCCTTAAAGCGCACATGGCCCTTGGAATCAGAGGAAGATCTCAACCCTGAGAGTGCGTCAGAAAACCTGGCTAAGCGGTTCAAACAGGCGGCTAGCATTGAGCGCTAGGAACGCAGCGATTAACCACGGTGATAACACCCCGACGGCCGGATGTTGATGCCTTGACTCCAAGCCCCGGAGGGTCCTGCAGGTGGCGAAGAAATTCGTATCAGTCGAATGGGCTGGGCAGTACATGCATGACACGACGCGACAAGGGCATGCCCGGCATGTACGGAAGGCCAGGGGAACACATTTCCTGCATACATGAGGGCCAACCTTTTTCTGTGCTCGTGACCAAAGTGATGGCCGTTCTAGAAGGACAACAGTGATTAAAGCTGCCTAGGGGTTTCCGTCAGCGCTACAGATCGACGAGAAAGCGAAGAGGGCGGATACTGATCGCCGAAAACAAGCTCCGGATGCGGTAGGGACCAAACCAGCACATCATTAGGGCATTGCAGGGGGCGGCGGCTCCGGTTAGGGCTTCGCGGGATTCAACCTCAAGCTATCGTCTGCCGCTGTGATGGGATTCTGGATGACACCTTTGGATGAGCCATTGTCACAATGATAATCAAGTTGTAAGCTTGAATAGTTTGGCCCCGACAAATGTATGCCTGAAAACCATAGCTGTGTGTTGTGCTCAAAGACTCGGCAGCGGTGGTACTCGTAGGGTGAAGCGGACGACCGGGTAGGTGGTGTTATTGGCGGGGCAGTCTTCTAGAAGCTCTGGGCCAGCACACCGTCAGCGTCTCCCAGGGGTGTCCTTGGGAGGATGGACGATCAGTTGGTTTTAGGGGACGATAGGCGTGCCGATGAGCAACGGATTGCATTCACAACTTGAAGGGCTTAGACTCAGCTGTCAAGGCCTTGCGCTAGTACTGTGCAATCTAGCAAGTAGTGGCCGTGCTGGAAATAATGCACACACGAAATAGCAAATCCCACGTCTGCATACTGGACGCTGCAATAGCCTGAGGTGACTTCCCAGGTCTATGTCCTCAGGCTGGCTCCGTGAAGCGCCTACTACATTTTGTACTGGTAGAGGGAGGATATAAAGAGGAGGCAGAGGGGACCTGTCTGATGGAGGCTTATAGTGGCCGTTATGGGCTAGGGACCACTAGCATCGCCCGCACCGCCCTAATAAGCCGGGCAGGCAGACAGCACTGCAGTCTTTTGGTAGGGGTGCTACAATGTACGGTCACTAGTCGTACGTTGTAGGGCTCCGTCGACGTGCTGCTCCTCCGCATTTCGAGGTGACCAGAAGCATTTGATGCTTCTACGCTGTGCAGATCCACCACGGAGCCTGCCAATCGACAGAGGCCGCTACGAGTAGCTCGACACACGGGCGCCATGACTGGGAAATCCGGCCAGATTGATGCCCGTCCACTGCAGCAGCCGCACTTCGCACCAACACCCTCGGCCGCCCACGACGACAATCTTATTACTACAAGTGTTAGCCACTTACCTAGCACCTAGTGGGCAGGCATCCGGGCCACTACCGCGACCTAGGCAATAGATAGCCACCTGAAGTTTGGTTATTAGTGCCCCGTGCGTCGGTCGACCCTGCTACTACTCGTAGTACTACTACTACTACCGCTGCTACTTCCTCACGGGTGCTCATGGTCATCATCGCTGCTGCTACCACCACCACTGCAGTCAAACCCGCATGAAGCTTGCATCTCTTCGCTGCCACCAAGTCCTCGACTACTGACCCAGCCCCGGTTGCAGTGTGACCCAGCATCGCAATCCAGTCTCTTCTACCCGCAGGCGCCGCCATCTGCTTGTGTTGCGTCCACCCTCCAGCTCTCACAGGCACGCCCACGACAACTGCGACCGCCCGGCAGACTGACTCGAAAGCTGACAGCTGCGGGCTGCCATCCCACCCTCCATTCTTGTCCATCCTCCGAGTGCCGCGATCCAAGACGACGCGATCAGATCCTCTTGTATACCCGTCGATTCAACCTATTTGGGCTGTCGCAAACGCTCGAGAGTGTCAGCGCACCTCATCCCGCCGCCGGCGTCGACACGCCCAACCTTCCTCCAACAGGATCTCCAGTAACGCAATGCGGCGTCCCTGAGGAGATTTCCAACGTCGAACTGCGCCCGACACACCTGTTGTTTGTCTCGAGTTCACAGTCTGCGCTTGGTCTCACAGTCATATAGCTCATTCTGGCCATCTTTCGATCGCATGATGGGCCCATAAGCCTCGAAACAGGGGTGTCTTTCCTTTTCATACAACAGCCAACTCCAAAACCATGGACCCGGCTGCCTGTCGAGTAATATACATTGATGAGCGGTTCAATGGGGAAACCTGGATCTCGAGGGAAGGGTTGGCGGCGGAGTCGCCGCGAAATCAGAGACGAGCTTCTCAAGTCGACTGCACCAGCCTGCCTCCGGATTTACAGAGCAATGTGAATGCATTTCTGACGGTGTTCAACCAAGGTGAGTCTACCCAGGGTTCTTTCTCCCGACAGCAGCACTGACTGAGAACTCAAGTGTACGTGTGCAGCTCTGGGCGTGCGTTTTCTACCAAATTGTCCGAACTTCATGAACAAGCCAAACTAGACTGTACTCCGATCCTGGCCTGCTTCGACGTCGGATCCGAGTCAAAGCATGACCATCTAAAGTCTACTGCTCGGTTCTCACCGTCAGCCGACTCGCCTCTACCATCGCCCAGCTTACTCCGAAGAGAAATCACGTTCTCTTCCGAGTCTGACGAGTCATACGGGCTGCAACTGCTTTCGCGTATAGCCTCCGACCTGCAGGTCGAAGAAGGGGTCAAGTTGATCATCCCGGTTGCCATTGTTCAGCCGAAGCGCAAGGACTCCCATGATCTGGCCCTGGAGCTCGTCCAACCCGGTGGCAGTTCCAGGGCTTCCTTCGGTTCAGAAGGTGAGGCCGTGGCGGTCAACGACTCGTCGGACATCATCGATGTACAGTTGATGCTGCAATGTCTTGATGCGGGAGCCCTCGATGTGGTCAGGAGCCCACTGGACAAGGCCGGCATCATGGGACTGACGGTGCACGCCTATCGTATCTATAAGGATGCCAAGAAGGAGCAGGCGAGCTTCATGGCGATAACGCGGCGAACGCGCAAACAATCGTGGGTTGGCGTTGAGGAGGAAAAGCCTTATGCCTACCTGAGGGAGGCAATGGTGAAGAAATTACTCAAAGGCATCTGTGACCCGCAACACGTCATTGAAGATTACCAACACCGGGACCTCTATGTGCAGGAGTCGCGCAAGGACGTGATCGCACAGGCGATCGCCAGTTGGAGCTTTTGCGGACACGACTTCACCGAGGATGAGCTGGTCTACGCTGGCTACTTTATGCTGAATCATGCCTTGCAAATGGAGGGCGTGGAACAATGGCGCATGAGCCCGGGTAGGTGCTCCCCTTTTGTTCCTCGACCGATGCTTCTCTAACCTCCTACATAGCTGAACTACTTCGCTTCATGCAAGGCTGCCGCGTCGCGTACAACTCTTTCGTCCTATACCACAACTTCAGGCACGCAGTGGATGTTCTCCAGTCTGTGTTTCACTTTCTTGTGCGCATCGGTACCCTCCCGCCATATCCCGCCGGGGCGGAGCCCTCCCCCTTTGCAGATAAAAAGTCACCGATCGCGAGTTTGCTCGGACCCTTCGAAGCGTTGACTCTCCTGATCGCCGCCATTGGACACGATGTCGGCCACCCGGGAGTAAATAATATGTTCTTGGTCAAGCTGAATGCTCCCCTCGCGCAGCTATACAATGACCAATCGGTTTTGGAGGCTTTCCACTGTGCTGCTTATTCGCAGATTCTGCGTCGTCACTGGCCTCCTGCCTTTCAGGATAGGACTATGCGCAAACTCATGATCAGTACCATTCTGGCCACCGATATGGGAATTCACTCCGATTACATGCATCATCTGGGACATCTGCAGGAAAAGATCCATGAAACTCAGGTCACCGACGGCTGGGCGCCCAAGGATATAGAATGGGCCCGAACATTGGTCTGGGCACTGCTGATCAAATGCGCCGATATCAGCAATGTGGTGAGTTTCCTTATCTTTCTGCCTTGACACATTCACCCTCTGACCTTTACAGGCTCGTCCCTGGTCAGTCGCCGAGAGATGGACGGTGTTGCTTCAGGAAGAGTTTGCGCATCAAGGAGAAATGGAACAGGCTGTTGGAATGGAGACGGCACTCTTTGGTGGTCCTCCAGAATTGGGCAACATGCTCAAGCTGGCTAACGGCCAGATCGGCTTCATGACAATATTCGCCCATCCCCTCTTTTCCAATGTCGCCGACATCGTCCCAGCTATGAACTTCGCCGTTGAAGAAATTCTGACCAACAAGGGCGTCTGGTTTACCCGGGCAGAACATGAAAAGAGGCTACAATCACTTCAGGAAGGCAGTAGGCAGGGCGAAGGCGGATCCCTGTCTCCCCGGACACGCAGTCCTGTTCCTCGAAAGGGTGTGACAGAGCACGGAAGAGATAAGCATTGCGATCTTCCGTCATCACCCTTGCGTGGCAGGGCCGATGTCACTGACGGCGTCCCAACTTTGACCGAAGCAAGGCGTGGGCGGAAGAGTGCACTTGCCACCCAGGACGGTTCCCAGTCAGCATCGGCACCTGCTGTGCTAGAAACTGATCAGCTCAACCAAGGCGTATCGAACGAGGACAGTGAAGGGATTTCGAGCAATACTCCCAGAGTGTCTCCAGCAGGCGGCGAGCTGTCCCAGGAAGAAGTGCAGGCTCTCACGGACACGAGGAGGGACAATGCGATCTCTATGCGTGCAGGAAGTGAGGCTGTGCCCACAGAGGCATTGAAGGTGGAGAAGAGGGAGCTTTCGGATGCCGAAGCTTGGTCCAAGTTCAATTTTGCAACGTCCAACGCTGATGAGCCTGTGCGGACCTATGATCCATCACAGTCACATCCCACCAAGCGTGCCAGTGCCAGGGCCAGCGCCCCGGCAGGCCATCTGGATCTGGGACGTACCCGGGATGATATCGTGGAGGACCCAAAGCAACCTAAATCAGCACAGAGCGAAAACACTACGAGCACAACCTTGCGCGGAGGTGCCGACGACAGTGTGTTGACATCCAGCCGGAGTACAGAGGCGACGAGTTACACGTCTGAGAAGGATGAAAGGCTCTCACAAAACCAGAGTGATTCGCACGCCACGCACAGTCGTGCCACGAGTGCGCCTATACAGCCAGAAACCACGCAGATGAGTGCGGATTTCCGTGTCGGCAGTAACAGTGCTGCCAGCGGCGAAAGCAGCAAACTGGATGTACATGCCACGATACTCAGTAACGGCGATGTCGACGACGGCCGTTCTAGAGACCGGAAGACCATGAGTAAAGCCATGGGCCGCAGGCGAAGCCGGCTCAAACTCGGGCTTGCCTTTTGGAAGAGAAATCGGAGCGACAAAAGTGTTGGCGAAGACGATCGCCCGGAGAGTCAAGGCAGCTGACGCTCAGGCAGCTTTCCACTTTCCATGCACGCATGGCAACTGAATGATGTCGACCACCAGATGCGAGTTCGTTTCTCGCTCTTGCCGTGTGTGCAGTCAATTGTGTAATGAGTTATCGTTATGTGGTGGCAGGAGGACACTATGCTTTGCTCCGGAGGCTGTTTATTTCGTTTCGTTTGGGTCCATACCAAAATGCACGGATGTCGGGCGGCTGTTTTATGATGTGGCGTTTGTTGGGCATTATCATGTTACGCCTTGTGGCGTCGGAGTACGGCTGGGCGGCAAGAGCTTTTAATCTTGCTCAATTGCTGTGTTTGAGTTATGACGATGGGCAACTGTGCGAGTAAGGGTATGCTGATGGAAGTGGGTCACAGTGGAAAGGAAGGGCTACAAACTGGTTTGCGTTAGCCAGTGCTCCGGTGCTGGACAGTAGAGCAGGCTGGCAGACCTCCGGCTTGGGGCTGTATGGGCACTTTCAGCATGTGCTGGGTTTTCTCTGCTGTATACGAACGAATGTACGTCTTGACGAGTGCGAGAAGTGGGCAGACAAGGATGGAATTGGGCCACTGCACGCCGAACTTGAAGTGGTTCAGGTTGACTACAAGGGACGACAACATGTCGGGGCCATGCCCGTCAGGAGTCGGGACAACCGCGCTGATGGAATGGGGGCTGGTTACTAGGAAATGGTCTTGTTCAGAGGTCTGCTCTGTGGACAGTTTTCAACAAGTCAAGTCCTTTGCTTACACTGTCGTCCGAGAATTATTTTCATGTTCTTGTACTCTGTATTAGTAGTAATGTCCAAAGCGTGAACTTGGTCCAAGATCGTCCGAGAAGACAATCTCTAGGAGACTGGACGACCAAAACGGAAGCGTTTGGGGGAGTGTGGCCCTGGATGATGTTCAGCTAGATCAGTTCCATTCGTACCAGTTGGAGGAATAAAAATAATCATTATTATTTGAATGTGTACGGATAGTTTCCACCCACTCCTTTGCTCAAACTGTCGGCAGAGGATATCATCACGTTCGTTCCTGTACTCCTGTACTCGTAGTAACTAGATTTCTATTGCAAAAACCCAAGATCGCGTCCGAGAGGACAATCTTCAAGGGACTGGACAGTCGAGACTGAACGCAAGCCATTTTGAGCAGTGTGGCCGTTATGAATGATTTCGATATCGAGTGCTTTGCTCATTACACTGTCTGACAGGCCGAGAAGAACACTATTATATTTGTCTACTCGGTCCTAGTAGTAATATACAATGCGTGGACCCATGATCGCCTGAGAGTACAATCTAGGGAAGACTGCATGACTGAAAGGGCGCGTTTCAGGCAGTGGAGCTCTAGATCATTTCTAATGTCTATCTTGATCAGGCTGAGTTGCCTTTGTACCAGTTGCCGCGTAAAGAAAGGATTGCGCCCGCCGATTTCGACTCCCTGAACTCCAGGAAGGACCATCGCACGCCCAGAAGAGACATAAGACCACGAATGCGCGAGGTCGATGCAATAATGACCCCGTTCCCAAATCAACCGATAACGCCTAGTTCAACCACCAGTTGTCGGATCGAATCGTAACTCCGAGTCGAGGTCATTACTCAGTCAGTCAGTCAGTCAGTCAGTCAGTCAGTCAGTCAGTCTTGGTCTTGGACCTTCCCAGCATCCCATTCGCGGCCCTCGCCCTTCTTGCGCCACTTTACATGTCGGATGTCGAGGTCGAGATCTGCATCTCCTGTTCCCGTACGTGTAGACGCAGAAGCTTTCCATCTCTCAATTTCGTCGTCGTCGAACCCAGCTTCGCGCATCCGGTCCGCCTGCTTGGCCTGCCAGGCACGACGGTCACGAAGAGCTTCAAGGGCGTTGTCCCAGTCGTCAGCACCGTTCTCCTGGTTCGGATCGTCTGGGGGCGACTCGTAGGGACCACCCACATCCACGTCCTGCGTGGGGTCGTAGCCAGTTGAGAAATGGGCGTCAATATTCGAGGTTGGTGGATGTCGTTGGTGGCGCGTGAAACCGCGGCCGCGTCTGGTGATGCTGTTGCTGGTGTCGTCCTTTGATCGAGGGAGTGGGCCGATGAGAGAAGATAGAGGATCGGAAGATGTGGATGTGGATGAACTGGATGAATTGGATGAGGTGCTCCGCCGTCGATGGCGGTGTCGTCGTTGGTGTTGAGGTGTATCTGTATCTGTTATCGTCTTCTTTTCTCTACTACACCCCTCTTGATGTGTATTTTCAGAATGGCTTGGATTGGGACGGAGATGTCGTTCATGGTTCTGGTGGTCTTTCTCAGTAGACTCGAGTTGTGCCGGCCCTTTTTTGTGGTGGGTATCTGCTCTTTCTCGACTGACAGACCGCGACGGAGATGTCCTCCTCCTCCTTCTCTGTCTGGAGCCATCATCCGGCGACTCATCATCACCATGTCTCCTCCTTGTCCGCCGACGTGCATGGGAGTGCCCATGTCCATGCTCTCGTTCGTCGTCGAGGTCATGATCACGGTCACGATCAGCAGGACTCCGACTCCTTCTCCTGTTCCGCTCACGCTTGTCGTCTTCGTGTCGAGAGTGTCGATGTCTCCGTCTCCGGTCGTGGTCTTCTGCTCCGTCAGGACTCGTGCGTCGTCGGTACCGTTCACCAGACGACTTGCGACGATGATGATGTTGATGCCTACGTCGCGAATGGCTGTCATCGTCGCCGCCGCCAGTAGAGTTGGATTTGTCTGTATCACGACCTGGACCTTCTTGCAATCTCCTCAGACGCATCCGAGCCTCAAGTTCTTCCTTCTTCTTAAGCGCCGCATTGTGACTATCGACTTCGCGGACAAGCGTTTTCAGGAATCGTGTATTGGGTTTCGGGCCTGCATTGGGTGGTCTGGATCGAGAACAAACGAACGGAGACGCACATCAGCCTTTCAAAATCCCAGACTGCAGTAGGCACGATTTGAAGCTACTGTAGCGAGCCGCTCACCTTCTCGGCGTCAGTCCATATGTCCCTGCGGAAGCATATCTCAGGGAACTCTTGCGCGCATCTTCGGCGAGAAGTTTGGCAATGTATTCGTCGTCATCGTCAACGTTGGCCGAGTTGGACATGGGGGTAACTTCCGGGGGAGAATGTCTACATTGCAGTGTGTTAGTTGTTTGCATGAGGGTATTCTAGTCGTTATTGGTCTGTGGGACGTACCTTGCGGAAGAGGAAGGACAGAGAGGGACGTACAAATGTTGTATGTACTGCCAGTACAAGCCTCACCGAGGGGAGGGAGATGATGCTGGTGGGGCACGAGTCGCACCAAGTGGGCCAGAGAATGTTTTTGTATTATATTACAAAGTAACTAAATTTTCACCATCAGATAAGCACCATTCCTCGATGGTCTAGTGGTCATGATTTCCGCTTGTCAGCTCTTCAATAGAGTAGCAAGCGCGGGAGACCAGGGTTCGATTCCCTGTCGGGGAGGATTTCTTTTTGTCCTTTGTCGCCAAGTTGGCTGCCAATTCTTCTCCTTTTTGGGTGTTATATGTGTTCAGAGCAGCGAATGAGAAAATGGTGCTTGTAATAAGTGAATGGCACTGTCGGAAAACACCTTCTTTTCGTACACCTGGCGTAGTTCATTTTTGCCGATTATGCAATCACCCATGAGGCACGTAAAACCCGTCGGCGGAAGGTACGGTGGCTCGGCCAACAGTCCTGGGACGCTATTACTACGGCCGATCAGAGCTACTTGAATGGTCATGCATTCATCGGCACAATACCTGCTGCTTTTTGGCGTTGAGAAGGGTTGAAGTTGATAACGGGTTGCTTCTGCTCACGAGGACCTGAGTCGCGGCTAGTTTATGTGCATGTCACCAGAGGACTAAAGCCATAGAGTTGCCCTTCCAAAAAGCATGAGCCTATTACGGCATTTTACAGATCAGTCGCATTGCTTCACCACCACCACCAGATGGCAAGGCCAATAGAACCAACCATTGTACTGTAGCTCGTTTCAGCATCGTGCAACGCGATGATCCTGATTCTCTTCGCCTGACACTTGTAGCGCCTCGCCGAAACAATGTTTCCTCCAAACCAGAAAAAAACAGATCGAAAGGCTCACTACGAATGACTCTTCAACGAGAGAAAAAAGTAAATCGGCAAAAAAGAAATCCTCCCCGACAGGGAATCGAACCCTGGTCTCCCGCGCTTGCTACTCTATTGGAGAGCTGACAAGCGGAAATCATGACCACTAGACCATCGAGGATGAGATGCGCTGGTTGCAGCTGTGGAGCTGCTCTGGTGCTATTTGTGACAAAAATTCAGCCACTCTAGTTTATGATTACCAATTTTATTGGCACCAATGGGAAGATTTCTAGGCTGCCGGCTCCTCCCCACAAGTCCAACGCAAGCCGCAGGCGCAGCTTCTAATCAATGTATATGCATATCTGATGCTTACCACACTGGCTCTAATAAATGGATGAACTGTATGACAAGAATAGGTAGCCGGCAATGATTTCGCTGATGCTCCCACCACTGACGACTCGAATGCTCTGGACACGCCGACCCTGCTCCAATTGGATGCTCCAGTCGGATGACGATGGTGCCGGGTCTCTCATTAGGCACGCAGGTCCCATCCATCCAATCCGCCTGTGCCGAC
Source organism: Exophiala dermatitidis NIH/UT8656 (assembly GCF_000230625.1). Classification (NCBI taxonomy): domain Eukaryota; kingdom Fungi; phylum Ascomycota; class Eurotiomycetes; order Chaetothyriales; family Herpotrichiellaceae; genus Exophiala; species Exophiala dermatitidis. The sequence continues at coordinate 4,057,218 of NW_008751647.1, read as the reverse complement.
CAGACATACGGTAGTAGTAGACGGAACCAACGCCCAGCAAGACGCGAAAAACGCGGATATCACGCAGCGTGTCTCTTCTCTCAAGGCCAAAGAGGAAGGCAAAGCTTATGTATTCGAAGGATAGACAAGATAGTATGCAGGTTGTACTGATACTCTGCAATCATGCCATTGTACTATTCCTATGGCGTTCTCTCTCTCATTGATATCAACGGAAGCCGACGATATAGTGAGCCACACGGTCATGCAAACGCTCAATATCACCCAACCGCTGCCGAATCGCATCAAAAAAGACATTCGAGTTTACCTATACGACTAATTAGTGACTCGTATACGATAAGTAAGAGAGAAGCCTCACTGCCGATATTTCCATATTTGTATAGAGCTGGCTAGTCCAGTTGATAAATACCTCGAGCACATTACTAGTTTAAGCAAGCTCGGTCGGGTCAGTCGGCACAGAGCCAGGATTCTCCAAAGTAGAAGGCGTGAATATAGGAGGGGCGACAGGCGTGCTTGCAGCAGGCGAGGGAGTCAACGGGCTTGCCGTAAGCGACGACGCAGACGAAGCGGCAGATATGCGTGCCGCTGGCGAAACAGCACCGAGGATCTCTTGTTATACCGGGGCGTTAGGGCGAGCGGCAAGAGGACTTGACAAGATGCTGGCGCGACCAGCCGGAGCCTCGCGTACGAAACGCCGAACTTGCCGGCTGGCAGCTAGCAAATGATGATGAAGACTTTCGACGGCCTCTGTCCACTGGCGTCCAGTGACCGAGGGGTCCCCGGCCAGCAGACGATCGTTCAGAGCCAGATGGCGAGCCCCTCCAAAAACCGTTGCCACCACAACAAGAATATTGACTCTGCTGTCGACTTTGTGTTCATGCCCTAATGTCGTTCGTATGCTCCAACCTTTGGCGTTATGTATTTTCAGACCAACATGTGTTGCAAGTTTCCGAGGGATGAATGCCAAGTCCGAGCCGCCATCGATGAATGTACTCTTCAATCTTACCTGTCATTCTGTTTGACGCCGATGATGGTGAGACGAGAGCTGTTGTCATCCAGCATACGTCGTTCGGCTTGTATTCATTCCCGACAGCAAAATCCAGTTTGCTGTCGCTTGTCCCCCACATATTTCCATTAAAGTAGCCCCATCAAGTTGTTCGGCTCCACATGTTTAAGGTGTAACCAGTAACCACTAAGCAACGAGCCTGCTTCTCTTTTAAGTAGGCTCTTCCTTCCTCCGTGGACTTCAGAGCCAAGAGACGCCGAGCCTAATGCCTAGCCCCAGTCGCTTTGCGTGCGGCCCTCTGCTTGGGTGTCTCTTTGGCAAGCATGTTTTGATATCATCTCTTGTGGTAGTTTGCATCGTAGATGTTTGTAGCCTTACCTTTGACGTTGGACCTTGTAGCATCCAGAAGTGGTGACTGAGAGCAGGTGCCTGACCATTTCGATGAGCTCTGCGTCACGTCAGGTTTGTAAGCATGAAAATATGAGGTATACTAGGGAAACGAGTCAGTATATCTGAACGGAAATAGCATAGTAGAAGACACACCATTGCTTCTCCGATGTAACCCAGGATGCGGTAGTTATGCTTCCTCGCTAGGTTCGCATCGTGAAACCACCCAGGGGTGTTCATGATGGCGAGGTACTTGATTTCAAGATTGTCCAGCCTAATTCTCTGTTGCTGAACGCTATAGTGGTAGCTCTTCACGAGCATCAGTGATAGCGGCGCGGAATTCGTGTAGCTGATCCTTCTTGAAACTAGCGCTACGCGTTCCGAATGGTTATATGTCGTGCTGTCTAGATATATGCTACCAATACGAGTATGAGTATGGGTATTATCGAAGGATAAGGCGGCCATTTTAATCGGCGCCGCCGCCGTAGTCTACCCCTAAACCGTAGGATTAGTACGACCAAAGCGGCAAACCCACACAACATAAGGGCACTCACGATCAGAGAAGAGTGTTTATCAAAGACAGTTATAACCCCCTTGAAGTTCTTCGAGCCTATAAACTTCATCACAGTACGCAGAATAATACGCCAGGGAGCGTAGGTAAACAGGTCCCGATACTCCCTACGGGTATCGGTTTTTCTGTTTATCGTACAGGCCGTCGGTAAAGGTGGAGCTTAGGATCGTATTCCGGGATAGAGTGGTAGACATCGCGCGTTGTAATTTCGACGATGTTGTTCCCAAGTAGAAGTTGATGTACCGACTCTCAGTCCGAGCGTGGTGGAGGCCGGACACAGATGATATGGAGTTTTCCGAGGCTGCTCATGCCCATCCTCATCGGGAAGCGGGAGGACTGCAAGGGACGGGGGAGTTGATTTCGGCAGTGACACGGCAGAAGCAGGAAATCGCGGAGGCCGGCTCGTCACCGCCTGGTCCACTTCGCTACGCAAGACAGACATAAACTGCCCATATGATTTGCTGGTCTTCGGTCCGGAGGGTAGTATGTCAGTTGGGGAAGTAGAATCTTGGCAGTGGTATTAGTTGCCGACGATGCCCTGGGACTCCACGTGGATTCTGCTGGCGGCACTGGCGTAGACACAATGCTGGTTGTAACAGCCTGTGGTCTTTTGGACGCATCAGGTGGAGGTAGTCGCCAAAACCAGTGCAAAGAGTTCGTCCAGTGTTGGGGGCTCTCGTCTTGAATGTCTTGAACTCCGGACGTGTAAACTCGTAGATGAGATCGAACCAATTTTGAGATAGCCCTCGATCAGAACGCGTGGAGAACAAGGAGGAAATGAACTGGTGAATAAAACATAGGAGAGATAAAATCTGGGACACGACGAGTATATATAGTACATACCGTGCAGTGGTTACCGCAGGGCATGCTTCCTGAGGGCAGCCAGGCAGACACGAAGAAGACCTCACTTGCCATTGGCAGTGGCACCATTGAAGTAGGTCGCCTTCGTCATCGTCACTGCATATTGAGGTTGTCGACGGTAGTGTTCGACATATACCTGGGTAGGTAGTAGCAGCCAGTTGCTGCAAAGAAAATGAGCGATGACAACCTTGGAAATTGGTCGAATAAGCTCGGCTCCATGTCCGGCCAACGAAATTGCACCAGGCTTGAAGCTGGAAATGGACCAACAGGCTCCTGATTTTTGGCCATATTGTCGTGATTGAGGCAACCACGGAGTAGAAGAAGACCGTTGTGAGGAGGCAGTCTCCTCCAGGTGGCCAGTTCTGGTAGAATTGTATTGTATTGATTGGAAGAGAGAGAGCGTAGAGATGACAGAACTCAGGTAAGTAATGTAGGTGTGACACGTTACAGGTGCAGGTGCGGGGCAGGTGCGCAGGAGCGCAGGAGCGCAGGCATTCCTGCTCAACACCCGCCCCCAATGACTGTGCTCAGCACCCCCCGAATGCTGTCAATGCTTGGACTTTTCCATCATACTCATATAGTATTCATGTTCCTGCTTCAATTTTTGTAAATCATGCTGCAGTATCTGGTCAAAAGAGGTCTCGCCAGAATCTTCGTGCATATGTCCGCCACATTGTCACCCGATGCGATGTGGTCGACGATGTAATCGATCCCATTCCTCTCACGCACGAAATGGAAATGGACTGCCATATGCTTCGACTTGCCTGAGAGCCTGGTGGGCACACGCCTGCATGGAAATGTAGACCGCCTGGGCCTTCGCGTAGCTGATCACGTTGTGGTGTGCTTTTAATGGCCGCTTCCTCATCCTCTTGCGAGTAACTCGCGTCAGGAGCACAGCCGTGGTTGATGTCGCCCGCCTGAATTTCCAGCGCTCTCAGGCCGTATTTGGCATACTGGCCAAGTCGGGCGAACTGCCGAGTTCGCTCACAATAACTCTAGATGGTAGTAATCATCATCCAAAAGTCGGTTGAAAAGTCCACGGAAGTCAGAGAATCGGTCAGATGCTTTGGCCTTTGAACCGGTTCCGTAGAGCATCTTGAATCCCAAGGAGTCCTTTGGTAACTTCACTCGCTTATCCGTGATCATGTCAAAATCGGATTGGGTCACCGAAGTGTAATGATTAGTGGGGACAATTGCCATTTCAAACTCCTCGAGGAGCTTCTGCGATTCCTGCGACAACTCTTGAAGGGTTGGTCAACGAGTCATCGAGAGACTTGTGACTCTTGTCCGGAATCATGTCAAATCTGGTGTGCGTGACCGAAGTGTAATGATCGACAAGAATACTGGCCATCCCGGGGATTGCAAGATATGGTCCTAAGGAGTGTCAGCGATTTTCGGCGAGGTAGGGGTGTGAAATAGACGTTGTTCTAGAAGTCGCCTGCCCCCTTCCAATTCATCCAGGAGGTGCGAACGAAGCGCCGTCGTGATAGGTGCTATCCGGCCGGGCATACCACCCGTTCGTTTAACGAAGCGGCGAGAATTATCGACGGCGAAGATACCACAGTCATATATATATATAAGTTTTGCTGAACTTGACTGGTCAAGTGGCCGCGGACAGGGCCCCCGATCATGAAACTCAGGTTGTACGAGGGCGTTTCGATTCTCCAAGAGCAGACGTGATAAGAAGTTGTATCCCGTATCCGTATTCTGTCGGCGCGTATCCTCTTGTGATAAGAGTCACAATAATGTAAATGATGGACTGCGTTAAAGCCTTTACGCGAGTACAGGTATACTCTGCTATCCGTTGATCGCCCCTGTTCAGCACGCGAGTTTGCAAATACGCCTTTAGGGGCAATGTCCCGACGTTAAAGCTGCCACCTCGCCTAGAGCGGGCACCTGGACCGACCACGAGGTGAGGCTGGGAACCTCTGTCCAACTTGTCTGTGCGAGACCCCAAAGCAGATGTCGAATACCTCTGTAAACGGGGATAAAGTCTGGAGCCGCGTGAGTACAGACATGCTTTTCCATCCGTTGACCGCGCCGCTACCATACTGTTGTGGAATGTCTGGAAATGCTAGACTTGCTTTGCGTTAGGAGCACAGCCGTGGTTGATGTCGCCTGCCGTGATTCCCAGTGCTCTCAGGCCGTGTTGGGCATACGGGCCAAGTCGGGCGAGCCGCCGAGTTCGCTCACGGTCGGCTCTTTGTGCCACCTGTAAAGGCATCAACCCTCTCCCGCGCGCCGCTCTGAGGGCGTGCAGAATTCCGGTGGAGCCGTTGGTCATGGTCAAAAAAGCGTCCAGAGATTGCTCAGTCATCTGTGGGATAAGTCGTGCGCGACCCTCGGCCTGGTGGTTACGCGCTCGTCGGGCCTCTCTGGTCATCTCACGCTGCGGGGCAAAGGTTTGGGTAAAGCTGCCAGTCTCGGCACTTCGATACTGCCGGAGTATCGAGTCATTCCTTCGACGACAGTTGCACGGACACTTTGAACGAACTCCTGGAAGTCCTCAATCAAGCGTACGCATCTATCCACGGCTTTAGAGGCAGCACGGGTGAAAGCTGGTCAGATTCGGATGAACTCTGTGATAACTTGCGGCGCTGGCCGCTTCGGTATTGTTCCGGAGGATTGTCCAGGAATTTCGCGTCTTGTATCCAGGGAACTGTCTGCTTCGGGATGCCCTGACGGAGTTGGGTTGATGACGTCCGTCGTAGGACAACCGTATAGCAATTCAGACGGTAACGTCCTGGTTGTGGCACTCACAGCGGTGTTCAGTGCATACGAAACTTCTGGCAAAAGTCCATCCCATCGCTGATTCCTTTGTCATTGGTGCGGTCAGCTATCACACGTCGGAGCGCAGTTTCCACCGTCTCGTTGGTACGCTCGCTCTGCCCGTTTATCGCTGGATGATATAGTTCCGTCATCGCCAGCTTGACGTGCGCACGTTTAAACAGCGATGTCCAGAAGTGCGAAGTGGAGTTTGGGTCCCGGTCGTGAGTGCTTGCAGGGGACCGAACTTAGAAAAGCAGTCATCATAGTAGGCAATGGGGCCATTCCACCCGCGACTCCACCCAGGCTGAGGAATCGAGCGGCAGTAAGGTGCAGGCATGTCAAGATCCCCATAATCGTCGCTTACCAGGAGAGGGATGATTCCAGCAATGTCCATCATGTCATCGTCTTCTTCATCAACTTCGAGCCTGGCGCGTGCATTTTTGTCTTGAGGCTTGACGGATGAAATTTCCTCTGCTTTGCGCTTGTTCTGCTTCTTTTTCTTGTCTCTCTTTGCTTGGACTTCAAATCACGTCGCCCGGCTTCTAGTCGGTCGTTTCCGCTGGTTCCACAGGCCCCAGCGGTCTTTCGGTGTTGCACGGCTGGCCCTCCTGGGTACCGGCTTCGTTGTCAGTGTGAGTGTATTCTTGATTATCCATGGTTAATGCTAGCTGTAGCGATTGGACATCGCCGGGGACTCAGCCAGGTCGCCCCAGCCGGTTTCTAAAATCGCCCTTGATCGTCTATTGTCCCTGAAGGACAGTGACGGCTTTCAACGGGCTAACCGGGGCACTTCCCTATTGAAACCAAAAAAACAAAATCCGGGTTTGACGCGCCAACTTGGCGTCCACTGTACGCTCCGCGGGATTTGTGCGAATAGCATTAGACAAGCAGTAGTGTAGCATCACACTCACCGGCACATGATTGCCTTGGAGCACTCGAAGGCCTTACCCGCCATGGAATCCTTTTCTGCCTGCAAGGAACGAAGACAACAGCACATGGGATCGAAGAGATTGCCTTGCGGCGCTTGCTCTTGTGGATGGTGTCATTGCTACACGCATGCGTTAGTAAAGAGCGCACCTAGCGGTATGCCACCCTCACGCAGAGCTCGCTTTGGGAGCCATAAGCACCAGGTCGGTTTCTTTCCGGCTGGAGTCGGCGTTGGAGGGCATCAAAAACCATGGGTCCGCCCAATAGACGATATGTCTTAGCACGTCACTTAAGATGGTGCCCTGTAAGTCTGCGCCAGCAACAATCTTGCGAGTTTTGGGGATCTCCACGTGGCAGGCAGCCAGCAACTGAAATAAGGCAACGTAATCATCGTTATCAAAATTTGTCGCAAACTCGGGATTTCGGAAGTCGTATGTTGTGACAGACGTCCCTTCTGCGTCAGGGACTGTAAACTACGCGTAGTACCTGCCAGCGTTAGCATATAGTCACCAGGACTGAGCGGGTGGTATACTTGTTGTAGCGGCCACGATCCAGGAACCATTCCGCCCTGGGCGAAACAATGCCTGGGATAGCGGCATGATCGGGAGCGTCGAGGATCATCTCCTCCTACACCAGAGGCATGCTCTTGTTGATAACTCCTCCTAGTAGTCAACTCTCCAAACGCAGTAGGGCAACGCGACCGAGTTCCTCCACGCGTTTGTTGCTAGGTGTCACCATCAAAATGCGAAGATTCTTCGAATGTCGAAGGAATGGTATGATCATTTGGGCCAGGAAGTGTGTTGTGCCTCTCCCTGGTGGACCATGGCACAACAGCCAACCACCAGGGGCTGTGCTGGCTAGGACCCTAATGGCCTGGAATTGCGATTCATTGAGTCTCATCAAAGTGACGTGTGCGATTTTGGGAGTGAGTGTTGAAACCGATGGTCCGGTGCTCCAAGACGATGGATCTGAATTTCCACAGTACGGGACCTCTGTGATCGATATTGCAAGGTATAGGAGATGCATTCCCATGCTTTCGCCAGTGATTGGGCCACCTTGGTCTTAGGGGATGGAGCCGTTCTTCCGAGATACAGACGTTGCAACGGGCATGGGACCTTGGCCAATCTGCCGAGCTCCGATTGGAGGTAGAGGGGGAGACCAGCCAAGCTGATGGCCATCCATGCCTTGAAGTGTCTCTGACAGGGGGCAGATGCCGATATGTTTGGCTACATCGATTCTGTTGCAAGAAGTAACTTGAGCAGTGCCTGGTCTGGCACAGAGATGTGCTGCTCGCTGGCTCTTAATCGGTTATGCAGCACACGCATGGCGTTGATTACGCGAGCATATGGCTTGTCGGGGAGAACAAAGTCGAAGGGGACTCTGCTGAATGCAATTGTGGGGGTTCAGGGTGTCAAAACCGAGGTTGAGCTTCTTGTATGGACCTCTGGTCAGGGCACGTACACACCAGGATGACACCTCAGATGGTCCGGGTATATGGTTGCTGGTATCATTGATGCAGTGAGCCCTGAACGACATCCTGGAGCAACGACTGCTGCTGAGCGCGTTTGATGTTGTTTGAAACATGATCGTGAGACAGCTGACAGTGGACAAACAGGTTTCTGAGGGGATGCACTTGTGGACATTTATATATATTGGTTGCTGTGTGGTGGCAGCAGACGGAGATGTTGCAAGATAGAAAAGGAAGAGGAGGGCTGGGGGATTGGCCCCTATTTATAGGCGAAGGGACAAGCAGCAGACAGTTTGGTATTCACACCATGGCTCAGCTCTGAGTTATTGAGACCAGCCGTGACTTACATGAAGCAGCAGTTGAAGATCAAGAATTACCACCGGATAGATGATTGAGGCAAGCGTTACAGGCCTCCATGAAGAGCCGCTGGAGCCGGTGATGATCCAGCAGCAAAACTTACCTTGAAGGTGGGGACTGATGGGGGAGACTGAGACTTGCCACAGAATGATGGGAAGTGCATACGCCATATTCGGGAGGAGCAGAGATGGGATTGACAGTCCATCTGTGAAGTTGTCCATAGGCTGACACTGCTTCGTAGTGTCTCAGGGCATCTGGAGGAATGTGACAAGAACATGTCTGAAATGGGGGAGTCATGCCGGAACATGAAACATCCATCTACTCACATCGGCTCAGTGACTGTGCCAGTGACCAGACAGACTGGCCACACAAATGTCTCACACATTGAAGCAGGTATCGGATCATCTTGGCTGGAAATGAAGTGTGTGTATGACAATGAGACCTCACGCATCCTGAGCCGGAAATGGTCCCTCGAAGTGAAAAATAGATGTTTTCAGCCCGGTGAGTGAGAATGGAAATATGTTTCGTCTAATTGGACATTTCACTCTCGCCGATCTGCGATGGTGGCAGTGAGAAAGCACGCATTGATACAGTCATTGATCACACAACGATGCCGCATGCGTGCGTGCGACGCAACCATCCTTCCCGAGAGCGACAAGTCGGGATGTACCTGGTAATTTGCCACTGCAAGGATTTCAGTGTACGGTAGGTATTGATAGAATGACCCTGAAGCTGCAGTCGCGGCGAAGGTAGAAGAGACAGAGGGTTTGCGGCCTCCATACTGCTGGGAAACTTGGATGGTTCGATTATTGTTTTTTCCCTTCTGCTTCTTACCCAGTGCGGCTCGGCGTCATCACAATCCACCGCAGTGGCAGCGTTGGCAACGGTTTGCGGTGTGAGTGCACATCAACTCGTGCTCAGTTGTAAGTAGTTTTGGATAGCTCTTCAGATCAAGAAATATAGATACTGTACGTACTCAGGAGCAACCTCGCCGTCATTGCGCTGGCTGAATCTTCAAACATGGAGGGGACATGTCTGTAAACGTACCAAGACTGCTGACAGTGCTTCAGTAGTGTGCGCCCTTTGGCTCGTACTAGTAAGCAATGGCCCAAGCCTCCCTTGGTAAAGCCACTTTTTGATCGCGCCGAACTCGCCAAACCCGGCCGCGAGGGTTGCTCTCGAGATACGATCAACTACCTGTAGTTGTACTAGCGACGCCACCAGGAAATGGATCGAGTCCCGGACCAAGATGCCTCTCCGCGGTCAGGCCGGGGGCGGACTTCTCCATGACAACCGCACGGCGACCCAATCAGTTATCTACCATATCAGAGGCCTAGAGTAGAGTACAAGAGTACCAGTGGGTACGTATCCCGAGACCCCTGCTGTGGAGAGACCTTCCTATCTTGTCTCCTTCTACATATACCTATCCTCCCAGCCAGAGCAACCTCACCTCCTTTCGCTGCCCCAGCAAGGAGGATATCCTTGAACAGCACCACAGTCACACTTGAGCAAAGGGCGATATAACCATATCATAAACCAACACCGACGGCAGAGCATACACGCCTGTCGCAGTCCGCGTTCTGTTCTACTATCATCAACAACGCGAAAACCTCTGTTCAACATCATGGCACCCACAGCCATCAGCGATCTCCTGCCCTCGGGCCCACTGACCTCCAAGTCCGTCACCCCCGCAAAGGAAGAGCACCATGTTCACGGCATGCTGGACAAGAACCCTCTGGCGGCCATTTCGCACGGCGACGTGATGCTGGCCGGTGTGCCGACCTTTGACGACCCTGCTGCAAAGCGACAATGGCAGCTCGAGCACATGGCCGCCGCGTTCCGGCACTGGGCGCGAGAGGGTTACGTCGAGGGCATCTCGGGACACATCAGTGTCAGAGACCCGGAGCACCATGACATTTTCTGGACCAACCGTACGAAAAACCCCCTCCTTTGCCCATTTCATCTATAAGTCTCTCGATTTTGTTTCTCCGTTGTTCATTTCCTCCGAAACAAATGTCTCGCTCCTAAGATGGCGGTCTGAAACTAACATTCTGACTTCCAGCTCTCGGCGTCCACTTCGGCCTTCTCAAAGCAAGCGACATGATCGCCGTCAACCTCGACGGCAAAGTCGTCGGAGGCAACCGCACCTGCCCGCCCAATGCCGCCGGGTTCCTAATCCACAGCGAATGCCACAAAGCTAGACCGGACGTCGTCGCCATCTGCCACGCCCACACCATGTATGGCAAGACATGGAGTGCCTTTGGAAGACCAGTTGAAATGTTGACCCGTAAGACCAGCACTCTTCCTACTGCTTTCCTGTCCTCGATATCATGATCTGACCATTGTCTTCCAGAGGACTCGTGCAAATTCTACAAAGCACATTCAGTCTACAACTCTTTCGGCGGCACCGTCTTCTCCAGGGAAGAAGGACAGCAGATCGCAAAGGCATTGGGCCCCACCAACAAGGCCTGCATTTTGCAAAACCACGGTCTCTTGACTGTTGGCAAGACGGTCGACGAAGCTGCCTTCCTGTTCCTGTCGCTCGAACATGCCTGTCACAGCCAGTTGCTTGCCGAGGCCGCTTCCCAAGGTGGCAATATCCCCAAAGTTCTCATCTCGGACGAAGAGGCCGAATACACCCATCGCATGGAGTGTGACCCGGACACCTGCTACGCTGAGTTCCAGGCCTATTATGACTGGGAGGATCACCTGTGCAAGGGAGAATTCAAGAACTGAGAAATTATAAACATCTGGGACGGAAACACACCACAACGGCATGTTGCAGGTTATCAGATAACATTGATGTGATGAGATACGAGGTGTGACGCTCGCTCCGTGAGGTGGTTGACACAGTGCAGAGACGGTGCTATTATATTATACGACACCACTTGTCAAGTGGAACAGTATTGTACATATTCATTCATTCATTCATGCTTCTCAATGCCAGACTCCAGTCGCAAGAAACGAAAAATGTGCAAGCTCATCCTCTCTATCCCTCGGTAGCAGGATACTCCTGGACGAGTCCAATGAAAGCTAACTTCGTGGAGTCACCGCACTTTAGACCGGATCACTGGCCTTCCATTCATCGTCCGTGGCCCGGAGGAAGAGTAGGTCGACCTAACAATAACATGCTGCCAGCATGAACCCGGGATTTATACCGCACTGTACCTCGGTTGGCCGAAGTCAAGACTTCCCAATAAGATACGTTCATCGAAGGGTACTGCAGATAGCAGCTGGCCAGGGTTGGCGCGAGTGGTCGCCACGCGAGTATGCTCTCCCGGCTGGTCATCGCGTGGTCTTGAACTGAGTTGTCGAATATAAGCTAATTATGCTTGACACCCTAAGTCCCCAGCAGCCGGCGGCTTGGGGGACAAACATCCCTGTCGAAATCGAACAGTCAAAGGCAGTGTGACGCGGTGCTTCGGGCGCAAGGTCATTATTCCTCCTCACCCCACCCATTCAAAGTCCAAGTAATAGCGCAAGAGACCAAAACCCATCTTGAGAGGAAACCGAATAAGGCAGCTCTCCAGAGCAAAATCCGCTCCCACTTGGGTCTTTTCAGAAATCCAGCGGTCCACAGTATGGTGGCAATAAGCAATGGTGAGGAAAGTTGACAGGCCGTAATCAATGACTTTTGCAGTTCGGGGTGTGCTCGGCCAAATGCGGTATCGTTGTCATCATCATCGCCGTGGACGTGGCTAGCGCTGGTACGTTGTTGCGGAGGCATGCTATCTCATTTCCAAGCGGGAAGGATGTGGTGGAGATGGAATAGTACTGAATCCGTTCGCAGCACTGTGGCAGTGCCTTATCAAAGGGGTGCTGCCCACGCCTCAACTAAGGCCGGATGGCTTAGAGCGAGATCACCCAGAACGGCAGGAGGTGGATGGATTCGTGCGCTGTGCGTTTGATGGTTGCACTTGCGTCCAATTGTAGCATTTCAATGCGGGAGCAAAGTTGAGGCAACAGCACCAAAGCAGCACCGCACACAGGCAGCCTGTTGTAAGTGGCCTGTTATAGCGGTGAGAATAGGCTGCAAATATAGGTATGTTCTCTGCTGCCTCGTAAGAATCAGGTGGGTGATATCGACGCCAACGTGCGAGAACCCTAGGATGACGTGAAATCCTCAGGGCTCGATGGTTTGTGTATCGAGAAAGGAACCCGGTACCCCTTCCTTGACTCGACGGAGGTGATCAAGCAATGAGGGGCACTGCTGACCATATATGCTGAATTTACAAGCTCAATGAACAAATCAATGTTCAATTGGAATGCTCGCACGATGATTACAGCATGGTGTGATTGTTGAACATCGAGGCAAAGTTCATCATGATGTTGTTTGCAGTTCAAGTTGGCAGGAAGCGCTTATGTCAGCGGCCTGCAGGACGTCACCTCCGACACTGCAAGCGGGTGGGTAGAAGTAATAGGGCAATTTGACAAGGCTACGCTAATCCCAGTGCAGTAGTAACCCCATCCCGTACCTAGGCCCTAAGTAGGATAATAACTACAATTGATCCGCAGGCTCGTTCGTCATTGCATACATGCGCCAAAAGGTACAATTTAATCTCTGCAACACTACAAAAGGACGGGACATAAACCCAGTCTATCACTGTCTCGACCTCTGAGATTCCCAATTCCCCCACAAATCGAACTACACGAGAAACGAAAAGTGTAGCGAATAAACCAAGCCCGACCCAACCCACCCCATCTAGACGAGACCCGATCATGCCCATCAAACCACTCACATTCAAAGGCGACAAGAAACCCAAGAAGCGGAAACACCGCGAGGACGACAACGACAACGAGCGAAGCGTGTCACGACCCCATCCGCAAACATCGTCCGAAATCACTAGTACCGCCGTCGACCCCTCCGAAGACGATTCATGGACCACACCCGACGCGGCATCCGACATCCACGGGCCGACATTGATCGTATTGCCCACTCACCCACCGACATGTCTGGCCTCAGACGCCCACGGCAACGTATTTGCGTCGCCTCTGGAAAACATCGTGGACGATGTTCTCGAAACTGCTGAGCCTCACGACGTGCGTCAGGTATGGGTTGCCAGTACGGTCGCGGGCACAGGAGGACAGATAAACCTAAAAGCAAGCCATGGCGGGTATTTGTCATGCGATAGTATCGGTGTGTTGGGGGCGAGGAGGGAAGCGAGAGGTCTAGAAGAGGGGTTTATGGTTGAACAAATCGAAGTCGACGACGGCGATGGCGAGGCCGGAACCGAAACCTTCGGTACAAGTGGTAGCAAAAAAGTTCGATGGAGGATCCAGACGAAAGCTTCAAAAGGCTCCGAAGAGGGCGAAAAGGGGAAGAGATATTTGTGTGCCATTCAAGAAAACAAGCAGAATGCGGAACGTGAAGGCGATACCGCCGGGGAAAGCAAGAAACGTAATGTTGCAATCTCCCTCCGTGGAGATGGAGAGGCCGGTTCGCCGTCCACGCATCTCGTACTCAAGATGCAGAACCGCTTCAAACCCCGCGTGCAGCAGAATAAAGAGACAAAAGCAAACCAAAAAATCAGTCGGCGCGAGCTGGAACAAGCTGTCGGGAGAAAATTGGATGACGACGAGGTGAAGAGGTTGAAGAGGGCCAGAAAAGAAGGTACTTTTTATGAGGAAGTGCTTGATGTTAGAGTTAAGGGGAAACATGACAAGTTTGCCAGTTGAGCGGGGCAGATTCTGAAATCGCGATCAGAACTCGAACTGAAATGAGTTGAGCTACCAGTTTCTTTGCCTTACGCATAGACCGGCTTGGTCAATGAGAACGATTGGTTCTTTGGTATCCCGAGAATTGATCAAATTGTTCGTGAGGGAGATGTTGATCCCGCGTCTAATGAGGCGAACAACATTCGAACAGTCAATGCACTGTGAGCTGGAAAATCCAACGTGGTTCGATTCCACAGCAGCAGTGGCGCAAATCCAATGGCAGCCTGCAACGCTACTCGCATCCATGCCCTCTCATACGGTTACGCTGCGTCCGAAGAACATGCTTTTTAATCCACCAAACCAACGCCAACGCTGTGCGAGCCTAGATCCAAACAATATCCGCATACATATCATACTTCATTCAAGAGTGGGGATCACTCGGCCGAGGACTCGGCGCCCTGGAGAAAAGGTTAGTACAGGACATCTCACTTCCACCATGGGGCAACGTACATAACGGCCTCGAAACATCCAATGTCCGGGCCTCGTTTGCCTGTTCATTATAATTGTGAGTTTGTTGTCGCGCAAGGCGTTCCCGCCGCCATGCGCGCCGGGCAGCGACGCCCTGCGTTCGGACTTCATGAGGCATCTCATCATCGTGCTGCGCGGGTGTTTCCCCATTGTCTTGCATTGGGTGCATCTCCGAGCCTGCTATATGACCGCCTCCGGCACTTCCGTAAGGATCTGTCCTGTGTCTCGATGCCAAGGGCATGGAAAGCCTTCGGATCCTCTGATTCAATGCTGCAAGGGGGGCAGACACACTACCGCCGGAGGAGGTTGTGGACGGCTGCTGCTCAGGTGCGCGGCGCATTCTTGTCCTCCGGATCAATCTTTCTCTTCGGACCATGAGATTGGTCACCTGCACTGGACAATAGCCGGCTGGCAGAGCAGACTTCTTGCACATGGGACATAACGAACTGTTGTCCCTCAGGAAAGGGTCAATACACTCCGGATGAAAGATGTGGTTGCACGGAAGTTCCCGAACGGTGGTTTCTCCGTGCACAAAGTCGTCGAGACAGATCGGACAGGTCGGTTGGCTGAAATGCACTTCTCGAACTCCCGGTCTAGGCGTGGCACCTGAAGCGCTCGTCGTGTTGTCTCCTTGGTCGACGGATGTCTCTCCTTGACTTTGATTGACCTGGGCTGCTGGTTCCGTCTTAGACGTGTAGATATACTGAGGCATCTTGTCCAACACGTCCTGAGGTACGTTGAGCCTCTTGATTCCCAATGCTTCAAGGTCGACCTCCCCATTCGCTACCCTGCGCTGAAGACGACTGCGCTGTTTCCGTTGGATGACGTGCATAATTATGGACGTGACCAAGACCACGGTGAGCAGAATCGCCAAAACAATGATCAAGAAAACCCACAACGAAGGTATGCCGCTGGAGGAGCCTATATCCACTCTTGTCCATAGCCTGATGGTGTCGTGGGGGTCGTACATCTGGACGAGCTCTTCGCCATGAGGCAATTCGGACATATTCCCAGAGTATTTCGCAAGTTCATCGAGCAAGAGGTCACCCAGCATTCCCGGAACCGCATAAACCGGAAAGGGGTTGGCCGTCTTCCACTGACCGCCATCTTGTAGACTCCACCTGGGGTCGCTTACGGGAGGAGGCCGCGAGCTGTCGTGAATGTCGTCCGGACGATAAAACATGGCTCCATGGACTCCGTCATCTCGCATCACCGAGAGGTACGAGAGGACACACTCTCGCCCTGTCCATGGCGCAAAACCAATCAAGTGTGATTTCCCTTCAGGAACATCGGCGCGAGTCGTCACGTTGGAAGGTATCAGAGCTCTGGTCGCATTGTCGCATGGGCTGGAGGCCGGGAGTTCGGGGACGTAGAGCACACCATCGATGGGGTCGTAGTTTTCGGGATTGTTTGGGGAGAGCGTCCGGATCGATCCCTGGAGTCTAAAGCCAACGGTTCCCTTTCCATCAGTCAGCCATGTCACTCATGAGGCGGACTTGTCCCTCTGTCTCTTCTTCATACATTAACAATATATGGGCTGCGGGCAGAGTCGTATTGAGGGTTTGGCAGGACTATCGCAAGGACACCAAAATCATCTGCGGCTGCAACTGGTTAGTACGTAGGTGGAAAGGACCAAGCAGCACGATGCGAACTCACACATTGCTCCAAGGCCCTGTGGTCGCGAGCAGTATTTGCATACAATGTTCAGCCGATCAGAATCGTGCTACACATGACATGCAGTTGAGCGCCGGCAACACCGGATATGTCATGGATTCTGCAGGTAGCCAAAGCGCAGAACGAGACTTGGGCCTAGAATTCAGCTAGCTAGCGTCGCACGAGGTGTTTTGTCGGCTTGTGCGATAGAGGTTAAGGAGGATACCTTATTTTCAATATATACTTAGAACGACAGTGACGAACTTGGATTGGAAGCCTACGACAAGCCTCGTCGTCGGTCAAAAGTTCGGGCTGAGACAGTTGGCGTGCCGCCACTGTAGCGAGTGGAGGGGCCCATGATGCAGTGGTGTCTGTACTCCAGCCCCAGCCAGAGTCGCGGATGCACCACTACATTGGCTATTGGAATTACATACTAGTAGTAGGCTAACTCCAAATGTGCATTCGCCCATGGACGCTATGCTGTTTGCAGTGTAGCGAAAGTGATAGTTTGAGATAGTAGTATTGCTGGATCACAAAGGGCATGTTAGCCGAAGACCCGCTGGGCGCAATGTAAGTTGTGCTAATTCCATCTCGTCGTATGACTCAAATGCGCTCAACCTCGGTCGCGACAACGTGGATACAATAGCCTTGTCAGTGTTGACAACTATCTTAATGGTCACTAAGGTATGATATTGTGATTGACGATACCGTGCTTGACGACACTGTGATTCACAACACTGTGACAATACTGGTACATACCAATAGCCGAGCATCAGTGTATTGTGTTGAGGGGCCTTCCAGGAACATACAATGAGCCTCACCGCGACGCGCTGAACATCGCCTCCTGTCCCGACCCAGTGGGCGACCCCCTTTTATACCGAATATATACAGAAATATGCCACCTCTCGGTAGTGGCGGCAAAGGCAAAGGCAAGCATCAGCAACGAGATGCGCGCCGGTCAAGAAGTCGCAATACTACACCCAGTTCCGTCCTCAGCACGGGTACAACGGTCGCTGGGCCCACGACAACACCTCTCCTGGAATTGGAAACGAGCAGACTTCTTGTCTCTCCGAAGCCGAATTATTCGGAAATAATTGACTATCTTGAGACACATGGCACGAGGCTGGAGCCCAAGTCCTTGCATGACATTATCGACCAGTTGAAGCATCTGAGCGAGTCGGCGGAGAAACGCGCCGAGTCCTGCGAGAAAGCGATCCGGTTAATCCATGAACAGAAGAAGGAGTTGGAGTCGGACCAGCAACATCGCGAACGAGAGGCTGAACAGGCTCGTCGGGTCAAGGCCCGAAAGGAAGAGGCACATTCTCAAAAGAACCCCAAGGCGAAGAAGCGTAAAGACAGGCCTGAAACGGTCGACAACGTGGAAATCAAACGAGAAGGTATGCCATTCTACTCTGGAGGACCCAATATTCTCATATGCATCATGTTCGACTTGTTTTGGAAACGGCGCCCGCCGTGATCAGCTCGAACACCTGCGCTTAAACTTCACATGACTTTAGTTTCTGTCGTGGTAACTGACCCGCATGCGGTGCAGATGAACCTTCCAAGATCAAGATCGGCCGCGCCATCGGCACTCCAGGACCAGTCGACAGCCCTTCACCGTCCAAGAAGACCAAGCTGAGCCCTGGCACGTCGTCCTTATCAGAAGTCGCAGATTCTCCCGAGGCCGCGGCTGCAAGCGCCCACGCTTCACCCACCAAGTCGGACGTTTCTATGTCTGACGCAGAAGATAATCGCATCATCCACGGACCGCCGCCAGTGCCCCATCAAGGCTTCTTTCCCGATCCGATGGCGCCCGATCCGGCCATCTATCACATTCGGGAGGTAACTCCAGGCATGACTGACGAGGAGAAGAAGGAGATCTACGGCGTTACAGCATTCCCGACCAAGGATCTCAGCGATGAAATCGCAGGAACGCCGCCTGATAAGGACTTCAGCAATGCCAAACCGACCAACCAAGTAGCTGCTTCCACTTTCCTTACCTACGTCGAGCCTTATGTGCGACCACTTACAGAAGAGGATGTGGCATGGCTGAGAGAAAGAGTAAGCGCAATTGACAACACTATTAGCGATATACAGCTAACCCGCAAGCAGGGCGACCGAGTCACCCCCTTTCTAGCTGTCCCACGTGGTAAAAAGTCGTATCAGGAGATTTGGGCTGAAGAGGATGGTCTGATGCATGTCGACAACAACAATGAGAAGAAACTGTCGCCAAACGAACCTCGAGGCAGCATCGAAGCGATCAACGATGACAATCTCGCAACCGACCAAGTTTCGACCGGACCATTGGCAGCTCGCCTCTTGTCCTTGCTCAAGTTTGAGCACCGATCACCCGCGAATGAGAATGCCAACGGAACCAATGATCTGAATACGTTCATGGCAACGGACGGAAATGACACCATGGATCTTGATGGACTTACCAATGGCCAGGACAACGCCGACAAGCCCCTTGCGCCTGCTGCCGCAATTGCAGAGCAGGCCGGTGGCAAACAAGCCAGTTCACAGCGTCTTGACTACGTCCAGAGCGAGGAGCGCATTAAAGGCGAGCTCCGCCATCTCGGCTTGCTAGGACAGGATGAGGAGCCCGACTATGATGCCCACCACGATGATGATATCAGTGAGAGACTGCGCCTGTTGCAAGCCGAGCTGCGTCGCGTGCTTATCGTCAATGGTGCCCGAAAGGCTCGACTACTGGACCTGGCGAAGGAGCGTTTGGCGTACCAGGAATATAGTACCATTCATGAAGATCTCGACAGTCAAGTTCAACAAGCTTACCTCAAGCGCACAAGAACTCTGGGCAAGACCAAGAAGGGTGGACCTGGAGCCAACAAGCCTCGACCTGGCAGTCACGGAGCTGGTGGCCCTGGCACGGCAGTCAGCGTCAATAGGGCGAGAGACATTGGAGATAATGCCCGGATGTTGATGGACCGCAGAAAGCGTTGGGAGAATTGCATTGGACCTGTGTTCAAAGACATGAAACATGGAATTCCCGACAAGAACACGACCATCTGGGATCCGAAGATCATGGAGGCCTACGAGAAGGCGGAACTGGAGGCACTCGAGGAAGAAGCTGCTGTCGAGTAAAGACTCCAGCACGAATGTTGGACTAGGACAGGTCAATCCGTCCCATCAATATTGGATGTATTAATAGCCTGGAATGAGAGTTATTCAACTTCAGAGGCCGGCCAACGGCGGTGGGGCCAGGACGAAATGTATGACTGACACCCATAGTGTTTACTGTTGCAGAAGGCTTCATTTGGCGCGGCGAATGGTCTACTCCGGAGACACACTCTGGTTTCTATCAATACGAAGAACACAAGCGACTTGTCGTCAACTGCACTTTTCGTTGACATGCCGGACAGTCTATTCTCTTGCCTACTACCAGGTAGGCATGATTAACCCCTTCTTGTCGTCATCCATTTCAAAATGTTTGCCGAATGTCGATAGGATGGCGCTTGCCAGTTGAATGAATGCGCTGAACAGTCCAAGGTCCGTGATATGGCCCAAAATGATGGACTACTAACTCGTACGTCGATATTATACTGGTGCGCAGGAATCAAGTCATAACCTGGTCACCAGGACCATGATCTTAGCAGGCTTGCAAAGTATTCCATGCGAGCGAAGCAACCGAGGACCCCTCAGTATTTTCAGTCGCTTGACCAACTAGTCCTACGACGGGATTGTGTCCCATATCCTCGCCTCCAAGGACATGCCAGAGACCTTCAACTCGCCAGACAAGACCCAGCGCCTTCCTGGCTTCTCACATTCGACTGTTGGCATGATGTCGGCTTTCAGGCATCCCACTGATTCTCAAAGTGGCCTGGACCCTCCACTCTGCAGATCTCGAACACACCTCCGGATTCGAAAAGGAATAGACCATTACCAGCATCAAAGCTAACTAAGCCGCCTGGCCGTCGGTCGACGTCGACGGTCACCCCCACAGTCATAATGGCCTTGAAGACGAGTTTTACACAAATGAAGCTGCAGTTTGTCGACCTCGTGCTTGGACTGTCCAACATTGAGAGCTCATTTCCTGCGGAGAGTCTACAGCATGTCTCATAATCCATTGTTCGCTGTGTGCTGCTCGCTGATGGTGGTCTATCTTGTTGGATTATATGTGTACCGCATTTATCTACCACCAGTTGCCCACATCCCTGGCCCTCTTCTGGCAAAAGCGACATATTGGTTCGAGTTCTATTACGATCTTGTCCTACGGGGCCAATATACATTCAAGATTAAGCAATTGCAGGAGCAATATGGCCCGATCATCCGCATCAATCCCGAGGAAGCCCACATCGCCGACGCAGAATTCTACGATGTCATTATGCCGGATCATCCCAGAGGCGAGACAAATGGGCATGGTTTTGCAATCAATTCGGGATCCCGGATTCAGTCTTGACAACGGTCAAGCACGACTTACACCGATTGAGGCGTCATGCCCTGAATCCTTTCTTCTCAATGGCCAAAGTTCGTAGTTTGAAGCCACTGATTGAGGATGTTGCCCGCAAATTGATTGCGCGATTTGAGGAGTTTCGACGGCTCGATGAACCATTGAACGTGTCGCTTGCTTTTGCGGCCCTTACGAATGGCATGTGCCGAAAACTGACTTCTAAGCAATATCCGTACTGACATTTCCTTCGCACAGATATTGCGGAGCAGTATGCATTCGGGCGGGATGATAATCGAGTCTCTGCGAAGGACTTTGACCCAAGCTTCCACGACGCATCCAATGCTGGGGTCAGAATGGGTCACCTCGTCAAACACTTTCCCTTTATCTTCTCCGTGATGAAGTCTCACCCCGATTCGGTTCAAGTTATGCTAGATCCCAATATGGCATCATATGTCAAGCTCCAGAGAGTATGTCTGTGTTCACTACGGAACTTGCAAATTTTGTGCTTACGGCTCGTACAGGACATGAAAGCCCAGATCGAGCTTATTCGGCGTAATCTTGATGGAGACATGTACAAAACGGCTCCTTACCATACCATCTTCCACGAGGTTCTGAACAGCGACCTTCCGGAGGCGGTGAAATCGAAGAATCGACTCTGGCAAGACGGACAAGTCACCGTTATTGCAGGAACGTTGACCACCGCTTCAGCTCTCTCATACACTCTCTTCTGTCTTCTCACGCAGCCAGAAGTCCTCATCCAGCTGAAGAGGGAGTTGAACGATGCGATTCCCGATCCTCGGCATCTTCCACCACTTGCTGTTCTTGAAAATCTTCCATACCTTAGCGCATGTATCAAGGAAGGGTTGCGCCTCAGCAACGGGGTCAGCTCCCGACTCCAACGAATAGACCCTGACAAGGCCGTGGTCTTCACCGATCGAACGAAGAACAAGGGCAGCCAATTCATTCTACCGCCAGGGACGGCGATTTCGATGACGGGTATGCTGATGCACCTCGACAGTACCTATTTCCCTGAGCCACTCGTCTTCAACCCTGGCCGGTGGCTCGGCCAGCCTGGACTCGACAAGTACCTCGTACCGTTCTCACGTGGAACCAGGCAATGTATCGGGATCAACCTGGCATATGCGGAGATATGTGTCATCTTAGCCATGATATTCCGTAACTACGGCAGCGTAGATGTCAAGATGGATGATGATGCCGGGTATCTGGAGTTGTATGATACGGAATGGCACCGGGATCTTGAAATAGTGGGCGACGGGCTGCTACCAATCAACCGACCGGAGAGCAAGGGAGTCAGGTGATGCAAACGGAAGCAAGAGTAAGGTGTGTATTGCAGGTTGCAATGAGTCATTAGTGACTGCTCTTGTTGCTCCGAGGTGGCAGTGGCAGTCGCATTGACCGCCTCAAACTTGAAGGTCAGGCTTACAGTACAGCCAGTGCCCGAGCGACTAAAGAAAGGGACGTTGTTGCATACGAATTCTGCTGGCGAACCAATCAACTCCGCCAGTATGCAGTATATCACCATTGGCATGCAATGGCATGCATATCTGCTTGCGGGAAATGGATTCTGATCACCCGAGCTGTACCCATCTCCGGCACATGCGCCAAAAAGGTGTGATACTCTGTGGGTCCCCCTTGTACACGAGTTCCACTTGATGGCGTCTTAAGGTCCGGGCCGAGAAGATCATGGTGTTCCGACCCATGTTACCCACACTCACCCCTGGTCATGGCCGAGCCCCGGCATTTATCCTTCGTGGGCTTCGACTCTTCTTGGACAGACTACACACGGTACATAGTCTGCTTATCGGATGTCGTTAGACATGGTAGACCTAGGGCTCTGCCTGTCCTTCTCAGTAAGTGTTATTTGTCTATGGAGTCCCAGGACGAACACCAAAATGAATCATCTTCGCAAGGTGCTCAGGGCCACGGGGCTGGTCCCGAAGCTCCCAGTGGCAATAGTCCTCCAAAAGATACTGACGTGGGCGCCGAAGGCCATGGAAACCATGACTCAACCTACGGCGGCAGTGAAGGGACCGGCATGTCTGCATCGCTGGCATCTACTGTCTTTGACTATGTCTACGAGGCAAGCTTTTTCCCTTTTTTTGTTGTTGATGCTCATGTCCGCTGATGACGGTGCTAGAATGGGAGGCGGTACCATCGCTTCCGCGAAGGAGCCTACGCTCTACCCAACGACGAACAGGAACAAGAGCGACTCGACATGCTGCACCACATTTTCCGACTGATTCTCAAGGGCGCGCTCTACACGGCGCCAATCACCAACCCACAGAACGTGCTCGACTTCGGCACAGGCACAGGGATCTGGGCGCTAGATTTTGCCGACGAACATCCATCAGCAGAGGTTCTAGGTACCGATCTGAGCCCGATCCAGCCGACATGGATCCCGGCCAACTGTCGATTCATGATCGACGACGCCGAAAGCGACTGGGAATATCCCAAACCATTCGATTACATCCACCAGCGCAACATGGTCGGCAGCTTTAGTGACTGGGAGCGTCTGTACCGGCAGGCGTACGACCATTTGGCGCCCGGAGGATGGTTCGAGGCCCAGGAGTTTGAAATCTGGTTCTTCAACGAGGGCGATCCGCTGCCTGCCGACACCCCGGTGTTTGAGTGGCCGAGATTGCTGGATGAAGCGAGCTCCAAGTTTGGGAAGCGGCTGAGGTGTATTGAGGAGATGAAGGATGCTTTTCAAAAGGCGGGCTTTGTTGATGTGGCCCATGATGTGTATAAGATCCCTATTGGGAGGTGGGCCGACGACAAGGATGGCAAGGAACTAGGTATGTATCTCCAGGCTCAGTTGTTTGATTCGGTCGAGGGGGTCTCGATGGCTCTTTTTACGAGAGTCCTCGGGTGGACTAAGGAACAGACGCTCGAGTTTGGGGAGCGTGTCCGTAAGGATCTTGGGGATGATAGTAAGCGGTTGTATGGGAATTGTCATTTCTTGAGAGGAAGGAAGCCGAAGAGTGAGGAGGTCACCGGAAGCTGAGTTTATACACACCAAGGTTGTCAAAGGGCGCAGGTGAATTTGTCAGATCAGAAAGAATCAATGTTGTCCGTCGAGCAGCAAGACCGACTAGGAAGATTTTGGACATAATTCTTCGTGATGCGATGCTCAGACATCGCTCCATCTGAGCAGTGGAATGGTTTCCAGGACAAGCTCTCCTTGACAGAATACTCGCACATAGCAGTCAAAGTGTGTCCAGATCCCCGTTGTAGGCAATAGTGTTGCTGTTGTGCTTTCTGAACATCTGAGATGAGATGACATTTTGCTTGAGACTCCCAGCCCGTGACGGCTTCACACGACCGGTAAACATGCCAAATCAAAGACTGGTCAAGTAAATGTGGATCCAAAATCATGGCCAGTCTCGGACTTGAACCACAGGCCGTGATAGTCACTACTACTGGTAGTAATTCACTGCAGCGGTGGGCTAGTCACGTCCCCCCTGCCAAGCCTAGCCTCGCGCCTCGTCCACAGCCAATCACCGCCCGGATCACCCGGGTGCAGTGAATGGAACGCGACCTAAGGGACCCATAATTCGAAGTATAAAGCATAACAATTAAGGTCGCAGAATTCCCTCCAACACTGACCAGCCTCGGCCGCTAGACCATCTCCCAGACACGACAAACCATCACCGGATGGGGGAGTGGTATAAGCCCTGCACAACTGGTGTCCATGCCTCAGCAGAGAGCGGTTGGACTCGAAAACGGGTGTTCGGAAAAACAGCGCTGAGGATTACAAAGTAACATTTGTATAGGCGAGGTTTCGCTCCCTTGGACCTCAGATCCATTCGAACTGATCATTCGATTTGAGCTGGGCTTTGAGGATAAGTTTTTTGCTCTTTTTTGGTTTGGAGGAAGGCGGGTTTCGAACACCACGTGATGTTGAGGTGGGTGGGTGAAGTTCGAGGTGTCCTCCGGCAATTTGAATTGCTTGGAACAGGTGGCCAGACGGTAAGGCAGGTAGTCACATTGGGCTCTTTTGGTTTTGTAGGTCAAACGAGAGTCCATTGATTCATCAACATGGTTGCTCGACATGGTCCTTCTCCAGGGCTCCATAGGTACCTACCTGAGTACCTGCCTACCTCACTTTGCTGTATTGGGCCAGGGGATACTGCTCTGCACACCAGACGCTATGCAGAAAAGCACGCCACAGGGAGGAGAGAGCTGTTGACGTCGATCATCCATGGTGTCGTGCACCATTGCCACACTGACTCGGTCACCAGAAAGTCCCTCCGTCCTCGGGCTGTTGTCGCCGTCACGCCCCCTGGTGGTCGAATCGCACATACCGCAAGTTGCAATGGCTGATCCCGAGATCAATGTTCATGTCACTGGATTCATCTGCCTCAGGGCCGACACAACACACCTTCCTCGGAAGCCGTCAGATGCATTGATCTGACGCACCCACCACAGAGGTCTGAGTGCGCATGTGCTCAGCTGATTTCCCACTCGGCCGAGAGTCTCTCTGTGTGCCCAACGGCGTTCGCCGCTGCTGTACGCAAGTGTGTGTGTTTCTGTGGGCAGGGAGGTACCTACCTCGGCCAGAGCTGGCTTGCATTGACAGCCGCGTTATGTTGAAGAGCCGGCACACGCTTACCAACTATACCTTTCTCGTGTCGTCTCATATATCCCACAGCATGCACCGGCCCAATGCCGGGAACATGGGTTACAGTGCTTCAATCATGTCAGCCGGAGGGAGCATTGGGGCGAACCTCGGCAGCCCCAGTCCGTTTCGGCCATCACAGGTTCAGCACTCATTCGTTTCAAAGCACAGATATCATGGTATGGCCCTCGTTCGAATTTCGAGAGCGATCAGGAATCATGTCAGCTGAGAGGGCGCATTGGGCTAAACCTCAAGAGTACCAGTCCGTTTCGATCGCCGTAGGTTCAGCACTCATTCGTCTTAATGCACAAATATCATTCTATGAAACCGGTTGGAATTTCGAGGGCGACATATAAGCTGCGGACATCTCTGAATTTCACCGGACTCCCAATTTTCTTCCTCTTCTCATCACTGCGCATTTCCCCACGGCATGCTCGACATATCGCTAGTCCGGGTTTTTGCATGACCAATACAATAATGCCGTACCTTGAGGCTTTCTCGTCCGGTGCATGGAAAGAAGTTAAAGATCCGGGAGCTCGTGTGGATCTCGGTGTGTCGCCGGCGATCTTGCACGGAATTGACGCCGACCGTTGGCTGACAGTACATCCGCCAAATTTCCGAAAGTCTAGGTTGAGTCTGACCCTTTCACCCATCTCCTCCAATTGCCGTCGGTTACTCAACCCCTAACAAGCTTTGAGGTTTAGCTTCCAATGCCTTCGGGTGTCTATAGTACCTGAAAAATGACCTCACTTGTGCGGAGGCACCTAGACGAAACGTGGCGAAGGCTGGTGGTCAAGCACATTCAGCTGAAAGGTAAGTAGGTCTCGGTACAGCCGACAAGCTCAGATAAAAACGCGCCTTGTTCCTACCGAGGACATCACTATGTGAGTATCGGAAGCTGTCTTTGATCGTGGCAGCACCGCATCCCTTCTACAACGGTAGCTTTGCCATTGTTCTCTCACCATGCTGTTGCAACTGTTGTTCGCCGGCAGTCTCGTGGCCCAATCGTACGGCCAAACCGTACCGGAACAAGTACTGGTCATCGATCAGACCGGCTTCAATGCCTTGCCGACCGTGCCGCCGCCGTCGGTGTCCAATCTGACTTCTGTACGTGGATCCGGACATGTTAGCCTTCTCCAGAGCGTGGAGACGTGTCTATGCTCGCTGCGACCCTAGAACTAATGGCTGGATGATTCCTGGCTCTACAGATATTCCTTCCGCCAGGTGTCACCGAAGATGAAGCGCTGGCAAAACCCTTCCACGTTTATGACGAGGCTTTCTACGACATAATTGGCACCAATCCAACCCTAACCGTCATTGCCAGTCAGGCCAGCAACCCGCTCTTCCATGAAGCTGTTGTCTGGTTTGTCTACCTTTATCAGCCGTCAGAATGCCTCCTTGAGACGCTAATACTCATAAACCAGGTATCCGCCAACTGACGAGATTTTTTTCGTGCAAAATGCAGGTGCGCGAGACGCCGGCACGGGCCTCAACAAGTCCAATGTGATCTTAAAAATTTCTCTCAGTCAAGCTGCTGCTGTATCGTCTCAACGAAATGCCAGCGGCCAGGTCGATGTCGTCACTGTCAATGCGACTCCGACGGTGATAAATTCCAATGGTATGGTCCCGTCTGCTCAACGAGGGCAACTCGTGCAGTTACGTAATGCTAACCCTGGCTTTTGCAGGTGCTACAAATTTCAGAGGCCAGTTTGTATTCACGGGAGAAGGACAAGGAAACGACACTGCTCCGTCGCTCTACCTGATGAACCCAGTGGAACCGTACAATACTACCGGTGAGCAACGCTTGAATCCTCGCAGAAGAAACCGCTGGCTTGTTCTATCAAAACTTATCGAGCTAACGACTTACCCATGACAAGTGCTTTTGAACAATTACTTTGGTCGTCAATTCAACTCTCTGAACGATATAGCCATCAACCCCCGCAATGGTGATATATACTTTACGGATACCCTCTACGGATACTTGCAGGACTTCCGTCCTCCCCCGGCCTTGCCAAACCAGGTTTACAGGCTTAATCCGGATACTGGTGCTGTAACGGTAGTTGCAGATGGTTTTGACCTCCCTAATGGTAGGATACCCACGAAAGGTCTCTCACATCAGCCCAGCTACTTACCAATTTTCCACTTCACAGGCATCACCTTCTCCCCCAATGGATCATACGCATACGTCACGGATACTGGCGCACAGTATTCCTTCTATGGGTATAACTTTACAGCGCCTGCTTCTATGTGAGTTGGCCAGTCCAGTGATACAGTTCCCTCCGACATAGGTAATCAAGAGTCTAACATACCTTCCTTGGTAGCTATCAATACACCGTGGAAAACGACGGCACGTTCAGCAACCGCAAGCTGTTCACATATGTATCCCCTGGTATTCCCGACGGTATTCACTGCGACACCAACGGCAATGTTTACTCGGGCGTTGGCGATGGTGTGCACGTATGGGACCCCTCTGGAAAGCTGCTCGGTAAGATCTTCCTGGGCATCACTTCGGCGAATTTCAACTTTGCCGGCAAGGGAAGGATGGTGATCTGTGCAGAGAAGCAATTATACTATGCCACGCTGGCGGCTGAAGGAAGCGTGGTGGCCAGTCAGATGCCTCCTGCATGATCGAACACAGGGCGGTCTAAGAGAGGACAAAAGTGATTTTGAGGGTCCCCCAGGTCTTGCCTCGTGGGTTGCCTCAGGGTAGTCCACCAGCGGCGTTGAAATTGGAAATTCGCAAATAGGGTCATACCAATGTTAGTCACGGCACGCATATGACCCCGATGATCGGTGCATAGCCTCGTACTCCGTCAAGAGGCTGTGATCTCAACGTCTAGGGTACAGGCGCATCAGCCCGCAGCCTCTCAGCCTCACAGGATTAATTCGCCTCAGCCTCGTGAGTTGGGATCTTATGTAATCCGTTCATGTGACGACGCCCTCCCTGCGGTGGAGCATTTCTCTGATGGCGCCACCGAAGAGAACTGAGCAATATATACAATGTCTCTTTCGTCCTTGCACGCGCATTCTCACCTAAGTCCTCGAACAGTCAATTAATGGCACAACAGACGCTCGAGAATGAGATAGTATCGAATATTCCGCAGCCTGCGGGCTCGAAAAGCGCATTTCTCGTCGAGACACAGCTTTCATGCGACATTCCAACCAGTGTCCTCCCAGACACCGCATTGCCTTCGCCGGACAACTGCGTGATCTGCCTCGACCACATTACCGAGCGAGCAGTTGCCCTTCCCTGCCGCCACGAACAGTTCGATTTCCCCTGTCTTGGGACATGGCTACAAAGACAGCAGGTATGCCCATTGTGCAAGGGCGAGGTAAAGGCGGTCGAGTTCAACGTGGGCAACAAGAATGAAGGAGAAGGGACCAAGATCTTTTACCTCCCGCCACCTGAACCGACAGGACCTGGTCGGCCGGCATTCGTATCAGCGCGGGCTCAACAGCGCAGATCGAGGCCACATGGGCCATATTCAAGAGAAAGAGGAGGACGTCGTCAACCGCTAGATCACACCAATCGCAGAGAAGACTCCAGAGACGACGCACTGGAGTTTCGCCGACAAGTTTATCGCCACAAACTATATTCTTTACGCGTCGGCTCCAACCGTATCTCACGCTACCGCAACATTACACCGGAATCGTTTGCAAAGGACGAGCGTCTTATATCTCGAGCTAGAATGTGGATCAGGCGGGAGTTACAGGTGTTTGATTTCCTCAACTCAACCTCTCCGGCCACCAGCTCCCGGTCGGTGGATCGCAGGTCCAGCAATGCCGACTTTCTACTCGAGTACATTATCTCAATATTGAAATCTATCGATTTGAAAGGCAGTACGGGGCAGGCGGAGGAGCTTCTGAAAGATTTCCTTGGCCGCGAGAATGCGAAGCTGTTCTTGCATGAACTGGAGGCCTGGTTGCGCAGTCCTTACGAGTATTTGAAAGATTGGGATCGAGCTGTCCAGTATGCGGTACCATCAGAAGCCCTAAGTCATGATTCACTCCGAAATCGTGGTGATGTCTGTCGCGGCGAGAATCATTCTCGCTCTCAGAACGACAGGACGTCGGTACCCGGGTGGTTCTCGAATGATTTTGTTTTGCGACATGACAATGACCGAATGCCATCGAGGTGAAAGATGAAGCCTCGTCCGTTCCTGCCTCTGAAGGATTCGAGCCCATTTCCCCGAGCTATCCGTCCAGCCTGACGGGCATGGAAGGCAGTCAAGCAATATTGCTTGGGATTTGCTGCAGTTGGACCAGCCATATCGGACATCCATACAGGCTGGCTTTGCAGAGGTCCTGGCTTTCACTCTGCACCGGTGTCTATGGCAGCGTGCACTGTTTCTGGAGCTGCCGATATGTTCACCTTACCAACTGCCGTGAGCAGTTGCGAACCTTTACCAAATATCATTGATTGCATTTGCTGCTTGGCCCGTGGTACATGCAGCTTACGAAGTTATGATAGATGATTGTACAAACAAAGTGTTCAAACTTGTCACGATTCGGTCCCCCAGGTTAGTGTAGTCCTTCACTCTATTTCTTTGTACTGTCACCCGTCTGCCGCAAAGCAGATTGTGTTGAACGTGACACGGTGTTGGTGCGCTCTTGACCAGGTTTAAATTTCAAGGTAAGGCCACTACTAAGGACGCTTAGCAGTCTGAGACACATTGTCGTGTGCCACCGGTGCCATGCAGCTGGGATTAGGCCGAAGCTGGAGGGGGCTCGTGTTTCCCCTGGGGGCGTTGTGGGCAGTGGCCTCCGGATGTTCATCGACATATATAATTATGTGAGCTTATTGTCCTGTCATAACCTCAAGCATCATACATACAGCGGCCTCCCAGAACTCAAAGATGGCCAGAACACGTCACCAACTGCCTGGTACCTAGCGCAGCTATGGATGCGCGCATTCACTGCAGCCACTCACTTCTTTTACGTCTCTGCCTCGCCTCAGATCGGCCGCGAACTCGTCTCAGTCTTTTATCGAAGTTGAACCACCACCACCTGGCACCAACAACGGCTTCATTCCTTTGAACAGACATACAGAATAGTGATCCGCGTTGTTCAGCTTGATTATTAGGATTACAAGTAGCAGCTCTGGATTCTTTTGGGCTTGCTTGATATCAAACGTCTCGCGACTGCTCGAAAACTAGGTTTCAACATGGGCTACAATCTATCTCTTTACCGAGAGATGGCTTCCTCCGCCGCTGCCGCTGCCGCTGTTGCTGCCAGCGCGGCCAGTTTCGATGACTATTATGCTATCTTGCAGGTGCCATGCAACGCTTCACACGAGACAATTACCAAGAGCTATCGCCGTCTCGCCCTTGAGTGCCATCCGGACAGACGCCCTCAGGACCCAGAGAGCACAGCTCATTTCCATAGAGTGAGTGGGCAAGCAAGCAGTCAAGGCTTTCCACTTCCCCATTTGAAGAAATATACTAATTCTTTATTTCTCTAGCTGTCGGCAGCCTACGAGACAATGAAAGCTCCCTGGTTGAGGGGTCAGTACCACACTATCTGGACCCACTGGAAGCAATATCACGTCGTGCCTGAGCTACCACAGTCATTCTACTACACAGCAAACCCGCACCAGCCGCAAGCTTCTTTCTTCTTTCATCCAGAGCACACTGAACCCTGCCCATACCTGGATACCTACGGCGCAAGACCAGTGCTCGATGTGCCTTACGCCAATACAGACGACGGCAACTGTGAGAAGAAGGAGCGGGTGAATGTGGACAAGTCAAAGAAAGATGCCGAAATCCTAGGATGGATTTCGACCGTCAAGAGCGTGGAGGACGAGGCCAAGGAAACAGTCCGTCGACAGATCATGACGCTCGTAACGGAAATGAAGGACCTCCTGGCCCTATTCTACCAGGATCCCCAGCTGTTCCGCGATGACTTTAAACCTGCCAAGTACGAGCACGTCTTGAGGGATTCCAACTGGTTGTCCGACGCCTTGGATGGATGCACTTTGGAGGATCTGCAGAAGAAGCTCACTATGCTGCAAGCCACCGACGCTGAGGCGGTGCACAAGCTAGTCCGTATGCAGTTGAAGAGAAAGAGAAATGTCGACGATGAAGGCCAGGATCTCGAAGCTGTCACCCCTGTCAAAGTCTCGAAGAATGCGGATACAAACGCTGTTGAAGGGGTCGACACAGATGTTGAGATGCAAGACGCTCCCGCAGACTCTACCGCCGACAGTGGTCCAGGCTTAGTATCTCACAATAGGAAGTGTGATGGATAAGAGGAACTGACTCTTGAAATGACCAATCTGCTGCTGGGGTTCAATATCGTGTGCATGATTGCGCACTATCTGCGCCGGTCATGCAGTGGGCGTCCTTTTCTATTGTGAAGAAGACGGGGAAGATGTGCTTGGTGTCTCTGTCCTCGGAATCACAGCACGATAATGGATGGGACAATGATGGAGCGGTCTACTGCAGTTGACTCCCCTGATGTGGTATGTTTACCAAGGATCTGCTTTTCACTGTGTCAACTGAAGCTTGACATTACAGGTGGCTTGATGAGGGATGAGGAGTTGTATGCTCGGCCACTACTGCCGCCTTCCACGGCCTTGAACGCTTAAAAGGCTGATGAACTAGGTAGTGCACAGTAGTAGTACTACTGCTCGAGAGACAAAACTGATATCCATAATAAAGTGTCAAAACCCATGCCCTGTCATGCTACGGATTATATGAGGCAGTACACTGTATGTCTATCTAGTAGTAGCTTCTGGTCGTGGGGATCACAGATGATGTGGAAGTCACATAACACGAGCTGCCTGCCGAGGTCAGGGGCGCACAGCCTCGCCGAGCGTAGGACACAAGGCTATATTATGCCCACGGCCATGGTAGGGCCAGATGTGCCTGCCAGTCATAAGCAAACTCCCGTTCCTACCCATCATCAAGCAGACCTGCTCCTGCCACCAGATAGCTAATTTCAATGATACCTGGTATATCTAAATTCTCCTACCCGCTTCAATTCTCCATGTTTTCTGTTCTTCAAACCACTACGCTATCGCAAATGTTATCATGATCCGGGAGAACCACCTGGTCGGGCCCATCATCCCAGAAACAGGGCTGCCTAGCAGCCCGCCTTGGCCTCTCGACCCTCCACCCGGCCGCCCGGGGGGCATGAGTACAGCATGCTGTTTCGGGAGATAGTGAAGCCTTACATGGGGCGGGCCAATGTCAATTGATTAACACTTCCACCATTGCACCACCACTATCATGTGGTCTCCGCCTTCAGAGGCAGGCAAGGTCCAGGTTCGTGGATATGCTGATAGCAAGCATGCATGTCTCCGAAACTGACTGAGTTTGGCTGTGCAGACTATCAAACCACATTCGGTTGTGTCAGACTGGCCTTCTACAATGGAGAGCCGTCAACCGGCCCCCCGCCTCAAGTCAAGGGTCCTACTCCACGGCTCCTAAAGAGAGCCCAAGCGCCGTCACTATATGAGCCCGGATTTCCAGCTCCTCGTTGCCGATGAAGACCGCGGCAACCTGGAGAGTATCTTCGACTCATGCCATTTCAAAGTTTCTCAGACCTAACAATACCAAAGACGTCCACTCAGCATAACTGCCCCAAAAGAGTCTCTCAATCATCCCAGCTGGCATCCCAGTGTCGTCTCGATAATCTTGAAGACAGAGGACTCCGCCTCGACAGCTGAAAAAAATCACCGACATTATCGAGGGGTCGCCCAATGAGTTGGCAAGAAGCAAGACACTCTTGATCCACCCGACCTCGCACGCTTACCAGAACGGCGGCTCCCAGTGGCAGTGGGAGACTTCGGGTGTATCGGCCGCCCCCGCAACATGGAGAGTTTACCTCGCGAGCGGAGAATGAGTCGCTCGTTTCATAGGTAGTACTTTAGATTAGACTTGGTATAGACTCAATATCAGATCAATATTAGTCTGTACTGAGAATCCATGGTCTGATGAATACTAAGTACAGTACTACACTAGGCTTAGGTATGTAGCGGGCGGATTTTCGAGTTTGCTTTTCTAGGCAGGCCAGTTACTGGCATATGCTATTAGCACTCAGGGTAGCACCTCAACTCGAATCGTCTATGTGCTGTTCGTCTCTCCATTTCGTCAGATCTTATTCTTCAACTCCTGACCAGCCAGGAACCTCCTCAGGTTATCAGCAATCAAGACCTCTGCCT
This sequence comes from Exophiala dermatitidis NIH/UT8656, assembly GCF_000230625.1. Taxonomy (NCBI): domain Eukaryota; kingdom Fungi; phylum Ascomycota; class Eurotiomycetes; order Chaetothyriales; family Herpotrichiellaceae; genus Exophiala; species Exophiala dermatitidis. Next base: position 4,023,828 of record NW_008751647.1, on the reverse strand, counting down.
CTTGCGGCCGACCACCAGCAGCGTGGGGGCTAATGATGCAATTCGGGGCGGTCCACAAAGGCGAATCTTCAGGCAACGGTTCCTTCTCAAAGACATCAAGAGCGGCGCCACCAAGCTTTTTGTTCTTCAACGCCTCGACAAGAGCATTCTCATCGACAGTAGTGCCTCTCCCAACATTAACGACCCAAGCATGCGACGGCAGTAGTTTCAAACGATCAGCATTCAGCGCGTGCCTTGTTGAATCCGAACCCGGCAAAATCATAACCAAAGCATCCGTTTCCGGCAAGATTTCCGCCAGTTTATCCTCGCTATACACCTCAATACCATCACGCACGCCCGGCCGTCTCGCGACACCCTTGACCTGGGCACCCAGCGAAGTCAAATGCGGAGCCAGGGTCTTGGCAATATTGCCGAACCCCCAAATCGTGACTTTTGCGTCGCGCAAAGTCGTAAACGCCCCCTTTGGCCGATCCGGTTGCGGTCCACCGAGATGACCAGGCCATTTCCGCTGCAACTGGTAATCGCGCATTTCGTAGAATCGCCTTGCGGCATTGAGTAGTAGTCCCAATGTGTGTTCGGAGACAGTGCGGTCGTGCAATCCGGATCCCGTAGTGATGGCGATTTTGGAGCTGTCGAAGCCGGCGTTGAGGACGTCGTTGGGGCCCGCGGCAAGGGATTGGATCCAGCGGAGTTTGGTGAGTCGGGATGCGGCATCCTTGAGATTGTCAGAGGTGTTGGTCCATGTGATTAGGATTTCGGCGTCGGTGTGCTCCTGTGGAATGGGTTGCTTCACGTCGTAGGGTTGGAGAGTTACGCTGAAGCCTTCGAGGGATTTGGTGTCGAGGGTGATGGAGGTGGGGTAGAGAAGCTTCATTTTGACAGCCGCGGTTGATGTCTTTTTGTAAAGCACTTGCTTTTTCTTGAATAATTGTATGTGACTTGAGAAAAACGTTGGTTTGAAGACGGCGATGCAAACTCTTTGTATAGAAAATAGAGAAAACATTTATCAGGGAAGGGTGATGGAACACATGTGTGGGTGGTAGGTGAATGGTGGACACTCACCCTCGGATTATATCATCATCCCGCGGGGAGACAAAAGTCGAAGTTTGGAGTCGCTTTCGGCGAAAATTGACCCGGCGGGGAATTCGCCGATTGTTTGCCGGTCACGTGCGGGAAGCCTTGGCGTGTTTCACGTTTATGCCCCTTTCATTTGCTGCGGACATCATGGGCCGTTCTTTACCTCAACACTACAATGCCTTGAACATGGTTGATGAGAAAAAGTACAGGTTGCACATGTTCACCGGATAAAATCCAAGGAGGAGAAGCTCCTGTCACAAGGTAAGATGGACAGTAAGACAAGATCGCGTCCACAGACGTGCTCGCGTGCTCCAAGCGGAGGCACCTCACCATACAATAACCTGCCTGCCTCGTAAGGGAAGAATGGTCTCGCACCTGTGGTCCAGAAGGGAGGTTTGAATTCTCCATCTCGAGCCGGCAGAGTCCTTGCCGAAATGTTCATGTGAAGTCAACGTCCCATGAAAACACCCAACAATTTCATTTCCTAGGGTGAGCCTGAGTTGTGACCAAGCCAATGACAATGATACTGCGACAAGAGAAGACTACTACAACTGCAGTGCCACCAGAGTGAAACATCACCACTAAACAATACTCGCAGCAGGCAAGTTGTTTTCCTCCGGTAGAAAAGGACCCACCACGGGATTCAAGAGTCATCCCTATTTCGCCAGCCTTGTCAGAGTGCGATCCCGATCCGGCTGGCCGACCTTGTGGCAGTCGACTGACACCAGAGGTACAAATAACTACGCTGCCAGTACCTGAAGATTGTCTACATAGGATCACGACACGATGCGCCCACACACGGACAAGTTAATGAGATCAACAGTGAAGAGTCAAGCAGATCGAACTTATCGTGATGGATTTTCAACTGGAATAAATAGGCTAATATCCTCTATGACTACCTGGTAATTCTTGCTTTTTTGGGCGCTTGCTTTTACTCGTTCCAATACCAGTGGCAGGTACTGCAACAAGAGCGCTTAGTCTTCCCTTCCATCCACTGGCAACCTATCATGAGCAGCACTTCTGCACGGCATACAAACCCATCCATACCCAACCAGCGAGACCAACTTGTCCAAGCAGACTCTTTCATTCATGACCGATAGGCTTTGGAGCCTTGACAAAAGCAAACTGAGCGCTCGACGCCAACAACCCAAACGGCTTTCCCGTAACATGAGGATCCGGCCCAATAAAGTTGCTCGGGAATCCAATATCGAACGGGACAACACTCTCCAAATGCTCGATTTGCTTGTCCGTCAATCTAATGCTGAGCGCCTTGATATTGTCCCTAAGATGTTCGACCTTGCGACCTCCAACAATGGGAAAGACGTTTGTAGCCTTGCTCATGACATACGCCAGGGCCACCGCAGTGATAGAACAATTCCCATGTTCTGCAGCGACTTGTTCAAGAGCCTCGCTGACTTTGACCTCGACTTCCGTCTGTTCAGACGGACCAAACGCGGCACGCAGACCTTCACCTTGCTTCTTGCGTTCCTCGAGAGCTTTTTTAGTTTGAAACTTACCACCGCCCAAGACATCCCAGGGCGCCAAAGCCATGCCGTAATGTCGTGCCATAGGGATGATATCGCGCTCAAAGTCTCTGAGCATCACGTTCCAGCGACCCTGGTAGACGCTGAAGGGTGTCTTGTTGTGTGCTTTGGCATATTCGTTGGCCGCACTCACGATCCAGGCGGGACTGTCGGAAATGCCTAGATACAAAACCTTGCCCTGCTTGACTAGGATATCGAGCGAATCCATAATCTCCTCGATTGAGGTCGTGTAGTCCCACCAGTGAAGATACAACAGGTCGATGTAGTCGGTGCGCAACTTCTTGAGTGAGTCCCGTAGACTGAGGTGTAGGGATTTCCGACTGTTGCCGGAGTAGTTGACCGTTTGGGGTTTTCCGTTCGGTTTCGCCGGCCCATTGTCGTAGTTGCGGTATGGTGTCGTGTACTTTGTCGCCAGGACGATTTGGTCTCGGTTGCCGCGGGCTTCCATCCATTCGCCAATCCATTTCTCCGAGTCTTCGTCTTGGTAGTTGTTGGCCGTGTCGATGAAATTGCCGCCTGCCTATATGATAGAAAAGACAAAATGTCAGATAGCTGTGGGGTGGTGATATATATTGGCGTTAGGCGGGTGTATGGGTTTTCACCTCGAAATATGCGTCGAGCAGTTTGAATGATTGCTCTTTGTCCATGGTGCCCATGAACCCCTTCCACGCTTCGCCGATGCTCATGGCGCCCAGCTGCAATGGCGACACACGCACTCCGGCTGTGGACGATAGGATGCGATACCGCCCGAGCTCCGTCGGGGGCTCGGGGGCCGGGTTGAATATTTCCGTCATCTTGGAATCTGTGTTATGATGGTCTTTACTTCACGGTGAGGCTGGTTTCTCAAGAGTCGTTCGCCTTCAGTCAGATACTATGGGAACATGTGACAGCCAAAGTGAGGTGCGATATAAGTAGATAGGTAGATATGATATTGTACTACCACTGCAGGCTGGTGCATCGCTTTATAGTGACATCATGGAAACCCCTCACGCCTGAGGCTGAGGGTCGGTACAACAGAGCTTGAACGGAGCCCCATGCAGATGTTTGACAAGAAGACACGCTTTTTCGTGCAGGGTTGCACTTCACTCACCGCTTGGTGGTGGAGGACAGTCCGGGTGTGCCGGGAAGATGTAATGCATATGTAAGCTGCATCAAACCCTTGTATGGGTCCACATTCGGCACAGTGTTAAATGCTAGCTCCACACCAAATTATGCGGATGTGGGAGGCATGCAGGCTTAGTTCTCACGCCATCTGCAATGACTCGCGTAGCGACGGTCTTGTTATCAGTAGTCTTGTAGTCCATATTCCATCTTCGGGCGGTAAGAGTCAGACAGACTTGGGGCAGCCGAGTCAGCGTCTTCAGAAAGCGACCTCCGGGCTAAAGGCGGATGATTCCGCAAGCCTCTCTTGGCCCTTGTGATGTTCGACCAGAAGTCCAGGAGTACCGATGTGGGCAATCCCCGGAGACTTCTTTTGGTGGGTTGAGTTCGGTTGCAGCGCAAAGATAGTGTTCGTTTGGAAAGCCGCAGTGAGGATAGATCGTCCGATATCAAGTCGACGAAGACACCAGCAAGCTCCTGAGATGCGTCTCCGATATTGCGAAGAGATATGCCGGCTTGAGCCAAGAGTCAGATTCTGCAATCCTGCCAGCTCCCAGTGAGCCACATGTGGACTGTGCGGATCTTGCAGGACATTCAACATGCGTGGCTGTTTACCCTTCATCGTCTTCTAGCTCGTTTCAGCTCCGCCCAGCACAGCGGACAAAGTCCCACAAATTGCGCAAACGCTCCCAATAGCAATCAGCGACCAACATATAGACTTGTTGAAGAGATCATTCTTGCAGGACTCGCCGCCGCAAACCCTGAGATAGAAACCCGCAGGTAAGATGATGCATATTGTGATGCAGAGTGCTGACCCCATAAACGCAATGACATCGTCAAAGTTAGGGACCATGATTGCCAACATGAGTTCCAGTACATTGCACGAGGCGCCGACAACAAAGCGGACGATTCCATGCTTTCGGTCTGCTGACTCTTGCGCCTTTTCTCGGTGGAGAAGAGACACGTCCAGCTTTCTGTTGACGGTGTCCATGAGCGGCCTGTTGATCAAGGCGATCTTTGTAACAGGGACCACCGCGACGAGCGCCAGTGTGAGAACCGAAACAATACGCGGATAAGCGTCGAGTTCCAGAATGTTTGACGTGATTTCAGTAAGAACGCCGTCGCCGAACATCACGTATCCAACTGCAGCTATCGAGAGGGCAAGGGAGTAAGTGATGCTGTAGGTGTACGCAAGCGCCTTGGAGTACTTTTGCGGATGTCGCATGTCTTTGTAGACGGCGGGAAAAATGCTGTGGCCACCCCAGGGAGCCATAAACAAGCCCAGTGTTGCCGGAATAGCTTTCCAACTGGTAGGAAGAGCTCGAGTGTGTGCGAGGTGGAGAAGGGAACCCGGTGCATCAGGTTTTGTCAGGCCGGTCGAGACAAGGAGAGCGAGGATTCCAACCACACAAAAAATGCCGATGGCACTGCTGACGCTCAATATCCGCAAAGGGGCGAAATTCAGCGGGATGAGGCTGGTTGCAATGATGATTTTCCATGTCGTCACACTCAGCATTGGAGCAAGTGACCCAACACTGTCTGCAAAGAGAATAACCAGCGCGACATTAGCCGCGATGAGCTCGAAAACAAACAGCACTTCCACGAAATGCCGCCCGATGCTGCCAAATGCCATATGTGCAATATCGCCATAAGTGACGGCTGTGGGATCCCTGTCAAGACATTTGACGAGAAGTTTGGCAGTGTAAGCGGTCACCACTGCAGGTAATGTGAGAAGAACCAGGCCAACAACCCAGCCGCATTGCTGAAGTCCTAAAGGCAGCGCAAGGATCCCGACGCCGATGAGAGTGTTTGTGCAGTTGAAGATGGACATTGGCACAGTTGATCTGCCAGAGATAAACTGGGTCACTTCATCCCTGGGGCTCAGGAGGTTCTCCTCAATAAGTCGGACATATGTTTCAGCGGCATTTTTGCCCAAGCTGAAAGTAGGACGACCATGATGGCTCAAACCGGAGAATCGGCGATGATCAGACAGCTTTGCTCCACAGCCTATAGCTCCATAGTTCGGCCAATTCGACACCTCTTTGTATGTAGAGCAGGAGGCTGCCTCGTCACTTTGAATTGAGGTTTGCTCATTCAAGCTTCCAGCGACACTGTTCACTGTGGAGCATAATAAAGGCTGGTCCGGGCAGTCGACCGGCTCAAGAAACCGGCTCGCCCTCTGCAATGCTTGCGAAAACTCGGTGATACTGTTCGGGTTCTTCATACCTCACAGAGATACCAATCCAAGCAATGAGAAAGCAATATATGAATGCCAGACATGTACTTTCCTTACAAATGGGCACAAGGAGTGATTATGGTGGTCCGCCCTCGAAATGCCGCTGGTTGCACGCGCAGGGCGTTGCAAGCAGAATGACTGGCGAAGATGCCAGACACGCGACTCTTTTATCCATATTATATCAATGTGCCAGGAGAGATTTGTTTACCTACCTAGGTATCATCGTGCATCATTTGACTGTGGCAAAACATGGCGTGGTATCAATTGCCAAAAATTTTTGTTGGCTGGCCTTGGGTGTGTGCCGACAATAACCGGCCGAGTCTCGACCGGCAAGGCTCGCAGTTGGGAAAACTGTGCTACGACTAGGCTGCGTTCCCTGCGGCGACCGTACATTTGCGAATATCGAAAGGTCATCTTAATTTCATCCTTCTATCCAATATTTGAAGCAACGGATCCCTCAACCATGAAAAAGTTCGGATCCGAAACGTACGCTACATCTGGCTCAGCCTTGCCAAGAGCATCAAACATGACACAACTTGAAGTGCACAGAATCCAAGGCATCTACTGGATTGACCCCAGCCCAGATCATGTTTTGGAAGGACAGGCCACACTCTGCCTGTAGGGACGGTAACAGACAGGACCTCCTACCCTCGAAGATATCAACAGCGATCTCCTGACAAGACAGCCTTGCACGTGACGGGGTTTTGTGGCTGCCACAACTTGAAGTCTCAGAAGTCTGAGTCGCCCCAAAAGACTCACTGGTCAACCGGTAAGCCTACCCCTGAAGTCTTTATCGCCGGAGAGACCATGGAACACCGGCGTCGTGACCTGAGCGTGCTATCATGGAGGTTCCTGGACGGCAATGAGGAACGGCATCTTCCTTCATGCCGCCTCGGCCCAACCAAACAACGCGCGGGCAACAACCCGCACAGAGGACCAACCCGCTAACCCCCCAGTGGCCCCCGCAGTGGAATCGAACCCTGGGCACTGCAAATCGGGGGTTTGTGATTACAGTAGCAAAAAAGCACCGCACAAACAGCCGGCTCCAGATTTTCCCCCGGGCTGCTGCCCCCACGCGGCCCCGGAGATTTTGGGGTTTGCGAAAACAAATCCAATGGGAAAGTTCGCCTACCGTAACAAGCGAGTTTTTCATATCTCTACGACAAGTATTGAAAGTTGTCTTGTCAGGCACGTACTCCCTTTGTCAAATCTGGTCTCGCTTCGCCACGCATCTTCGTGCGGGCCCTGGAAAAACAAACTACCAGGTAAGCCTAATACAACACACGCCATTGACGCCAAACCAAGAGCCCAAGATGGCCGACCAAACCAGCAATGCAAATGGACCAAAGATATCCGTGGAGGAACTCAGCAAGCACAACGCACCCTCCGACGCCTGGATAGTGATTGACGGCACAGTCTGGGACGTGACCGAGTTCGCACCACGGCACCCTGGGGGCGTGGACGTGATCCTCGAGTACTTGGGCCAGGACGCGACGCGGGCATATAACGAAGTACATTCACCAAGCCTAGTGAGTCGATACCTCGACAAGAGCAAAAACAAAGGACGACTAGACGAGAGCACCATCACGGAAGCATGGCGGAGGAAGTTGAACCAGGCTCAGGAGATTGAGAACAAACCGTCACCGTCAACGCACGATCAGACCGAAACTGAACAGAAACAACCACCACTAGACTCGATCATCAACCTCTACGACTTTGAAGAAGTGGCCAAGAAGGTGGTATCACCCAAATCATGGGCCTATTACTCCGGTGCCGCCAACGACTGTTTATCCCTAGCGGCCAATATCGACTGGTACCGCAAGATCTGGTTCCGGCCACGAGTCCTTGTTGGCGTGAAAGAAGTCGACACCACCGCCACCGTTCTAGGCGAGAAATACTCCGTGCCGATATTCACATCGCCCGCCGCATTGGCAAAACTGTCCCATCCAGACGGCGAACTAGCCATGGCCAGGGGAGTCGTGTCACGCGGAACAACCATGTGCGTATGCAACGGGGCATCATATTCCCTAGCCGAAATCACCGAGGCCATGCCGCCCATTTATCCCAAATTCTTCCAACTGTACTTCAACAAAGACCGACGGGCCACCGAGACTTTGTTACGCGAAGTCGTCTCTCTCAAGCCGCGCGCGATATTGGCCACGGTGGATTTACCTGTCGTTGGAAAACGCGAGGCTGACGAACGGATCAAAATTGACGCCACGTTCAAACCGTCGCGTAACGTTCAGGGAGCATCTGTTCTGCCCAAGGACAATAAAGGAACGGGTCTGGCGCGTGCCACGGGATCCTGGATTGATCCGGACATTACGTGGAAAGACATCAAATGGCTGATTGAGTTTACGGGTATACCTGTCTTTGTCAAGGGTATTCAGTGCGCCGCGGATGCGCGCAAGGCTCTCGAGGCCGGATGTAAGGGGATATATATTTCGAATCATGGCGGTCGCGCCGTGGATACCGCCCAGCCGTCGATTTTGACATTGTTGGAAATTCAGGCAAATTGTCCCGAGGTCCTGGAGAAGATGGAGGTCTTTATCGATGGCGGTATACGTCGTGGAACGGATGTGCTGAAAGCTATCTGTCTTGGTGCCAGTGCTGTTTGTCTTGGTCGTCCGTTTCTGTATTCGTTGGTTTATGGTCAGGAGGGGGTCGAGAAGGCGATTGACAGTAAGTGTGGCAGACCAGTTATTAACTACTTTCCCAACGGCGCCGACAAATTTTGTCATTGTGAACACACTACTAACACTTTTGTTCTTGCTCAGTTCTCAAAGATGAACTCGAAACTGCAATGCAGATGGTCGGTATCACCAGCCTCAGTCAAGCACATCCGGGCCTGCTCAATACCGCCGACATCGACCGCTTCGTCTACCGCGGCGATGCACATCCGTGGGCCCGCAAAATTGTCAGACAGGTCAAGTTATGAGTCAATCTGCTGCAAAAGTGTCGACACCTTGAACGTACAAGATGGCATGCATGTCTGTTGGTGCCGTTAGGCGTGCCATAGGTACTAGGATATACCTACCAGAGTTATACCCGCTCTGCTTAAGTCCTGTCCCAAATACAGCCAAGCATGATCATGGATCTCTGACAAAATAAACTGATGGCCCCTGTTCAACTTGCATCCCTCTCAAATTCTCCCAAGGCCGTCGGTCATTCTGTGTTGCCGCATTTCCTTATTACCTCATGTTCAGTTCCATCCCATTCCGCGTGACTCGCGACTCGACCACCACCAAAGTGTCACCACACCAGCAGTACAACTTATCACCATTACCACCTTGGGCCACGTCTAGCCCCGAGCATCACTTCCCCACCGAAATCTGAAACTCGACCTTGATATCGACAGTACCCTCGATGACTTTGGGCTCGAAATCGATGCCAGCACCAATCCCAAACGCAGCGTTTGCCGTAGCTTTGCGAGCCGTCTGCTTGGTAAGACCCTTTGCCCAGATCGAGCGATCATCCTGAATCTTGACGGGATGAACATGAACGGGGACAGCCTTTCCCGGACCAGAATTACAATCCTCAGCAATGATGGCGGCATACTTTTTGGCGCGCCTGATGGCATTGCGCAACGCGGTCACGCGCACCTGTTCATCCATGACGGCGGCCGAGTCATCCGTCAAAGACCAATCGATGCCCGACAGCTGCACATAGGGGGTCGCCGACCACTGCACGACGACCTCGCCTAGCTTGACGAAGTCGCGGAACCGGACGTCGATGCTCGTTTCGGCCGTATAGATTTTCCTTTTGCGGACTTTGCGGCGGTTATTGTCGTTGTCGGACATGTCATCGTCAGAATCATCGTCGTCGTCGCTGTCGTCGTCACGTTTCAATTGTTCGGTCCGGCTTGACGTGGTCAATGATGAGATGGAGTAAAAGCTCACGGGTGCATCGGGCGAGATGTGGTCGTTGTCAAGAGCAGTAGAACCACCTCCACCAAAATCTTCAGTACTGAAATCATCCCCAGCAATAGTCGAATGTTGTCCAACAACGGCCCAGTCAATCCGTGGACAGAGTCGGTCTAGTTCTTCTTGAAGGGTGTTGGCGGTTTCGATGACGTTCTTGGCCACTTTTTCCTTGTCGTACCCGGAGTCGGAAATGTCGACGGTGAGAGAGGCCCGCTCGGCCACTTTGCAGATTGTTGCCCGGCCATCGATGATGATGGTTGTTGCCGTACCGCTGGTAGAGGTGGTGGGAGTTGCTGCCATGGTCTCGGTTGACTTATCTTGCTTTTGCCCTTTGTTGTTTTTTTGTCGTGTGTTTGGCGGTTGGCTAGCGAGTGAGAGAGCCAGTAAGAGACTGAGCTGGTGGAAGATAGAGAGACAAGCAATGGGTTGAGGAATCCAAGAGTTGGGCTTGAGTAGGTACGACTCGTCAACCTGGGTAATCAGCGCCTTACTCTGTCTTGTTGACCGGGATCAAACACGTCAAGTGATTACCTAGCTCTGTCGATGATGGTGGAAACTCGGAGGTCGAGCTGAAGTACCAGCTGAACTGAGCTGGGAAGTCTAATTATATAGGCCATGTCGTCGATTCAGGCTACCTCGCCCCCATCCTTGGACCTGGTACCTTACCTGCTGGAGCTAGGCCGTATGGTTGCCTGATGAATGCTGAGCAGGTTCTTCCTTGTATGTACTTGTGCCATGGGTACTTGGTGCTGGTGCCTGTACCTACCTAGGTACCTAGGGTAGCTAAGACCTCGCTAAGAGAAGCAACAGCTACGACCTCGTAGGTAAGAGTTGTCAAGTTGTACAGAGGGTGTAGAGTCGTAGTAGGAACATATAGGTCGTCCTCCGTGTCCAGGCGGCAGGCACCGCCACGAGGATCGACCATATCGGCGTCTTTTGGCCTCCTAAAAGCCCCGACTTACTAGTACTGTGGGCTATTAGTGGCATCAAAGGAAATATGCTTCGGCCGCCCGTCTGGAGTACTAGTAGTACCAGCCCAGGCCCAGGGGGTATGACTGTCCGCAGCATACTGACCGACCGACTGAAGACATAAACAATAAAGCGACTGTATAGCTGCCTGTCTGACAGGTCCAAGATGTACACCAACATTGAGTCACAGCAAGTATAGTGCCAGTATATATCTCTCTTTCCCTCCCTCTCTGTCACTCTCTCAGAGCGACGCCCTCGCCGGCCTCGATCCAGCCATATACTCCCTCGCAACATTGTCCGTCCTAGCCATCCTATCCGCCGTGATCCAATACGGCGCCGGCACATCCGTCTCCTCCATCGACCTCACTTCACCCCTCACCAAAGCAGCAATCGCCTTTGCACAACCCAAGATACGAGGCATACCATGTCCAGTGTATCCAGCCAAGACATAAACCCCCTGTTCATCAGGCACCTCGCCCACCCACGGCATCAAATCAGCCGAATATCCCATAACACCAGTCCAAATATGCGTGACTTTCGCTCCTGAGTCTTCCCACCCATGAAACAGCCTCTGCATATATCCGTCAAAATACCCAGCCGCACCAGGAATCAACTGTGAATCATCCGTGTTGTTCTGCCAATAGGCATCATTGAGCAAGACGCGCTGCTTGGCCCCGCCGACGACAATGCTGCCGTCGGTCCGGGAAATCAAGTAGTCGTATTCCTGGGGGCCGAAACGGATGGTGTATGAGTTGTTGAGATGGGGCGCTGGTCTGTTTGGATTTTCTGGGACCGCGATTCGACAGGCGATTCCTCTGGCTGGAACGATTTTGTCCTTGAATTCAGGCAGCAGGGCAGGCAGATATGCGTTTGTGGCGACGATGATTTTGGATGTCTGGATCGATCCGCGGGGTGTTTTGACGATCCAGCCACCAGAACCATCACTGGCTCTATCAATCCCCACAACAGGCGTATGAGTCTGCACATTCGCCCCCATATCCAAACACCGCCTCAAGAGATGCATGACCAGTTTATACGGCCACAACGAAGCAGCCGTATGGCTAAACGCCACAAGCGCCCCCTTGACTCCAGACACCTGTTCCGCCTTTTTTTGGTCCGAAATGAAATGCAGATCATCCGGAAAGCCGTACCCCCGCTTCTTTAAATCTTTATACGCCGCGACCGTGGGTTCGGCTTCGCGACGATCCAAAAACACACCAATCGCCCGAGTCAACTCAAAGTCGCAGTCGATGTTTTCCTTTTCCACCAGCCTCTTCACATCAAAGACCTGCTGGATTTCGAACGCGGTCAGTTCTTGAGCGGTCTGTGGACCGTATCGTTCCTCGTTCTTCGCCTCGCTGAAGTACGGGTTGGGCAGGATGTGGCCGCCATTTCGGCCCGTTGCTCCTGAACATGCATCGCGTGCTTCGAGTATGAGCACTTTTGGTTTGCCTTCTGCTTTGGCGTTGGAGTTGAGGTCGGAGTCGGCGCTCTCATCTTCCTGTAAAATGTAATATGCCGCCGCGGCGCCGCTGTATCCTGACCCAATGACCACGACGTCTGCCTCCTGTGGGAGCATCTCTGTCGTTCGGTGTTTGGAAAGATCGGAATCCGACTCGGACAGCCAGTATGATGGCATGGGGTTGGGGTGGGGGAACGACATTTTGAAAGGTCTGGTCTCTTCACTTGGCTTCACTTCAGATCCTCAAACTTGACTGCACTTGCACAGTATGTGCAGTATATATATAGCGGTCGCTGATTTGTTCTGTTGCAACACCACCGTCATGCACAAAACCGACCGACGATGTGTTCGTCCTCCCCACCTATATAACTTACCTTAGTACTTTTATCCCTGGGGAGCGTGGTGTGTGTCTTGTCAATCACAATTGACAGAAGGCGTGGCATGGCCGGATATCTCCACGATGGTCTATCTCCAGGCAGCCAAACAATGTTGTAGTTCGGCCTCAAAGTGGATTGCTTATCATGTCACTACTACTACTACTACTACTAACTGCATCTCCAACCTTGAAATCGCGCCGAGTGGGGGATTCGGACGATCCATTTCCGAGGTTGTCCAAAAGCTTATACAAGAAGCTGGCTGGCACTTGACCCGCGTTTAAGTTAGTTCAGCGAACCTACCTAACAATGAGACCAAGGGTTGACAATTCGTAGACGCGTACAACGCGCATAGCTGAGGTAGCGGGTGCCATGCAAGCCTGCCGTTGTGCATTATTACATCCCCTACAAACGGTGTATAACGCCTGCAACAAACACCTCGATTCGTTCCATTGCAGAAACATTGGAAGATGGAAAATCATGCAAGGGAAATTTACCCACCACTGCTAACATAGTATGTAGTACTGGCAATTGTCCGGGGAGTGAAGCAACATAGGGCATTGGGGCCTGCACGTCACTCATCCTGCCAGCTTCGATGCCGCCACGAGCTGAGGTTGGAGTACTTTATTTTCATTAATACGACTCATGAGGGTCGATTACGATCCGATCCGAGGTTTTGAACAGCAATGATGATATCTCACGGTCTACTAGGTTTGGCGGCACATCTTTTCGCTGTACGCCACTCACTAGCTTCAGATCAAACAATACCTATGGATGTTGAGTACCAGCAATGAACAAGCCCTAAATGCAAAAGCTTCGCTTTGCTGCCTGCCTCAGCGACGTGATCGTTTTCATATCCTTCATCCTTCATCCCTCATAGATCATAGATCCTCATACAGTAACATCACCCCGCGCTGCTCCTGCCTGCCTTGTTGCTATTTTGATCGTTATCATGGTTCTTCTTCTTCTTCAGCCCGAGAAGGCTCGAACTCCTACTCCGACCACCTTCAGCCTCAGCTGTCATGGCTCTGACCCGCTGACTCGAAGGCGGACTATCGATAGACGATGAACTACCCTCGAGCTTTCCGATCCGGGCGACCAACATGGTATTCTCCTTCTGCAGTTCGCCGATTTGACGGATATAGATTTCTTGCTCTTTCTTCAACAAATCGAGCTCCGCTCGGGCCTCGTCTCGCTCACGAATCAGTCGAGCCTTTTCGTCTTTGTCCTGTTGTTTCCGCTTCTTCTCCTCTAGTTTCTTGGCTTCTTTCTGCTTCTTCTGCTCCAGCTTGGCAATCTCCTTGCGGTGTTTCTCCTCTTGTTTCTTCAGCTCTCGCTCATGCTTGGCCTCGGCCTTCTTCAATGCTTGTTGTTCTTTTTCTGTGTCTTTGTGGGCTTGACTGATTATCTTTTCCTTCTGCTGTTGGAACCTTTCTTCCAGGGCAGCTTTCTGTTCTGCTAGTTTTGCAATTTCCTTGTCATGTTGTTGCAGGAGTTGACTTTCTGGGCGACCCGAGAGAGATTTGGACGACACCGAACGCGAATCGACCGAGCTGATGTGGGAATCCGCAGATGCAAACGACGTGTTGGAGATGGTGGATGCCGCATCGTTGTTTTCAGTCTCACGCTTGGCACTTGCCTGTGCGTCAAGCCGGGTCGGGTCATGTTGTTCATCGGATTGCGTTGGTTCAGCTGAAGACCCGGATCTGGGCGTTGCAATCGGGAGATGGTCCCGGACGACCTGCGGTGCATAAGCGCCCAAAGTTTCGGCCACAGTCCCCAGTAGATTTGAAGGAGATGCAGGTGACTGTTGAGAAGATTCATCGCTGCTTTTTCCTTCCGATGCCGTTTCTTGATGTGCTCTTGCGTCTGTAGCCGATGCTTGTGACTGGTCATCAGCAACGGCCGAAAGGCTTCCTTCCTGTTCTCTGATCCCTGCAAGAGTACCGTTGGCCTCCCAGCTTGCAAAGCTCTCCCGCCGGTTCGCATCAGGCCTCGACTGACCCCTTTCCGAAGGGTCCTCGTCATCATCTCGTTGACATGCCCAGTCCAAAAACTTGACGGCGTCCGCACAAATGCTCGCTGGTGTGCCTCTTTCCACCATCCACCGGGGCACACTGCCGCCGGGATCACTACGTGTGACCATGATCCATTCCACAGGATTTTGCTCGGGGTCATAGTGTTCACCCGCATCCTTGCTTTTCTGTGGCTCGCCCAGAACGCCCACCGTTGCACTCCTCTTTCTGGCTCCGGGAGACAGTGATCGGGCAGCCGACCGCTTATTGTCGACTGTTAGATGGCCGTTGTCGTGTTGCCGCTCACCGTCATCCTTGTGTTGCTGAGCCGGCGTTCGTTCTTGTTCGCGACTAAGCCGTGACAAATCCGTGGATGAAGTGGTGCTTTTGAGCTTTCTTGGTATTTCCCGAATGAACTCCACGGATTCATACTGTCCTCTAATGAAACCGTCCCTAGGTTGTGTCTTCGGGTGATTGCAAGGTTTGGAGATGATCATATAGTGCCGTGGGGATAGTTCAGGCTTCTTTTCAGCTTCTCCATGGGGCTTGAGTGCCCTGGAGGAAGTGATAAGAAGTGTGACAAAGTCTCTGGGCGTGGTCGGCCCCGGGAATTGGGCGCTGAGCTGATAAACCTCGATTTTGCCTCGATTTGGAACCGTGATCTCTTCAACCCTGGTCTCCGCGCCGATTCCTCTGATGTTCCCTTCGCCAGGAGACCCTTTTACATCTAACGATGTGGGAAATTCTCGCTCAAATGCCCGCTTGAAGCGACTGAACCCCAATCCTTCATGCACACTTCTCCTAGCAAACCAAGCCCCTTTGCCATCCTTGCCCGGACATTTATAAACAGCCAAACCTAGAGGATTTTCTTGTGGCTTAAGCTTGATCTGTTTCCCCCACTCTTTCTGGAGAGCTGCATATTCCTGGGCGGGTGGAGGACTTCGAGCGGGTGAAGCAACGATCTCTGAGGCTTTGGACGCCACTGCGCCGTTTGTACTGACACCATCTTTGCCGAGCGAAGGATCGGGGTCGGGAATAGGCACGGATTCGACGATACATTGGGAATTTTCGAAGAGGTCGGCTAAAAACTGATCGAGTTCGTCCTTTTGCTGCGGGATGTCCGACCAGTTGCAGGGGCCAAGTGCTTTTAACGAGGAATGGAGATCGGCCATGGTCAAAGAGACCCTTCAATGGCTGGTTCGAAGACAGGGAAGCTGACCTTGCAATTCTGAGACGTTTACAGAGTTGTCAAGCTAAAGCCATGGTGGAGGAGGAGGAGGGGCACGAGGTTCAATCAACCGCAGATGGTTCGCCTTGGGTACTTGTAGTATCCCAGGGAAGCGCGTGACGGTCAAGCGGCAGAAAGTGATTCCAACTGGAGATTCAGCAGAATTCACGTTGCTGGCAGAAAGTAGAGAAATTCTAGTAGTTCTGCAGAGACTTGAAGTGCAGTGTCACTGGCTATGGTGGATGCATTATTATGCTGATACTATCACAGCTTCTATGGAGATTCTATGCAACTTGAACCTTGCTTGTGCAGGCCTCGAGTTTCGCTATCGTCATCGGCACGTCATTTATTGGGCTCGTCCGCTGTGCTTCTTGTGGCTTCTGTGGCGCCTGTGGCTCGTGTCCGCATTATTATTTTACAATTATTTTATGCTTCATCATGATCTTCATCAGATGTGGACCG
Source organism: Exophiala dermatitidis NIH/UT8656 (assembly GCF_000230625.1). Lineage (NCBI taxonomy): Eukaryota > Fungi > Ascomycota > Eurotiomycetes > Chaetothyriales > Herpotrichiellaceae > Exophiala > Exophiala dermatitidis. The sequence continues at coordinate 4,007,437 of NW_008751647.1, read as the reverse complement.
ATCACTCCACACTCCGCACTCCAGATCTCCTGGGAGAGGATCTGATCCGAAAAACAAAACTGGCGAAAGAGATATCTGTATTTATTTGGATTATCTTTATGTATGGGTCAATGACCTTCAATTGCCAGCATCTGATTCCTCTCCACTCAGTGGATGTGAGGCTTCTCCGGCACCAGGCCGAAGACATAGGAGATGATCCTATGAACACAACACGCCCCGGGATGAGAGCCACTGAACCCCTATCGTCAACTGTGGCCGGTCAAGTCACGGACAAGACTGGCCATTGCTTCTGCCACAGGCATCAAAGCAATGTACGCTGACGAAGGCGTCCCGTGACACTCAACCTGAGTTGTGCAATTAGGCGACGGGCGTTCCATAACCTGATGCAATGCCGCGCCACCTATGCCGTCGTCCACGCAGGGATGTTTCCATCCAGTGAACAACAAGGCCCCGCATGAACTGGTAAGCCAACCCTGACTGATGAGGTCCTGCCCCATGCAATACGAGTATGGCAATCACCACGGCTCGTAAAACTGAATATCCCGGCATATATCCCCCGTTTGCAAAGTTGCCGCGAGGCATTCCAATCTTGGGAAAATGTGGGACGGTATCCAACCCAGGGATATCATGTATTCCAACCAGCCGACCTGCCGCTGTGCTAGATTGCGCAAAAGGGACAAAACATGCAGACAAAATAGACAAATCAAAATGCGCAACGCTTGCTGAAATCAGACTTCCTTCCAATCATCCCCAATGTCCCGTAACAATGCAATGCGTAGTGGTATCCTTGTGTCGCTAAATGTCAATGAACAACTCCTGATGCAAATGCCGACGAGTTCAATACCCATGTGTGCCGCCTGCTGCCGAAAGTGGACAAGTGGTCGGGAGGAATATCGGGCTCTCCGCCATTATTAGACGTGATATCGTGTAGGCTGGTAACAGCCTGACCGGACATCCATCTGTCACATGGCGGTTGCATATGGCATCGTGTATTCCTGATATCGATCCCAACCGAATGTACTCAGGCTCGCAGAGGTGCTGCAGGGCTGTTGAGCCAACATGCTGGGAAGAGGCAGTGGCTGGAAGGAAGAGACTGCTGCCGGAGAACTGTACGCCGGAGAATTGTACGCGGGAGCACTGTAGAACTGCGGTGCGCTGAACGTCGCCGAGGTGTAAGGTTGACTGAAGGAAGGAGTGGGAGATGGCAGTTGTATGTCGTGCATACCCACACTCGCCCAGATATTGTGGCTTGAGTCACACGACGAGACCGGGCTGGGTGTTGAGGGGACAACCTTCCACGGCTCAACGGGTGCGGACTGGAGTGATTGCAGATGCTGCGGTGGCCACCACTGCTCCGTACACGTGGAACTCGGCAGCAGGGGAGTTGGCCGGATGACATCGACAATCTTGGGCGGAGGAGGCAGAAGTGGCACATAGAGGCCCATGATGGCCGCGCGAACTTCTTCACTCCGGCTACACAGCAATTCTCCCGCCCCTTCCTCCTCCATGCCCTCTAGAACGAGAGCACTTGTTCGATAGACAAACTTGTTGGCGGCTTGTACAAACTCCTCCTGAAGTTTCTTCAGCTGTTGCTCCTTGTCCGACCAGGTCCAGGTGTTGGCGGCGGTATCGACCGAGAAGACTGACTTGTGGTACTCGACCAGCGAATCGATGGTGTCTGCCGTCAGTTTCAAGGCGACCTCATTCTGCGAGACCATGTCAACATGGACTACATACGCCTCGACATGGATTAATTGGTAGTTGAACAAGGCTTCCACTAGCGGATTCGAGTCTTTCCGCAACTCCGTCTCTGGCGCTTTAGGCACCATGATGGAACATAACAACCAGATGGCGTTGGGGGAGGAGAGAGTCTCGGTCAAACATCGGGTATGTTGGAGGACACTGTTGAGAGGACGCTTGATCTTGTTGATTCTCTTCAGCGTGGCCGTCAACCATGGTTCCACCTTCGTGTTCAGCACAACGTTGCACGTCGACCGCGGCGCAAAAGCGGCAGCAGAAGCAGGTAATAATATCGTCGGCATTATGATTTATCTTTGTGGTTGAGTTGTTGGGGCGACTTTCAACAGGACATTCGGGGACAAATAGAAGGCTGACCAGCCAGAAACAAAGCGGAGAGAATAAAGAGAGGAGGGTAAATAGAAGTCAAAAAATGTAGGCCGTCGCCCGCCCAAGGATATTGTTTGCGCGCCTTGTAGAGAGAAAGAGTCGTGGGTGAGGTGTAGATTGAGGGTAGCGGCGAGAAGAGGGAGGGTGGGCGGCTTAAGCGGGGAGTGACGAAAAGGGCAAGGAGAGGGTCGAAGGAGGAGAGAGCCGTACCTTATATCAAGAGACAGAGAGAAAAGAGGTCATGAGCATCACTGATAGGTGGGAGGTGTGAGAGCTAAAGATGGGACCTGGCCGGTCAGGCGCAGTAGGCGACATGCAGAGCGATGGAGCCGTGCAGCGGGCGAGGCGACAGCAGCCTGGACGGAGGAGGAGGAAAGATGGGAAACTGCTCCATCAGGGTTTGCAGGGAACTGCAGTGGCAGGACTAGTCACGCTGGTACTCACAGGTACTGGTATCCCACTCACCTAGGTACTACTACTACTGGCACTCAGCCTGGTTGTGGGCGGTGGGCGAGGAACTGTCGGAGTCAGCGGCGAAGTACCGCCAGTGCACTGGTAGTAGTGCCCACTGCTGGTGGATTGTACTACTTACTAAGCTGCCAGCGCCGTGCAGTGTACCTAAACTACCTTACGGAAAGCCGGAGCTGAGGCGGAGGAGGCAAAAAGCGTTGGAGTTGCTGTACGCTGGCATCATCCGTCCTCGCTTCTCGTCGGCCTCGCCTTGTTTCGTGCTTTTGCCTGCATTACTGCTGCCGCTTCCGCATGCACTGCGCCTACATCCACGTCCACATCCAGGTCTGCGCCTGCGCCATCCCTCAATCCTCTTTTCCTCGGGCTTCTGGTAGAATGTTATGTACTACCGCTACCTACACTGCTTTCCGACAAGTCCTGCTGATACTGTAGCCACTACCGGTCCCATCAGTCCCACCGCTCCAGAAGCCACTCTAGTCTACCACTTCTTCTCCCACGTACTGTACTTCGCTTGTCTCTTCCCACCCCTGTTTGCGATTGTAAACTTAGACCAAGTCCCCAGCAACAATACCTACTCAGGTATACGGCTGCGTCGAGGCTACTGCAGGCTGGACAACTTCCGGCCCAGACTCCATCATGGCGGCCATTTCACTGGCCGCTCGATCAGATGCTCTTACATGTCCAGCTCGGCCAGGTTCTCGTCCTGTCCCTCATCAGCCGCGATCACAGCGCCCGAAACAGAATTACTTGCCTGCATATGCAAGATCGACGCTCTCGTCCCGTCGTCCCCTGTCTATCATGTTCCTCGGTGAGCTTTTACTGGTGGGTGCTCTTCAGTGAGATTCTTCTCGAAATCTCCCACATTGGCCGGGTCGCACATTGTGATGATTGCCAATATCATTCTTATCAAAAATCCGTCGAATTACCTACTTAAGGTGGGATTGAGGCGCAACCCCATCATATGTCCACGTTTCCACCTCCGAAAGGCCCCTGACCAGCTAGTAACAAGTGGCGGCCCGGGACTGACTGAAGTCGTTGACCACGGCTGGGCCCGAACGAACGAAGCACGACCTACCGTGAATTCCCCATTCAGAGGGACAATTTGGCCATTTGTTAAAGCAGATTGGACGCCCACGTCCTCTAGTTGTTCCTAGCGTCATGTACCTGCGTTCACGATTGAGCGTACTCCATGCGCACTGCAGGCCCGCTCATCGTAGCGGATGGCTCTTCGTCGATGCATCCGGAGAACTCTGAAATGTAGGCTTCTGGTGTCTTCTGAACGCTGAAACCACCCCGTCGAAGCATCCTCTCCCCACCGTCGGAGACTGCAGGAGGGACACGTTATGAACGCCATTCCGTTGGTGCGTTCGTGGAAGCACGATCGGAGCTTATTGACCTTGTCGACTCCAACCTGTTGCCGCTGTCTCATAAGGTGGAGAGCCCATATACAACTCAAGACGCCATTTGCAAACCCAAGCAAGTGGTACGACTCGGCCGTTTCAAGGGATCAAAGTAGGCTCCCGGAATTTCTGCACGCGGGAGAACAGAGTTGAGAGCAGACTGACCCATTCAGACCAATTGAGGCCACTTCCTATTAACTCGAAGGTAACGATGGCTGGGAAGATGGCCGTAGCATGGCCAGTCGTTGGCATGTGGTGGTCGTTGGTGTGCAAGTTTGCAAATCCGCCCGAGCTAGCGGGCGGAACAGAGCTGAGGTGATCCTGGTCAAAGGACTGTTCTGCGTTTGAATTGGCCGGTGGCAGTGGATATTCCTGTGGCACTCTGTGAAAACATCCCTGCTACACCAGCTCATTGGGCACAAAGCCTCCAGATGGCTATCGCCCAGCATCATGTGACAAAGGGTGGTGTCCGCCACCTTTCTCGACCGGAATCATGAACAGGAAACCTACAAGTTCCAGCAGCCGCCGAGTATCGCCTCCGATCCGTCTGCTGCATGTTTCAGGCAGAGTAAACCAGACGATGACGAAGCCAACGCCGATACTGATCAATATGCGAGCCGACGAAGATCCCAAATGGAGCACGGCGACCAGGCGCAGGACTAGCAACGGCGGACGCGATGTTTTCCCAAGCAAGTGTGAACTTGAACCGCATGCGACGCCCAAAGTTGGCCAACGCTGCAGGGCCGGTGGCTGCGATTGCCAGTGCCTTTGTGGCTTTGAAGGTGGATGTGGACGTGGCTGTGGCTGTGTAAAAACCCCGCCAAGAGGCGGCTGCGGCCCCAAACTTGCCCTTGAACAGCTGAACTTCCGGTTCGACTGAATTCCTACCTAACCTACGTTGGCCGGAGACGCCGTTGCAGTGACAATGCGATCGTCCTTACCAAACCCCGCAACTTCTGCTCCCAGAGCACGTTTCTGGCAGTGTCCCTGGAGATGCCTTCTTCTCTGATGCCATGAAGCATAAACAGATCCGGGAGTATTCGACGCCGATGCACTTGTTTCCGAGCGGTCCCGATTAATGCCCTTCTCCTGTCAAATGCCTGTGTGCAGACGAATCCCAGCGGCTACGGCTGCAACTCCGTTTAACTGTCTAGATTACCTCTTTCTTGCGAGTCTCAGCGTTAATGACCTGATGTCGGCCACCTCGGATCATCGATGTCATTTGGAAACACGGATAGGGGGCAGGGACACCTTCGATGAGTACCAACGCGCGTCCCCGTGGCGCTACATATACCGGTTGGGTGCAGAGCATGACTAGTACTGTCCGACTTATCATGGCCGGCGGGTGCACAAGAGGACGCAGCGGTTCGTGCTCGATCAAGTCGACCACCGCATAACAGAAATCACGCTGTATAGCCGGCGATTATCATGCCAATTCGGGTCAAACCATCCGGGATTGGTCGTACGCCTGACGTACATGCAGTGCTTCCTGGTAGCCTTCAACTGTCATTCGTGAAGGGGGACAAGGTGATTTGGGGCTCAATGTTCCGTGCCAAAAGCGGCCATCGTGAAAATCCTTTGCTTGAACATCAACAGCTCTCCATATATAGAAGTTGGTGTGCTGTAGATAATTACCCCAGCAGCGAGGTTTCAGCGATTCAATCGCAAGCAGACCGCAGTCCATGGGCAGTGTGCGCGCTCGCGTGGATTATTGAGTACCGCTGATGGCTGTCATTCCCCTCATCGTCGTGATACTCGGAGCGCTCTGGTTAACCGCCGTGCAGCACATTATGCGCTGAGACGGCTTTACAGGTGGGTTGAGGTACGCTGGAAAGGATACTAATCCCCGTGTTCAATCTTCGTGAAGCCACCGCTGCAAGCGAACGTGGAAGCCAACATTGAACCCTTTTCAGAGTATAAGACAGCCTTGCGACGTTCAGAGGTAGGCCAGGTGGATGGAAAGAATGACAAAGCTCAGGCCGGCCGGGCCAAAGTACATTGGCAGGCGATATACAAGTTATTTTTAGAAGCTGAGGTAAGCCTCAAAAAAACTCCAAAAAGGGCCTCAGGCATGGCATACAACGTACGGGCAAAGCCAACTTGCGACACGGTTTTGATTCCAGTAGTAGACTGTATTAGGGGACTCGTAGTGGCAGATATCAGGCTACTAACCCACAGCTTCCGCCTCAGCCACGGCTGTAAGGGATTTGAGACGCCGAATAAACTGCCTTACTCGGAGCCCTACGATCCACTTGCTGGAGCTCGACGGCTGACATCGGCGGTTGGCCTCACCGGGCTCCGACATGGACGTCCATACAAAAGTTCCCCTTTGTAAACAGCTGTGTGTACACTTTTTCGAGGTCAACGTCGATAGCAGCTTCTTGACTTCCATCGCTCCTTGCCGTCGATAAATTCTTTCAGCAGGTTAATTGAGCGCGCTGCAAACTGTCGTCGGTAACCCGGTCTGCAACGTTGTCCGATAAGGACGTTTCGATCACTTCATCGCCCAGGTCCAGTTAGGGGTTGCTCATTGAGGGCTATATCAAGGGCTCGATCAACCCAGACGTTTTACGAGCAACGCTTTATACTACTCAGATTCCATCCTTCGTCTTATAACTCCGCTAGAATGGCCACATACATGCGTCCTTCGGTCAGAGTGGCCGCGGTCGCTGCGGCCGGAGCCGGTCTGGCATACGCCGGCTACCAATACAGGAATAACGCGTCTTCCTTGTTCAACACCGCACACGCCGAGTCTCTCCCCTCGGATGCCCAGGCGGCATTGAAGAAGATGCAGTGGAAAGGCTTCACCGAGCTCAAGCTGGAAAGTGCCGAGATGGTCAACCACAATGTCCGACGCTTGACATTTGCATTGCCAGACGACCAATCAATCACCGGCCTCGCCCCTATCAGTAAGTCGCGGTCTGATTGAATATGGTAGTAACTTCAATGACTGATGACTCGTTCAGCCTCACTCCTTACCAGACACACACCTGAAGGTGCATGGATCCCGGTTTTCAGACCCTATACCCCCATCAGTGACAACGGTATGTGTCTCTTTAGATCTGCTCCATTGCCACAGATTTACTGATGCCATGCAACAGACCAGGCGGGAACTGTGACATTCATGGTGAAGAAATACCCTAATGGCAAAGGGTCGGGCAAGATGCACTCGTTGAAGCCTGGCGAGACGCTACTGTTCAAGCCGTTGCATGAATTCGACTATAAGCCCAATCAATTCTCTGCCATGACCTTTATTGCCGGAGGGTCTGGTATCACTCCAATCTATCAGCTGACCCGCGCTATCCTGAAGAACCCAGAGGACAAGACCAAAATCGCACTGGTATATGCCAACAACTCCGAGGAGGACATCCTCTTGAAGAATGAATTCGATGAGCTGGAAAAGAAGTATCCTGGCCGCTTTTCCCGAATCTACACGATCAGCAAGACCACTCCGCAAAACGAGGGCCTTTACGAGAAAGGCTATGTCACCAAGGAAATCCTCAACAAGGTGATGCCCCAGAAGGCGAGCGAGCGTAGCGTCAAGGTGCTGGTTTCCGGGCCTCCAGCCATGGTTGAGAGCGTTGCGGGCGCCAAAGGTGGATTCGGCTGGACGCAGGGATCTCTGGGAGGGATCCTGAAGGAATTGGGCTACACCAAGGAGGAAGTGCATAAATTCTAGACAGTGCGTTACCCATTATTCGATGTCAGTATTATTAGTAGACTGGGGTTGGATTTCCACAGGGGCAGCGCTGTGGGAGCAATACAATGTACATAGGCGGGCGACCATCAAAACCCCTCCTCAGGTAGTATTATACTAAATCACCGATTATTGTTGGTGGCATCTTTTGCATGCATGGGCTCTGCAGCTGAGAGATTAGAAATCGAAGTTGAACATATCGACCGTGGAAGCTCCGAAGCCAGCCGGGAGCGTCAACTTGAATGCAACGAACAGGAGTTCGGCGATAGTCTGGACGTCAAAACGTGGCCACAGCGCAGGAATTGTACTAGCACCATCTTGCTATCGGCTGTTCTCCCCACTGGTGCTGTATCTCTCGACCCTTTTATCCATCCCGCTCCATGCGCATCTACGCAATGATGCTGCGTCAATTTGAGGCCGGAAATGGATGGAACCCACTCAGGCTGTGATTCCAGGTGTGTGGACGCTGTGAACGACCGCCGCCGCACCGCGACTACTACTGAAAAGTGACGTCTCACTCTCACCATGCAGGCCTTTGGTGAGTTTCCTGTGTTTCTGTTTCCTCCCATCATGGGCTTTGTACATACCCTGCGAGGATCATGCTGCGGAAGCAAGCGCTGAACAACCTCGCCTTTACAGTCCCCAAGAACAGAAAGGTACAGTACTGTGGCTGCTATGTGACATCGAGGCGTGCGCATTTCCACTGACTGCGATCGATTCATCTAGCCCAAATTCGATCTCACCCTTCGCATCATTGACCTCACCAACATCCCTCTAATCTACGGGACCGCCTGCGTCAGATGGCACCTTGCTTCCTCCAGTGCGGCTGAGCACCGTGGCCGCACGGAAAAGGCTCCAATCATCGAACACAAGGCGACATGGGACTACACGAAAGAGTTCAGTGTTCGCCTGACCATAGACAAGAACGGCGCGCTACAGGAACGAGGGTTGCATTTCGAAGTCATACAAGAATTCCACGAAGGTGGACGAGGCGGAAGCCGAGTCCATCTAGGCAATGTTAAACTCAACCTTGCAGAATATGCGCGTCCGCCTGAAGATGCCGCCGATCGCAATCCGCAGGACGAAGGCGATGACGGCGCTATCACGAGGAGGTACCTCCTACAAGATAGTAAGGTGAACAGTACACTCAAGATTGGCATCAAGATGAAACAGGTGGAGGGCGACACGAATTTCACCGCCCCTCCGCTGAGGTCTGCCATGGTCATTGGAGGAATTGCGGGCGTTCTGTCGGCAGAAGTGGGAGAAGGGGACGACATTCCCGCCATGACGAGCAAGACGAGAGAATTGTCCGAGGCCCAGGATATCTACAGACGGACACTATCTGCCACTTGGGCCTGTCAGGCCGGAGAGCTTCCTCCTGATAAGCTCATCGAGGACATTTTCGCCGGAGGGGACGGAGGTCGCCTTCCCGACACCCCCAAGTCAAATCAGCGCTCTGGACTCAGTCCTAGAGAGGAGAGTATGCTTAGCAGCTCTAGCGAGGAAACTCCGCGGCCGACAACTCCGCGGCAGCATCTGACACCTCAAATGGCCAGCTATGGTCATGGCAGGGGAAGGAGTGGCGGATCGCCCAAAGTGCAGGCGTCCCAGGCTAATGCTGTGAGCGGACGGTCAAGCATCGACCAACAAGTCCATGCAAGCCAGAAGGAACAGCGGCGAAGAAGTCGACCAACGTTCCATGAACTCTCCGAGTTTGAGCTGAGGGACGATCTACGTAGTTGGGAGGTCCGGGCAAATTAAAACATAAATCCAGATCTTGAATCAACATGTCACCCAAACATCCGCGTAATTCATGCAGAGCACTTTCAAGATGTAGGGTACTCGTAAATGCAGGGCTGGCTGTCAACGAGGCTCAACTCCATCAGGCTGAACTCGTCGTTCGAGTCTGGTGTTGCCAAGCCTGCTCAAGACCCTTCAAGCCGCAAGTTGCAACTTTATTTCTCCGGGTGTAAAAGACTGTACAACATAGAAAGTGAACCAACCAGCCATTGACAACTTGACGCCTGCATTTGAGTAAAATTGTCGCTTCAATGTCTCTTTCGACGCATTTCGCCAATTGAGAACTTTTCCACGACCGTTTCCGGCCAGGCTCTCACCTTCATGGCCTACTCCCTATCGACGTCTATATGTTAACACGTACGACCGCATTGTCGCACGTCTGCCTACGATGCCAGCGAAGACTACTACGCGATAAAGGGCCCCTGCAGGCACCTCCGCATCCTGTCGTTTCTACATCGGGTCGAAGACGGGGTCATACAGCGGTTCAGCTTCAGCAGGATGAAGACAACGACCACCGAGCCGGAGACCAACCCGAAAGCAGCACCCCCCAGGGATCAAGCGACTTGAATACGAATTCCCAAAATGACCCAGTCGCAGAGAAGGGTTACCGCTTCCGACGATGGCGACCGACTCAGACGGCCAAACTCGGGGTGAATACGCTGGGAAAACCAGCAGAAGTGCTGATTCTCCCATCCCGAAACCGCCGGATCCCAAAGGTTCCGAAAGAGGAAGAATCCCAGGACCGGCCGAGTCTGCACGAGTCACTCGCTTCGGAGCAAGAACCACTCAGCATCCAGGGGCTGGTAGCAAACATCGAACAAGTGGTGCGGGCGTCGGGAATTGAGAAAAAGCGCGGACAATTGGAGGTGAGGGAATGGGAAATACTGCGATCCAGTCTGGCCAAGGGATTCAAGTTGGATCAGTTGAGACGGTATATCGCGTACAAACACAAGAATGCGCTGTCCACGGACGCATTCCACCGCGTCAATAGGCAAAACAAGCCGGATACAATCAAGTATCTGGTTGAAGAGGTGTGGGGGTATACAGTGCCTGTGACGGAATCCTCGTCCTCAAAGACGAAGCGCAGAAGTCTGAGTCTTTACATACCCGATGAAGCCAGATTGGAACACTTGCTGAAGGACCGGAGTCAGCCGTTGAAGCGGATTGCAGAGGAGTTGGATGTCCAGATCGATCTCTTCAGGCGAGAGTCCCGCATCAGAGTTGCTGGCGTACCCTCGAACGCGGCTGCTGCTCTTGCAAGGATCTCGCGGTTGGTCAAAGACCTCCAGCCTATCATAATACCTCTTCAGGGCGCCGTGGGTGATATGTCTAGGGATCCTGCTTTGAAACAGTCTGTCAAACAGTTTCTTGATTCGGTTCAGCAAAAGTTTGATGTGCAAATCGCCCTTGCGCCTGATCATATCAAGATCGTACACAATGAGCAGCATCGCCTGGCACAGCAGGCTCATCGCGAGATAAGACTTGCACTGGAGGAAGAATGTCATGCTCAGGAAATCGATGTATGGCCTCAAGCAAGTATGGAGTCGAGTTCCCTGCAGCCATTTCCGACCCCGCCGGAGTACACTGCGGGCTTGGTGCAGTCTTCTTGGGCAAGATTGACCGATTCTGCTCCGGACTCCATGGGCTCTTATGAAATCTCCAACTCTGATGCCGAACGGACGGTCTCATTGGATTCAATGATAGGCAGAATTTCTGACTGGCTCAGTTCCCTCAGCGCGGTGCAGAAATCAAAGTCGCGACATGAGCTCTACGCTCAACTCACGGCGGATTTTGGCCAGGCATTACTACGGGAGCCGCCGAAGGACAGGACGGGTAGGATGGAGGAAGGCTCCAACATACACACGAGACCGGACAGCAAGACTTTAGGTCGGTCTGCGGACCGTACTGCCCCGGAACAAGGGCAAGCCAGCATCGTCGAAAAGCAACAAGCGTCGAGCTCGATCAAATTGGAGCCGATGCGAAATCCATACTTTACAAGCCAGATCCCCTTCCTGGTGCAACAGCTTGCATTGATGAAGCACTGGAATCCAGCCTCGTCCAAGCCAGCGAAAGATGTTGACTCGGACGCTCGACTTACGCTCCGCCTTGAATTTGCGCCGACGTCCAGCGGATCAGGATCACAATCTCACGGCTGGCCTACTTTCGAAGTCCTGGTTACCGCGGGGGAACTTGAGCACGGCAAGAAGAGACCTCCTCTAGACATTGCCAGGGTTTCGGTCGTCCACCATCGTAAATCGTTCACCATCTTATGTCCAAGCCAGCACGTGGATGTCAGAATTACCCAGCAGCTCAAGCAAGACCTTTTGTATCCCGGCGCCGGAACGGGAAAAGATCCCAAACACACTCCATTGCTCCGTGCTATCAAAGGGTACTTTTCGAGAACCGAGGCCGATGATCCTAGAGATTGGCTGTTCCAGCCTTTTGTCGCTCTGCCCGTGCATGACAGCATGAAAGGCGTTTCCGAGAAGATCGACAGTGTCGGTAGTCCTACTAAACAGAAGCAGAGAAAGCAATCGCAGCAACAGGAAGTTCCGACTTCTAGTACTACAACCGACAAAGGGAGCAAAAAAGGAACAGTCACATATATCCTTCGCACAGTCGATGTCATGGATGTGGACTCTCGCGAAGTCACAGTGACGGTGGAAACAGAGACTAACGCCTCTGGTACGGCTGGACCAGAACAACATGGAAAGCCAAAGCAGCAGCAACAGCAACGAACCGCGAACCCGGTCAAATTCTGCCTGGATCACATTACATTGACTGGCACGGAAGCAACTAGACAGGAACTTCGACTGGCCGAGCAATCGATTCTGCATCCTCCTACTTTGACACAGCCTGATGTCGATGCTTTTGTCAAAGCAGCTTTGCAGCTGGCGGATCGTCTGGGCAAGGATCCTACCAGCACCACCAAGCCCGGAATGCAGGCTGAGATACAAGTTCAAGCTCAAGCTCTTCGGCAGGCCGTGCATTCCACAGAGGGTACGGAGAAGAGGAAACAGCCATCGGTACGGAAGGATTCCGGCAAGATCAAGACCAGCAAGTCGTCAAAAGGCAACACGGTCTCAAATATGTCCAAAATGGCCAAGAAGCCCGCAAAACGGGCCGGGAAGTCAGCCAAGAAAGAGAAGTCGAAGTCACCGTCGGCTCTCGGATCCGCCACAACCACAGAATCCGCGCCCGCGGCTTGAATTCCTAACACACATCAGGGCTTGTCCAAGCTGATATCATATCCATTCATGCATGCGAGAAATGAAGCACCGGTTGCGCGTCCCATCTTGTGACGATAAGAACCTGGAGTATCCTGTGTTCAAGCGGAATCTTTGTCATTGCTATTGCTCTCTTCTCTCGCGACCTTCGCAGCTTGGAACTTATCTCGCAACGCTGTGTATATATATGTACGAGTAAATCTATCTCGAAAACCTTGGGTGGTCGGACTGTTTCCTCTGCGAGAGAGATTGGATGACTTTTCCTCATTTTTCTACAAAAGATATATACCCATGAATATTAACGTTGCATGTCATTGCTGTGCATGACCACAGTACTATAAATTCCATCACATTGTAGCTGCTTGATCCATCACCTCGAAAAAAGAGAAGACTACCTATCTAGGTGGTCGTATCACTCTCGGTTATACTCATCTTCATGATCCTCCTCTTGCAACGCCCCAACATCAGCACTCTCAAACCCCACAGCCGGTACACCTTTCGCAAACAAAACGTCCAACTCCTCAAACGACCTCCCTTTTGTCTCCGGCAATCTGCGCAAAGCCCACATGAAAACCCACCACGCCGTGGTCCCCCACACGAACCCCGCGTACCCTCTTGCGTTCAACGCTTCAGGATTCATCAAATAAGGCTGCACAATCCCCGCGACCACACTGGCGATGTAATATGCGTTTCTGGCCAGACAGATAGTCTTTTGACGGAGACGAGTCGATCCGATTTCCGCGGGTAGGGACCACCCGAGTTGGCCGACGGAGAGTTGGAACGTTAGGGTCCATATGAGGGTTAGGGAGGCTTGAAGCAACGATACCACTGACACTCTGGAAACTCCACTCGCGGCGGCATTAGCACCAGCACCGGCACCGGCACCGGCATCCGCAGAAGCGTTTGCGGAAAAAGTGGCCGCAGCTGAAGCTGTAGTGTTTGTACCCGCATCGGCAAAGAAATTCAACACCCCAACAGCAAACAACTCCAAACTCATGGCCAACATACCACCAATATAAATTGTCCTCCGGCCAACATAGGGCATGACACAAATCCAATTCATCACCGTCCCAGCTAGTGCCAGACCCGTCCCCGCTAGATTCAAAGTATATGTCGTCTTAGGGGACAAACCGACCTGTTCGAAAAAGTAGCTGGCGTTATAGGCGAACGAGGACCCCGCGAGGATCTGGCCCGCGAAACAGACGCATGCGATTTCGGTGCGGCGGAGCTCGAAGCCGCGGAAACAGTCGGCGTAGGAGGTGCCGACTGAGAGGGATTCTTCGAGTTTGTTGGTGTGGATGATGCTGGCTAGCGTCTTCTTGATAACGGCGTCACTGTCATTTTCGCCGTGGCGGTTGTCGTGGTGGTTGCCTTCGTGGTTGATGCGGTGGCTGCTTCTCAACCTCCGTAGCGACCTCTCAGCCTCATCGTACCGTCGCTGCCGCACCAAATGCCACGGCGACTCGGGCGCAAAGCATAACAGTGGAATCAGGAATATAGGCCACACCCACTGTCCGGCAAAGGGGAGGCGGAATCCCCATTCACCATTGAGACCTAAACAGGCTCTTAACACGCCAGCGGCTAATAGTTGTCCGATGATGAAACACATGTTTGTCCAGGATGTAAAGTATACCCGGAGAGACATGGGTAGTACTTCTGATGCGTAGGCTGGTGCAGTGGTTGCGAATACGCCCCAGGGAAAACCGCATAGAATTTGTCCGAGAAATAGGACCTCGATTGTGGGCGCGAAGAAAGTCAGAAAGATGAAACTGCTGAGAAGGACTAGTGAGCCTATTAGGACTCTTTTTTGCCCGTATCTTGATACGACGTGCCCGTTGAGAAGGGTGCCGAAGAAAGCGCCAACCCCGGATGCGTTGCCGACTGCGGCCATCCAGGCTGGGGAGAGTTGGTAGCCTGATTGAGTCTGTTCGGTGACGCCGACGAAGGTGCCGTCTGGAGAGGTGATTGTTAGTAAGGGGAGATTGAGACGAAAGGGATAGGTAGGCAGGTGATGGGGAGTTGGGAAAGAGAGGGAGGGAGACATACATTTTCTTTGAAAGGATGGGAAAGCAAATAGATTCGACACCAGAATCGCGTCGTAGCCTTCCATGATCACGCACATGCTCACGGCTAGACACCAGAAGATTGCCATGGGGTAGGCGCGGATCGATTCTCGGACTGTCAGTTTGTTCTCGTCGTCGAGGTGACCTTCGTCGAGCGTCCCGTCGTCCTCCGGCTTTCCATCGTGAGTGTTGTGCAGGAGATGGACGGCGTCGTCATTCTCGATATGTGTCCCGTCTCCGTAGTCGAGGGACGTCTTGGGGTCATGGTCAGCCTCGTCGTGGACTGGGGCTGGAAAAGATAAATCTGCCAGAGGGATGTTTTCGCCCGAGAGTCTGTCTTTCATGCTGCTTTGCGATGCCGGACTGCCGGGCACCGAGTCGTCTGGTTGGTTTCACGGTCAGCATAATAAGTCTGGTAGAGAACATCCGAGACAAGAGGTACACACATTTCATGGTGCCGGAGGTGCGCTACTGGTTTGGTGATGAATGCTAGCAGTGAGTGTTGAGGTTGCCGTGAAGATGGGTGCTGTCTCTTCCTGTGTCTGGGTCGATGGGCCAGAACCGGCCTGTATTTAGGTTCAATCGGCACCGAATACGACTGGCAAGTGGTTGTCGATTGGTGGAACATGGGGAAATGGAAAGAGGTGTTGTGTAAGGGCTTATTTGTCGGATTGGCAGCATGCACCATTCACCTCCAGGAATGAAGGGCGGTCGCTATAACTGATGCATAGCACCGTGGGTTGATGCCGGTCTTACATGGCATTCGCCATAAGCAGCAACGATATCAACAGTAGGAAGCAGAGTTTCACAATTCTCTGGGAACTTTGGAAGAGGTGTCGGAGTCAATGCTCAATGTTTCCAGGTCTACGAGGTTGGGGTTAAAACGTGATTGTAGGTTCGGTGATAGTGGAACAGAGCAACGTCCTCGGCCTTTCAAGGATTCAAGTTGGCTGATTTTGGGTTCAGTGCTGAGCAGAGTTCTTGACTCTTTCATCGGTTATCTTTGCGAGCATCTTCAAAGAGCAAGTCTGGACAATTCGAGGTTCAAGGCGGTCGCGCAGAAACAAGTAGAATTGGAGGCTGGCACGTGACTTCTGCAAGGAATTGCCGGCTGACTCAGCAAGGCTAGCCACCCCCTTTTTCTCTGCACAGCCTCAAGCAGCCTCTAGTCAACATTCGTTTCATGCATACAACAGTACTTCATGGCTACATCTACGACTTCACGTCAACCCTTGTCTGCCGAAGTCCATCCATCTGCTGATGGTTTTCTGTCTGTGTAGGGACTTGACGAGACTGCTGACCTCTTGATCTGACTTCGACTCCTCGTTTTGGCATGATTTCAATGCAGGTAACCCAGGCGCTTCCCAGAAGCAGTGATATCATGCTCTGTTCGTTAGCCTGGCCTCACCACCAGCTGTTTGCCTTTTGACTCGATGCAGAGGCTGGCGTTTAGGCGACTTGATGTTTGTTAGTTGATTGTATGGCACAGGTGATGCTGTCCGTCTGCAAGAGCAATCAAACATGTCCAGGTGAGCCGTCCGCTTCGAGTATTTAAACCGCTTCTTCTCGAGCAACCTGGAACATGGTAAGTCTATGTTATAGTTCATTCGACGCATCGCATCCCACCTATACCATTAATAGCACCCGTCAAGTGCCATATTTATATTATCAGTATATCTCCACAACCGATCAGTCAACCGCTGGGGATTCATCTTATCAGTTCCACCACCATGTGCGTTATCGGACCTACACGCAAATGGTGCACAGTCTGCGGAATCAATTTCGCGAATGACCATGCCTTCAAGACCTTGTGCTCCGAGGCCGAACGCAGCAGTCGGCTTTCGGGGAGCACAAAGCGGAGCTCTCACACTTACCGCGAGACCACAACCAAGGCTGCCAACGAGTTCTTTGGCAGTTGTCGGTCTGGTGTCTATACTCGCGATACCTGGATGGACTATTATAAGGCGGAGTGCAGAAGCTGTGAGCAGGGTTGAGAGGCAGGGAATGCGGATACTCCAACGGAAATGCGTTGAGTGCCGCACAGTTGAAACGGGAGAGCAGACACCGAGTCAATCAACGGGGAACAACCCTGACATATATGACCTACCACAACAATAGCCCATAGCAAACGACAGATATGCTATTTGCTTATTTGAAACGGAGCTCAAATTCTTCGGGCCAGCTGAGTCAAAGTCACGATGTCGGTGTGAGTAGTGATATGTCGGTGGTCCTTGTGACAGAATGTCTTGACAGGCAGGGACATTCACCACGAGGTCGACGCCTCACCACAAACATCGAGGTGAGGACCAACGGATGCTGCAGCGCATTGGCTGATGGCGTCCAAGGTATGTAAGTATCCTGTTCTGAGGTGAATGGCTTGACGCAGACCAGCGCCTCTGACTGTGGTCTCATGCAGCACCGTCCTCATTGGTGATATCCTGACGCCCTTGTTACCATGTGCCATGTTTGACCTTCTGGGACTAACACACTCATCTCGGGGTGAGTCTGAACCATGACTGTCTTCCCAACCAAGGCAGTGAATGTGGACAATATGAGGTATATATATCTGCGCGAGAAGGCAAGGTTCAACAGTAGACATATCGCACCAAGCAATACAGTCCGATAACTCTCGACAGCAACCCCGGATCTTCCAGCAAGATCATACAAGAGCTGTCGTCCACCGGCGCCCGCATCTTTCTCACGAGCCAAAACGAGAAGTTAGAACTGTCAACTCTTCAAGCAACCGACAATGTGTCTGCAATATCCTCGTCGACCAATATGCATGACGTGCGATGAGTGGGTCCACAAGGATCCGCCCATTTACGCCACCCGATTGTGTGAACGTGCAATGTACAACAATCCGTGCGACGAGTTACGCGAGACAACAAGAGCCGTGGACTTGCCGGGGGCTTACTGGTGCGCCCACTGCAGACTAGAGTACCAGCATCGGTTCGACGAACAAGTCTTGAGAGGCACCCCACGGGAGATACGTGAGCATGAGGAGAAGATCCGACAGCTGGAAGATGATGTCAGAGCCGAAGCTGCCTGGAGACTGGAAGAATCCCAAAGGGAGGTTGAAGACGAAGACGCCGACAGAGAATACCATCTAGGGGATGAAGAACATGAAAGCAACGTACACCCCTGCAGGCCCAGAGACCCCTTCGGCGATGTATGGTCAGGGGTGCGAAGAGACACAAGTCCTGCCGACAGCACAGACGAGTTCCGTGAATTTTTCAGAACACAGTTTTCGCGCCACGCAGAGAGGAGCAGGAGCCGTGCTCGAGGCGAGACTGAGGGTGACTCTGATGACGACGAAGACGACGGTTTGGACGAGTATCGTGATTTTTTCGGAACACAGTTCGCGCGCCACGAAGCCAGGATCAGGAGCCGTGCTCGAGGTGAGACTGGGGATGATTCTGAAGACGACGAAGACGACGACGACGAGATTCGTTACCATGGAACCCACGAATACCGCTGAACAGATGTACAACATTGTACACGCTGCCGTGGGGAAAGTAACTTGAGTAGCCCCGGTGACCTTTGGCCGGTCACTCACCATAGGTACTTGTATAGAAGTCAATAATATGAATGTTGAATCTTGAGGAGTCAGTCGAAGTGCTTCCTTCCAGGCTCCCAGGAGGTTGGAGGCGGGAAGTCGGTTGTTTGTTGTTCCAGTTCCAGTTCCAGTTCAGTTCCGGAAACTTGCTCAGCCAAGACTCGTTGGAGTTTGCCAAGCGAGCCTCGCCTTGGCATTGGTGCTTGGCTTCGAAGATTGTCATTTCCCGTTCCGTCTTCCTTTTCGTCCTTTGCATCTGGACACGATTGTGAATGTACTGTTGAAGTTTTGTTCGAGTTCGACGTTCCCGATGTATGACAGGAGCGTCGGGTGGAGGATCGTTTGTTCGTCCTCCTTACCGAACGATGGCTCGACCTGCTCCAGGTAAGTTTGGCAGCTACCGTATGGTGGCTGGAAGCGAGCGACTCCGCCGGTGGCTCCTACAACAAGCTTGGCGCCCCGATTCCGTCGCCGCTACTCCGGACCGGGCGGTGGAACAAGGCGCAAGGGTCGGGTCTGGACTCAAGCGTGGTATGTGAGGTTAAGTATAAGATGTGGCAGATCCTGACTGGGTCCTCAACTACACTTCCATTCCGAACTCAACCCATATTCCATTATAGCCCCCCCTCTCCAGACTTTGGTCTAGACTACAACATCAATCCCAGCTATCTCAATACCCTCGACACAGACCACAGCACTAGTCAAGATGATTGCTCAATCTGTCCTCCCCCTGCTCCTGACTCTCCCTCTACTCACTTCCGCTCACTTTCAACTCAACTTTCCCCGCGCAAGAGGCACAGATGACGAGAACCAAGCCAGCTTTCCTTGCGGTGGTTATGAACAGACGCAGAACCGGACACTGGTTTCAACTAAGTCATTCCCTGTTGCCGTGAAACTGGGCCACACTGAAAATCTGGTCCAAATTTTGTTGGCCATCGGCGACGACGTTGGCTCGTCCTTCAACTATGAACTTCTGCCGACCATTCGGGAAATGGGCCCAGGAGACTTTTGCTTGCCGGACATCGAAATCCCGGCAGACCTCAACATTACGGATGGCACAAACGCCACTATTCAGGTTATAACGAATGCACATGGAGACGGTGGGCTATACAATGTATGTGATTCTTTGCATTTGCTTTCAGCCTTTTGTCATGGCTTGTTCCCTGTACTTTCGGGCAGTATCCCATCATGGGTGATGGCTCTCTTCTCGAGCAGGATCTCTGCCTTGTCAGAGATACCTTTTAATTGCTTACACAATATTCCTATGCTTTCATTATGCTTTTTCCCTCTTGGAAGGTTCAATAGCACACACGGGACTTCATTCTGACAATCTTATAGTGCGCAGACATCCAATTCTCCTCAACCACGCCCGAGTCACCTTCGTCTTGTACCAACGGAACCGGCATCAGCGCCACTCCGCTGTCTGCTAGCGAATATAAATTTGCCAATGGGTCGTCTGGACACCACGACGACTCGGCCTCCAGCTCTACAGCTAGTGGAAGTGCGGCTGCCACCGAAAGTGCGAGCTCGGCTAGTGGTTCTGCTGCAGCGTCGGCGACAGGCAACAATGGAGCGGCCATTCTCAGTCTAGGCTGGGGCTTGTTGGGCGCTGTCGTGCTGGGAGCTGTTGCCGTCTTGTAGGTGATTCGGATCTTGGATCTTTGATGTGCGACTGGAGTGGCCTGGCAGCGAGCCGGATTCCGTATCTTTGAATCTCTCTACTTGCAGGAGAGAGCCAGCCTACGAAAGGTCTCTGTGCTGCCGCCCTGCACCAGCCATGTCAGTCATGACACGGCCGAAAGAGATCAGATATTGGTGACAGTACCAGTGCTAAATATATATATATGCCGCTTTGCCACAATACTGGTTGTACACATGCTTGGGTTTCCCTGTCGCTATCATGTTGTTCCACGCGCCCGGCAGACCATACCGTTGGACAACAAGCATGGCCTTGGTCGAGCTCATGGAGTGATCGACCGCCTTACAACTCCGAGAAACGGATGAGCACCACCTAAAGTGGCCCTGCATCCTGACTAATCTCGTCTGTTCGCTTTCTACAGTCGATGTCGCGAGAGGGCATCAACTGCTGGCAGTCACCGGCAGCACAATCCTGATAAGCGAGGCAGGCAGGACAGCCTTGTAAATAATGGTATCTTCAGGATACAAGGCTTGTCGCAGTTTGCACGCCGGTTTTGAGGCTGGACGGTATAGTAACGCTGGCACCAGCGAAGCTCCGAAATAAAGTTTCACCAGCGAAGAAACTTTAGTGCAAAATCCACCAATCCCACGCCCTCCCTGCCAGACCACAAGGCTGACCACTCAGCGACGGAATCCTGAGTCTGAGATACTGAAATGTTTGTGCAGGATAGCCCGCGAACGACATCAGCCGGAGTGGCGAGGGATGAGACGACATCCGCCGTAGCAGTATAGTTTGGCGAAAGCAGAGGCCCTCAACGTGACGGAGACTCTGGCCTTGAGAACAGGTGTTTCCACTCACACAACACCACGCCTTGGCTCCCGAATACTACCTAGGTAGGTACCTTCTGGACAGCACTGGCAGAGACTGGTGAAATGGGCGATGCCGATGTTGAGCGGGCCGCACGGCCTACCGCAGATTCCTCCGCAACGAACTTGGCAAAGCTCCTCTTCTGATGGGACACTCACAAATCGGAAGCGCTTGTATCGTCGCCAAATCGCGATGTAACTGTGCCTCAGCTAGGTACAAAAGCAGAGAGAGTTACGCTTCCTACCTTGTGCTGGAACTCGTTTTTCGTAGTGGGCATCCAGAGAAGAGAAGCCTCGGCTCATGGCCAGCAACCAAGCACGACTCGGGGACATCGCGATCTGCACCACAAATTCCCACTTTTCTCCACGATCCAGGGAACATACCGACTCCAAGATACTACTGCTACACCACCACAGTCTTCCCAAGACATCCTCCCTTGAACCCTTCTATTTCTCCAGACTGACCGCGTCGCTTGTGACCAAGGGACCGCTTTCAGACATGGCCAATCGCGAGAAAACACCGGTAGCGCATGCGGCCAACACCCACGCGAGCGGGGGCCGAGGGACCCGACAACATCCAATGTTGTCTCAAAGATTGTCAGCCCCAGACATTCGTATGTCGTATTCCGCAAGGAAGCGATCGTGTTGACCGAAGATATCTTGGGGAATTCATGCCATGCGTGTCTAAACCCTTGACTGGAGTGATACGCAGGTTGGCTTTGTTGTCCTGATCGGTCATCTATTTCTGTCTTATTTATCTCTGTGGGAGGCATGTCGAATTTCATGATACTGCCGAACATTTGAGTTCCGTTCTGCAACCGGCCAGCCGATATCATACATTCATCAGTCCTGTTCCTGTTCAACAATCGAGATGGGAGTCGACATGCCACGACCACTCCTGCTCCTGCTAACTGCAGCGGTGCAAGGCATGGCATTGGTCTCTGCTCCTTTACCTTGCACGGCGAACCTCAGTCTTACAAAGGCTTTCATCTACATGGCCGTTCTCAACCTGGTACTATGGTTTGTGTACATTGTGGCCATTTATCCCAACTTTATCACTCCACTTCGGCATCTCCCAACTCCAAAGGTACGTACAACTACGTCAAAATCTTGGATCAATCCAAGTCCAATCCTCTCCTTTCTTTCACAGACATCCTACCAAGGAATTTCTACTGTGAACATATTCGTACTATGACACCCAATCAAAGGACAATCAATTTATTTCTTCCGTCAAACAGGGCGCAAACCCCATCTTCGGTCACGTCAGATCCCAATTCACCTCGCCGCGCGGCGAAGACTACCGCAGATTCATCCAGGAGATCCCCAACGATGGAATCATCCGACTCAAAGGCGTGTTCAACAGCGACACTATTCTCTTGACCAACTTCAAGGGCCTGGCCGAGGTGCTGGTCACACGACCTTATGATTTCCCCAAACCCGAACCCAACCGGGAAGCGTTGCGGCTCACGATCGGCGATGGTCTCGTGACCACCGAAGGCGCACAGCACAAACAGCAGCGGAAACACAGTCTTCCGAGTTTTGGGTTTCGGCAAATCAAAGGGTTGTATCCACTGTACTGGGAGAAAGCGGTGAAAATGACCCGATGTATTGGGGCCGAGGTGTTTGGCAAAGTTTCAAGTAAGGGCGACACAGAAAAGTCAGACAAGCAAACCGGCATCACAGATATTGAGTACTGGGCCCCCAAAGCGACGTTGGATATCATCGGCGTGGCCGGTCTAGGTCGCGACTTCAACACGCTCGAAAACTCGGACGACAAGATTGTACATTTGTACGAACGTCTTCTTACTCCCACGACAGAAATGCAGGTCTTGATTGGACTGTATGTTTTGTTTGGAGGGCTAGTGGCCAATATACTGTATCCGACGGCGGCGCGACGACTTGCCAAAACAACGGCGGAATTGCGATCTCTGTCCGAGCAGTTTGTGAGGGAGAAGAGGGAGCGGCTGGAGAAGAGTGAGGCTGATGGTATTGAGTCGGTCGACACGCTGGCCCATTTGATGAAAACCGGTGTTTTCTCTGACCAGGAACTGGTTGATCAATTATTGACCATTATTGCTGCCGGGTGAGTGAGCTGCAATATGTCTCAGCTATCTACATCCCGTGGACAGCCTACCTCTCTCTGCTTTACCTCACACCTCTCCAATTTTGTTCCTTGCACAAACTCCCCGATCTCCACCACACGTTGATACAGCCCCATCTTCCATCCTCTGATCCATGCATCTTCCCCGTCCAAGCAAGGACAGCCTGGGCAAAACAAACCAATTCCAAACCGACCCAATTCCAACCCAGTTCCACCCCAGTTCCAACCCAGTTCCACCCCAGTTCCAACCCAGTTCCACCCCAGTTCCAACCCAGTTCCAACCCAGTTCCAACCCAGTTCCAACCCAGTTCCAACCCAGTTCCAACCCAGTTCCAACCCAATCAATACCCTCAAACATACCAAACCCATTCCTCCCACAATTACCTAGATCCTCAGCTAACCTTCCATCCCTCATCTTTTCGGAAAATCCAGACACGAAACCACCTCGTCAGCATTCACATGGGCAATCTACCTCCTCAGCACGCACCAAGACATCCAGACCCGGTTACAAGAGGAACTTTACGCCTCTTTACCACCAGAGTACCTCCAACGCACCTCACCAAACTCACCAAAATCCACACCCTCTGATCCCAACTCTGTCGACCTCGCAACCCTTCTCGAATCCCTCCCCCTCCTCAACGGCGTATGCAACGAAACCCTCCGCGTCTACCCCACCGTCCCCGTCACCGTGCGCAAAGCCGAACGTACGACCACATTACTCTCTGGCAGCGTAACTATCCCCGCCAACACCCGCATTTTTATTAGTCCCTGGGCCACGAATAAAAGTGTTGAAATCTGGGGTGCCGACGCCGAGGAATTCAAACCTGAACGATGGATTGATCCCGCCACAAATAAACCCAAGTTGACGGGCGGGGCGGATTCGAATTATGCGTTTTTGACTTTCCTGCATGGGCCGAGGAGTTGTATTGGGCAGAATTTTGCGAGGTCGGAATTGAGGTGTCTTGTGGCGGCGTTTGTGGCGGCTTTTGAATTCGAGTTGGCAATGCCAGAGGAAGAGATTGTGCCGGCGGGGATGGTTACGACGAAGCCGAGGGATGGGTTGAGGGTTAGGATAAGGAGGGTGCAAAGGGATTGATACGGCTATACGGGGGATGGTGAGTGGTTACTGGTAGCTTGGTAGTAGGTAGTACCTAGTAGGTAGACGGAGTTGAGTGGTAGTATCACTTTTGTTGCAACTGCGGCTACTATTGCTACTGCTGAAAGAGGGCAGGCCGAGCTGGGTGATAGGTATCATGTACCAGTGTAAGTTGCAGGGATTGGATATTCCATGCCATCAGCCCCAATCAAACTTATATGGCTTGAGCAGGATAATGTAGGTAGTTCTTCATCGAGGGGTCAATAAAGGAGTGATGTGAACCTATCTGTGTTCTTTCGGGCAAATATTACTGATTACTTTGACTGGCACACTGGCAATGGCCCTTGAGTCGAATTACCACCCACCCATCCGGGAAGGACCTGGAGCTTTTTTTTACTGGCAAGTTCCGTCCTTCAGTAGTTCTTGCCCTTGTACGCGCTTTGCACGGAGCCGAATCTATCACCTCAGTCAGCAAAATGCATACCACACTGGCACCACCACTGGGAACTTCAATCAACACTCACCCCTGAGGACAAGCCGAGCCCAAAGCCACACTCCCACTCCTCATATAGCACACCTTTGCCTCAGCACAAGCATTACTCGTACAATTCGGACTCTTGACGCTCATCTTGCCCTGATAAGTATTAAACTGTTGCACCAACGAATGATTGGCCGCCATGGCCTCAGACACACGATGCCAGTAAGTGGCATTGAGAGGCGCATCGGCAGGCCACTGCAAAGGATACGCGTCCCGAGTCGAGTATTCGTAATGCCAGACGGGACCGGTCGCCGAAGTGTTGAGACTGCCAAATGAGGAAACCTTGGCGTAGTACGTGTAGGCGTTGTAGATGGAGAAATCGCCCGTGTCGACTTCGTACATTCGGTACCCGCTGTTCAAGTTGGTTAAGGGGGTGATGCTGGGCCCGATCCAGCCGACGTTCAGGGCGGTGTCGGCGTTTCGAGTTGTGCCGTTATTGCCGTAGTAGATCATGACTTGGTCTTCGTGCGTGTGCCCGAAGAATATGCCTGCTATGACGTGGGGGGAGTAGCGGTCGATGATTTGGTAGAAGAGGTCTGGTTGACAGCAGTGGAGTTAGAATGTGTGTGATGACGAGAATCAATGCATGTAGGATTGGCCATGGTTGATGGGCGCGATCAAGGGAGGAGAGTTGTGGTGTGGTGTGGTGTTGTTCCGACAGAGCTCAGGTATCATGTGTGCATGTCGTGGCAAAGGATCGGGGAACTCTTCGCGGCAATGACGTGATAGGGGCAAGCTGAGAAGTAGGCCTTGCTCGGACGCGTCCCACCCGAACGACGAGGAAGATATGGAATTGGATATCGTGGGGCTAAGTTCCTGGGATTTGGGTTGCATAACTTACCTGTTGGATTCGGAAGTGGGTTTGTGCCGTCCCATCCTGAAAGAACGTGTCCGACAACCCACACTCGCTCGCCCTTGTCTTCTGCGTCTTGAAGTTCTTGCGCAAGGAACTTCAGAATGCCGCTGTTGTCCGGATTTGTGGTGTTTCTAGAGACCCAATGCGTCAGCACAACGGCAACAACAACCATGGTGGCCCCAAGAGAACCTCAGGGCCAGCATTGGTCTGTCAAGACTCTTACATGTAGTTGAACAGGTTGCTTCGATACCAAAAATCGGTGTTGATGGTGACGATCCTCAACTTGGGGAACTGTGCATGGTTAATGCTGTAGGCAGCATAATGGGTACGAGCCTGTTGGGCTGCTTCGGCACTGATCCAGTTGTTGTGCTGCCATAGCGAAGATACATGATCCCAGTTCCATGACCTGATCATAGCCGTCAGTACAGATTGAGCATCGAAAGGAATGTTGCATTGTCTTCCAACTTACTGTTGCTGGCCCAGGTTTCCTGGCAATGAATGAGGAGAATCAATACCGTCTGGTGGGAATACATCAGCCATCCTTATCCAGAATCTGATTGACGTTCTCTGTCGCACTCACCAGGGTTGGTATCATGATTGCCCAGGGCCGCAAAGATAGGCGCAGACACATAAGACTTGATCATGTGCCAGATGGAATACTCGGCGTACATGGTATAGTTTCTTGAAAGCTCATTTTGACCTTCATGAGATACCAAGTCTCCCGTGTAAATACCCCATGCAAAATGGTCCGAATCCGTCTTGTTTTCGTTGGTCGTTCCAGTCAACGGGCCAATCGACTCCAATGCAGAGGTCAAAAGGAAATAAGGGCTGTCACACTTGAAAGCCCCGTACAAAGGAGACGGGATTTCCAGCTTTCCCGATGCGCTCTTCGGGTTGTTCGCACGACAACACAATCCGCTGGAGCAGTTCGCCTCGGATCCAGGAGCATACCGAGGATCAATGTGCATGTCACTCAGATGAAGCACCTTGACCCTCTCCCCGCTCGGCTTTGGAACACTCACATTTTTGGGTTTGGCCCCGAAATATGCCGAAGTGTCCGAGGGCAATGTGGAGGGGCGAGGACAGAAGTTGCTGCTCAGATAATTGCAGATGTATTGGCCGTCGGAACCCGACACGTTCGCCAAAGCCAGTACTTGGGTCCAAACAGCGCCATAATTCTCAGCATCGTAGTTCTCGTGACAGGTGTCGTTGGTGGCAAACTTGGTGCTGATACATAGATCGACGAGCATGTCGGGCACCAGTTGGGGAGCTCGATGAGCTACATACTGTCCGATCTCGAGGGCAGAAATACACTTGGAACAATTTGTCCCGCTTCCCGAGATGACTCCATTGATCTCGTTGATGGCAGCGGAGACAATGGCGCTTCCGTTGGAAACATCGTAACGAGGAGCCGGGAAGAAAATCGGGTCTTCACTCTGCTCGGGGATGTTGAACGGATCGGTCAGATCCCGAGGATAGGTGTAGTTCAGTGTCTCGTCAAAGATGATGGGTTGGGGCTGGTGAGGGTCAGCCGTGTGCCTCTCATCAAGAATCTGACAGACTCACCTCCTGGCTAGGCGAGGGAGGAACATAGTAGTCCGAGAAGAGACTGGTTGGAAAGCCGGCTGGGACAGTATATGCCTGGGGCTGGGATTGAGCTGGTTGAGATTGAGCAGCATGGCAACCACAGCCAGCGAGAGTGGTTAGAATGAGTACGCGTTGACAACGCATACTGACGAGCAGCGAGACTTCAACTTGAGTTCCTGACGAGGCAGCCTGCTTGACCTACGGTTCGTACGGAGTTCACCTACCTTCGGACTCTGTCTCTATCAGGCGCATCGGCAGGTTAATAAGTATATGAAGTAGAGACACTCATGTTCCATGCCTGCTCAGCATAACAAGCAGCAATGGTCCGATGGACAGAGGATGGAAATGCTGATGATGATGGAAGACAAGTCTCCAAAGGCGTTGAAGCTCCGTTGTGCTGCCAAGGCTCGTCCAATGCGCAGCCCCTGAGCAGGCACGTGCCCAGCCGACAATCGCCCTCTTATTCCACATTCTATACAGCCAAGCCGACAGACCGGTTCGGAATCGAAGGGAACAAGCTTGCTTCTCGAAGGCTGAGAAGACTGTACAGAGTTCGAAGGCGCATGGAAGCTTTGACCATGCTCATTGGTGGCGTTGACAAGCCTTCCTTCTCGGACGATCCACCTTGGCCGATAACCAAGACTCTACTACTGCCTGCCAGTTCCTATACACTTCCACTGCACGTCATGATTCTTCTGGATGGTAATGGCTGCACGTTGTGCCAGTGTCCGGTAATACGCCAAGCTTGTTGACCGACTTCAGCACGATGTCTTCGTACTGTTGCATGCCTCTTTCAAGCTTGCGGAGGCCCGCCTTACGAACGTGGTACACTGTCCCGGGCTCACCATCATCTTCGTCACTTTCACTGCTATCCTCCCCTTCTGGGTCTCTAGAGATTCTTCCCCGGTCTACCACACGGCGCATAAAGTGTCGATCGTGCGTGATGACAAGCAGTGCGCCTTCCCAAGACTTGAGAGCTTCGATCAAAGCATCAATGGTGGCGGCATCCAGATGAGTGGTCACTTCGTCCAACACCAGTAAGTGGGGTGATTCAAAAACCGCCTCGGCCAAGGCTAGACGGACCCGTTGGCCGCCGGACAGTGCTGCGAGCGGAACGTCCGTGACCGAATTGCCTCGCAGACCGAGTTTTGCCAATAACCCTCGTGCTACCTGCTCGTTGCCAGTCCAGCCATCGAGCTGCATCAAGTGGGATAATGCCGTCTTCGATGGATACTGTCGACCGATCTCCTCCAGTTCTTCAACCGCATGCTGGGAATAGCAAGCGAACCTAGCCTTGGAATGCACGGTAATGGATCCCCTGGTTGGTCTTGGCTCTCCTCCCGACGCGAATGCCATCAAGAGTTTGACCAAGGTCGACTTCCCGCTACCGTTCAAGCCGGCCAAGCCAACGCGTTCACCCGGATGCATGACCAGGTCGACATCTTTCAAAGTCCACGTGCCGGACTTCGGGTACGTGAAGGAAACCTTCTCGAAGCTAAAGAGCGGACCCGCATGTCGGAGAGGAGACGGTTGATTCGGCAGCGTAATCGTCACCGGAGGGTCGAATTCGGGAATTTCAATGGCAGCCCGAGCTGTCAAATGGTAGCCCACCAGGTCCCGGCTTAACTTGAACCTACCTCCATGTTGACCGACCTCCAAGCCAGTCCTTTCCTCCAATTTTTTCCGGCGCGAGGCTGCTTGCTTCAACTTTTTGTCATCACCCGTCCGCTTGGCAGCCTTGACATTTTTGTTGATAGTGTCTTCCATGTGCTTGGTCTTGCGGTCCTGTGCCTCAGACATCTTGGTCATATTCCGGATTTGCCTTCTCTTCTCCCGTTCATATTCGGTCAAATTACTTTTGAAAACTTCCAAAGTCTTTGCAGGAGCCAACCGAACCAGGATCAGCTCTTGAGCTACCGCGTCCGCAAAATTTCTATCATGGGTGACAACGACCACAGTGGTTGTGGCGAGTGAAGTTTTGATATACCGCTCCAGCCAGATGATTGCCGGTAGGTCGAGGAAGTTCGTCGGTTCATCCAGCATGAGTACATCCATACGTTGGACCAAGGCGCAGGCCAGATCGCAACGAGTCCGCCATCCACCTGACAGTGATTCGACTGGCTTCTGGATTTGTTCCTCTGAGAAACCTAACCCCAGCAATACCGTATGCGCGCGAGCTTCGGTGCTCTCAGCGTCCATGGCTTCAAGCGCCAACCGAGTGGCTTCCAGCATGTCGAGGGCCGTCTTTACGGCCTCTTGTTCGTCTCCTTCATTTCCAGGCTCATGGTAGCTAGAATGTCAGTTTGTACACTTCACCTGGACGTATAGTCTTACCGCTTCTCAGCTTTTTCTAAAGCCTTTTCTTTCTCGATCAGCAACTGGCGTGCTTTGAGGCCACGAGCCCCACTTCGTCTCGCGGCTATGAGTTGTGCTTCCGCCAATTCTTGCTTGGCTTGTTCCACTTGTAGCGACTGGACTGTCTTGACGAGCTTGTTCGAGTCGGCCTTGTCTTCTAGCGCAGCGGTGAGGCCTTGATCATAGTCAGTAATTGACAATGACAAGCTAATAATTGGAACATGCTTTTCGAAGCCTTCAAAGCACGCTCCCGCTTGTGGTCACTCCTGGTTACATGTTCAAGGATCGTTTGAGCCGGTGTTTCCACCCCAATGGGATCTGACAGAGCATCAGAGCTGACACGGGTCTGACCGAGCAATAGAAAGCGGAGGTTGTTAGGAATCCCAGGCACTCTTCTTTCCGCCAAAGCCCTGAGCAGAGAACTCTTGCCGGTACCATTGCGACCCGCCAGGACATAATGCACACCATCCAAGATCCGCAGATGAGCGTGGTCCAGAAGCTCACGACCACCAACTGAGAGTGTCAGATCTTTGACTTCAATGTCTTTTGAGGTAGGGGCGTCGACAGCATCGACGTGGAAGCGACTTTGCTGGCTGGTAACAACAATGGCTCCAGAATCCGAAGCTGCGGTCGATTTCAAGGACTGGGATGGCCTGGGCATAATAGCAGACGGGGTATTAATCAAGGGGCTTAAAACAAGAAATTGCACAGATGCAAACAATGTATTAATTGAGTCTTCCGGTCAGTCCTTGATGGCAGACTGTTGTGCTGCCTACCTCGTAGACAAGGCAACCTTTATCATTTTGTAGGCAAGAGGGCAACTTGTATAGCAACGCTCAATGGGTCGAGTCCAACTCGCAAGTTCAAAGCGCGATTGACGGTCATCACTGGGTTCAGAGAGGAATGATCCGAGAAAGCGCCCATTGTGTCGGCCGAACCATAAATGGTCCGACCGCGTGAGTCATGTTTGCAGCGCTTTTTCAGCCACTGACAAGCGCCAGAGAGGGAGCTTGGCCTGGTAAGGAAACTGGTACGGAAACCAACCTCTCTTCAAGAGTGACTCAGACTTTCAGCTGATACAACCGTGGCCAATGACAGCGTATCTCGTTGGCTGTGATACAGTTAAACATTCAGAAGCACAGAAGCGGAAATACAGTCCTATGCCCGAAGTCTACGCAGCGGGTCATTTCCGCACCCCACCCGTATCGAATACCCTCCTATTCAACAGCCATTTACTCGCCACAGACTTGCTCGATTTTAACGCTCTCAACTGCTATCGACTATGCTTATCCTAGTGCTCTGTAAATAGCGCTATTTACAGAGCCTAGTGCTTCTTCAAAGCGTGTATACCAGCCGTCAGCGTCCAGCACGCTATTTACGCGCGTACAAATCGACTGTTAGGAACGCCTAATGCCAGGAATAGGCAGAGTACAGCGATAAAGTCTTCAATTGGTATTAAGTGCTCCTTAACCCTATGGTTGTACACGACTCGAAGCATGAGAGAAGGAAAGCTCTCTTATACGGGGCGTGTCCAGTTCATATCTCTCAGCTCTGTCCGAATAGCCGAGGGATGCAAGTTGTCGGCAGTTGGCATCGGCATTCGTGACATTGACCTTATTATTTCGTCGATTTACTCCTACGGTATAGCGTTCCACTCCTCCACTATTACCTTTACGAATTCATTAAGAGCCTCTTACGAGTTACCGAGCTCGAGTAGGTATAGGTAGTATTCCTTTAGACGCTATTTAAGGATCGCCTAGACGTATTCGATCGGATTAAGATCCGGCGAATAGAGAGGCTATTTAAGCCGCGATATACTATAAGTTTCGAACTATTTATTAACCCGACTAGCTATATAAATAGATACGTTATTCTATATAAAGATATTACCCGGAGACTAAATCCTCGATAGTTAATTTAACTTAATTATCTAGTATAGCTACGTACGAGCGTACGGTATATCCCTAATTAGGCGCCTTCTCGTCTCGCTCTATTACTACGAGATCTAATCTACTATCGAGCTAAATAGCGCCCTAAACTATAATAGAGACGTCCTGACTCCTTACCTTTAGGTTAAGAGTCTATTATCTTCTTCTCCTACTTCTACGTTAGCGTACGGAATATAAAGATAGATACCCTACTAGAGCCTCTTTCGATAGAATACTCGTCGGAGAATCGAACCTTACTCTACTCGCCCTCGGCGTCCGTAGTCTAATTTTTATATCTTTTCGTAAAGTTCTTATACTTAAGCGCGTACGCCTTCTATAGAAGAGGCCTTTTCTTAACTAGCTACTTCTTTATTCCGAATTAATTAAAAAAGCGCGAGACTATATAGCGCTTTATACTAACACCGGATTTATAAATAAGACGACGGTACGTCTACCGCGGATTTAGTCTTACTAGACAAAGAAGTATTCTCTTATCGCGTTTAGATAAAAGAGAAGGGCGCCTAGAGCGTAGGCGTAACGCTAATCCAATTCGAGTTTCGCTTAATTAAACTATTATACGCGCCGTACGGATCGATACGTTATATATATCGCTTATAACCTTCTATAAGGCGCCTACGTCGCGTATACCTTCGATTTTAGATCGTAAATAGGGAGAGAGCTCGTATCCGCGCCTATAATTTACGTCGATTAGCCCTAGAGGTACTTGTTGAGGCATAGTTGCGTATTAAAGAGGAAGAAGGTAGGAGACGCGTGCGCGTTTTGTAAAAAACGCGCTAGCGATGCGTGGACTTCGGGCACCTAACTGTAGACGAGGGAACAGGTCAATTCGTCGAGGCAGCTCCATTTCGAGTCGGATCGAGAAGCTTGAGATCGACGCGATGCAGAACAGTATGAGATAACAAACTACTCCATGTGACTGTGACATTGTAGATACCACAGGCCGTCCTCTGTTGTTAATGTACGTGCGTAGTAGTAATATCGGTTCAATCAAACGAAAGGAGGTTCATGATGAAGAATTCAAAATGTGGTACGGTCACACTACTCGACAGTATAAGTACTATGTACCCCTTCGCCCTGAGATCGACCGTACAAACCATGATCACACGTGACCGCCAAGGCCGGTGAAGACTGCGGTACCATTGTCGGCCGCCGCGATGCTTCCAATCGCTTCAAGCCGGGGTCATGAAATCGCATTGAACACTTCAGCACACCCAGCCTGACCATCGCATCGCCCAACGAGAGTCCCCCGACCTCGCCTTCCTCTTCTTCGAGACAACCCTCACCTGTGCGTTTGCGCAAGCAAGCGGAACCGCCGGGCGCAATCCAACCCAATCCACTCCGGTTCATCATGGCAGCAGCCTTTCGCGCAAAGAAACTCGACCTAGGCGGCTTCATCAACGTCAAAATCATCCGCGACCACACGAAGCGGAAGGTCTATGAGCAATTTGAACCTCAGCGGTAATACCACACTCATCAACACCTCAAAAACCTTCCAAGAAGTAATGTATAATCTGACCAATGTTTCCGTGCTGTAGACAAGCCCTCCGCTACATCATCCGAAACACCTCCTTACCCCAGCGGATACGGACACAAGCACAGCTCCAACTGGCCCAGATGCACTGCTACACGCGACCGACGCAGATCAAGAACAGATGTACAATGGGAGGTGTGGCCAAGGGTGTTTTCAGGGCGTTTAGGATGGGTCGGGTAAGTTCAAGTCGAGGACGTTTGGCGGAGCAGATCGCGCGGTCTACGGTCTACAGTCGGATTTCCCTTGTCCTTTTGTACTGACTGTTTCTGCTCTACAGTATCAATTCCGAGTCAACGCTCTCGAAGGAAATCTACCTGGTGTCAAAAAGGCAAGCTGGTAGCCTGTCCTGCTTATTATTGCCATCTTTAAAAATATGTATAAATGCACAGCACAGCACAGCATGGGACGGCGTCGGAAGGATACAATACAAATATTAGGAACAAGAGTCTTCATATCATGGGGAAAATACAAAAACGTCTAGAGGCGAACCAGCCAGAGCCAACAGCTGGCAGCAGAGTGTGCCATGCCATGAGTCCTGGCTTGAATGAATGGCGTAATCGACGTGAATCTAATCTCGCCCTGAATGTGGACTTGAACTGGTGGTTACTACTACCAAGGCAAAGGGCAATCACATCACAGCTACAATCCAACATAATGTATGGGTCTTCCCACTGCATGCCTACGCGGCTCCATTGCCGCAGAACAGACTCGAAATCGGGGCTCCTACCTTGGTCAAACTCCCATGGTAAAGGTCGCTCCAGACACACCGAATATCATTTGCACAGTGGCAGCCAACATGCATTGGTCACCAGCTCCTTAGGTATGCTGGACGGAGGCTTGAAGACCACGCGGCGGCCCATGCTTTCGTATACCGGGTGCGAATAGAACATCTGTTTGAGTCCGCTGGTGTTGAGTGGGATGGTGTACAGCAATTGCAGTGGACTACTTAATAAAACCTTAAGCTTACAATTTTGGCAACGCTGTC
This sequence comes from Exophiala dermatitidis NIH/UT8656, assembly GCF_000230625.1. NCBI lineage: Eukaryota > Fungi > Ascomycota > Eurotiomycetes > Chaetothyriales > Herpotrichiellaceae > Exophiala > Exophiala dermatitidis. Next base: position 3,973,593 of record NW_008751647.1, on the reverse strand, counting down.
CATCTCTATTTCTGTCCATGTCTATCTCGCGGAATCATCTAATCGTACAGTTCATAACCCGGTCCTGGTGACCGTCTCCGTCACGCGAGCGGATCTCAAGCCTACCACGGCATGTTCGCTCGACCGGCCCTTCTATCGCTGCTCTCAGCCCTTCTATCGCAATCGTACGCGTACACAGCTCCATAAGGTAGCTCATCTCATCCCCTTATCTGGAACCCCCTGCTGGTACCAGCCTAGAACCGACGCTTGGGTTCCTCATAATCACAGGTCGTGTCCATCTTCAAGCGCTCCATTACAGCGACAATCTCTGGATCCAATTCCTTAGGAGGAGACCCATAATCCGAAGGAGCTAGGATCGCTGCTTCATAAGCATCGGACTCGGGCTCGTCGTTGGCAGGCATCATGCTCGCGGCAGAAGCGGAAACTGTGCCATCAGCCTTCTCACCAATCGCATTCCATCCTCCATAATGCGCCGGATCAGGCATATCAGCCATATCTGAGGCTTGGTTTTCTGTCGTAGAGACGCGTCGTTCCTTATCGGGGTTGTCCTCCTCAAGACGGTCCTTGATCGCCATGGCAACCAACGCCTCCATCGTGTAGCGGGCGTCATTCCCACCATTGTGCAAGAAATCATATGGAATGCCGAGGTCGTGCAGAATTGATCCCAGTTTGCGGTTCTGCTTCTCTTGCTTGAGGATTCGGTACAACTTGGCCGTGTCCAGGGCCTCGACGATAGAAGCCAGGATTTGGAACGCTCCTTCATCAGCATTCATTGCAGCTACAGGATATGTAGCACGGGATGGCGAGAAGATTTTGCTTCCCAATACCCGCAAGTACGCGAGATCGCTTTCGATATCGTGTCCAAGAAGGATGATATTGCGTTCTTTCGAGCCACGTTGGAGAAACTCAGGGATTGTGGGAACCTTGTCGGCCTGATCGAGGGCATCTTTGATGGTATCCGGATCCTCGAGTCCTTGCAATACACGCGCACCAGCTGCCCGATTGGCTTGAGCTTGCTCACTGTTGGATAGCCCGATGCTGACGCCGGCAGACATTGCAGGAGGCTCGTTCGAGTCCACTTGTTCACTTTCAGAGCTTATTCTCGTGATGTCCCACCAACCTGACAAGCCTGGATGCTTGAATTGCACAGAAAATGGCCATTCAAAACAAGAGTCAACCTTTGCAGCAGCCTCGCTGAGGGCAACAAACTCTGATTTCCCGAATTGAAAGGCGTCAGGGTTACCGGTGCAGAAGTCTTTGTTGACCATGTGCGCACGCTCCTGGATTCTGAAATGGCGAGAGCGAATCTGGCTTGTCCAGTTTTTGCCACCTTCACCAGGTGGAAGGTCGACAAGGTCCAGTGTGTCCAAAGTGCTGACACCTATCTCAGTGATGAGTTTGTGGTCTCTTTCGTAGGATTCTATGTCGACGGCAATAATCACAGGCTGTTTCTCAAAGGGAAACGGTGCCGGCAGATTGACATCAAGGGGATCCAGAGTATTGTGTGCCTTTCTGATCTGCTGTAGATGGTATTGTTGTTCTTCGGTCCATGGCAGATTTGCAGGGGGTGGCTGGGGTTTGGCTTGTCTGCGGCGCAATCCAAAATATCTCTGGGCTCTCCTCAGCTGCGAATACCAATCCCGATACGTGAGTAAGCGATCCTCTTCTTTCTTCTTCTGCTTGAAAAGCGGGCTTTTTCTCTTGCTTGCCGCAAGCGCATCTTGGCACATCGCTCTGAACGCCTCGAAGTTTTGCCTAACCTCGGGGCTGGCGTCATCAGGACACTCACCATGGCCAACAGATGGAGGAGGGATGCGATCTTGAAGTTCCCTAGCCTTATCTCTCGACCTGGATATGCCAATGAACCGTGGTCGCGGAGTGCCGTCGTCATAGAAGGTAAGTGTGAAGGGGAAGGGAGGCACTGAAATAGGGACATTGAAAGCTTCACTGATTCGTATGGCAAGGGCCGCGAATTGTGCATATGGGACCAGCAATATTGGCTTTGAACTGAGGGTGTATGGTGGGTACAGATAGAACCTGGTTCGTTGTTAGTTGGGACCATGACAGCATGCCTGTGGTGTGGGCGAATTGGTTAACAGATCACTCACAGGTCCCACGTATTTTGGTAAAACTTGTTCTGGGCGAAAAAGTGTCTGGACACCCGGTCGTTCTTGTCGTTCATGTACTTGTAGGGAAATGCTGCTGCAAGTGAGAACTGGCAGAAAACCCCTTTGACCGGATATGGTGAAGTGGGCCATGCATAGTCAGGGTTGGCAGACACTCGCTCTTCCAGATCGGCATCTTTGCCCTTGCCCTTGGATGACACCTTGCCCCCTGGGACAAAAGAAATAGATTCGTCAACTCCATCATAGGAGACTGCAGGAGTGTTGTGAGGATTGTGATGCGGGAGGGCAGACCGGCGCGAACTGCCAGGGTAGTCTGATGCCGGCTTCATCGACACCTGCACCTTTGGTTTGAACGCTGCGACATAATCATCTTCATCGTCAGAGCTTGTGAGGCAGTCAGTGTTTCTCTCAGGCTGCGGAGGGTGTACGATTTGGCGGGGATATTGTGCTGTCGCAGGGATGGTCCATGGTTCCTGGTCTTGAGCTGTCTTTTTGTCAAGTTCGACCTCGGAGAAATGAGGTTTGCCAGGATCTGGTGGAGCCGGCCTAGGACAGCCAGAGAAGAGTTGGTTCAGACGATCACGGGCGGGTGTGCTCTGTTCTTCTGCCATTTTGGTGGCTTGTAGAGGTGGGGGCGGAAGATGTTTCTTTCTAGTCATAGCCTCCGTCTGCTGTTTGATTGCGCTGACAGCCGCGAGATGAGGTAAAGGATGGAGCAGGACGGCGCGACGCTGTAACCCTGAGTCAATGGGAACTACAGTCGAAAGGAGAAGCAGTACCAGAGAAGTCCAATAAGACGATTTGAGTCCGCGATTTTTGAGGTGGGAGGAGAAAACAAAGATACAGGTCAAAGTGCACAGTGTGGAACTTCAACGCAAGATTCACTCGCGGTAGAAGTAGTGAAGGAGAGCCACATCAGACCTGAGATAGTATGCAGCGCAGCGCGTCACTCTATTGTCGCAGAATATCAGAGGGCGGAAACCTGCAGTGAATTTCACCGCTGCCTGCAGTCACTCCCTTTAGTAGTGCCGCATGCTCTACTACAGCCTCAAAAGCTGCGGAGCCCAACTTGAACACCCTTCCACATACAGAGAAGGTGAGGCTGAAAGATACTCCAGGCATCTACTAGTAGTCAGGTTACAACATTGTAGAACTCGGACACTCCCGTAAAGTTGAAGTGGCATGTCCACATCAGCCATGATTATGTAAGCAGAGGCTCACCATTTTGCCCGGTCTCACCGCCTTGACACGCGCAGACAATATACATGTTGGCATGCGCGTTACAAGTCGGTGCCACTCGAAGTGAGGATACGGACCGAGGATAGCCTGCGTCTACAACACGACTTCTCGAACAGCTTTTGTCAAGGGCGGATTTATCATCACTGCGCAGAGTCGTGTCCGAGAAATTGCGGACTTGAGATGGAAACATCTATTTCGTCTCAGTGATCAACCACTGTCTCTACAAGTCACAGCAGTGGAGATATCAACTGCCTACACCCTCTAGCAGAGGAACTTATTTCATTATCCGCTCGAGTCCATGCATTGCCCACGATAACAGTCAGTTCGCCCTAATGCTGACGATGGCCGACATCGCCAGCGATCGCCATATCGACCCGGACGCCCAGGCTGCCGTGACAGACTTTCTCGACTACACCGAATACCTCCCCTCCGACCTAATTCGATCACTCACATTAATCCGTGGTCTTGACCAAAGATACCTCGATAGCGCCGATGCTGTGAACGGCCTTACAAGAACCTACGGATCACTTCCTTCCATCCCACCTGCAGAGAAGCCAGACGCCCAGGACCTCCGGTCCCAAATATCAAGTCATTTGGATCATGCGCTCAGCGCTCGAGAGAACTCGTATGCAGAAGCGTGTCGGCTATTCGACGTGGTGGACAGACATCACAACAGACTGAAGAGCATCATCGCCAAACTACATGCAATCCCCAAACCGCCGTCGCGCGATCCAAGTCCCCAACCTCCAGCGTCTACTCAGCAGGCCGCCAAACGCTCGCGAAGCGGGAGAAAGCTCGAAAATGGTACCTCCACCTCCACCAGACTGACCTTGATCCCGCCTCGAGGCGGCAATGCAGTCGCTTCTGCGATCCTGAAAAGACCGCGTGGTCGTCGTGTCACTGTTCCTGGAGAAGTCATGCCGCCGTATGATCCCGACTCGCCTATTGCGAGCACAGAAGTATCGGATTGGGAATCTCCGCCACCGCAACCGTCTCCTCCCCCGCGGCCAGTTCTCAAATTCAAGCCACCAAGGCCTCCTTCTACTCCTGCGCCTTCTGTGTCACAGCTCAAGCAAAGGGCAGCTGTGACATCAGAGAAGAGCCGGCCAGCACGGGAGCCAACCGAGACATACCGCAAACCCACCCCTCCGCCCGAAGATGCCGAGATCGGAAGCAAGTACAAGCCTTGGACACATCTGACCGAATATGAAATGTACAAGTTGAGGAAAAAGATGAAGAAGAATCACACCTGGGAGCCCAGTGATGTTATGATCAGACGGGAGCTCGCAGATCGTGGTCGAGGTTGGGACAACTACTACCGCGCCAAAGCAGAAGCCCAGGCCAACGGAACCTCGTTCATCGACATCGATAGCGTCGAACGATTGGGACCAAAGGCTGAGAAGCCTGACAAATCCGACAAGGTCGAAAAGGCTGACACTGTGGAGGTGTTGCAGCATACAGACAAGGCGGACAAGGGCGAGAAGCCAGACGAGGTTCACGATGGTCCGGAGGAAGATCAAAAGCCAGCGGCTACCCCCTTGCCGAATCCAGCACCCGTCTCTAGTGCTACGTCTGCCTCCAGACCTAAGACTGTGAAGAAGACCGAACCGAAGAAAGACAAGAAACCTGATCCTGCCCGGTCACAAGCAGCACTTGCCGCTCAGGAAGCAGAACTTGCTGCTCGCAGACTGGGTGACATTGGCTCCAAGTTCCGCACGCTGTTTACCACGCCTTTTACGTCCCTTGCCTCCTTGGGGCGAAGTAATACTACGCCTGTTCCTAACAGGACCATTACAGTGGTCAAGAAAGCAACCGACAAGACGTCCAAGAAGAGGAAAGCAGAAGAGACCCCGGCATCCTCAACTTCGCCCTCTGCAGAGCCAGATGCGGCGAGGAAGAAGCAGAAGACGGGTCCGAAGCCCTCGCCGTTGGGACCAAGTTCGCTGGAAATGCCCACGTCTACTCCGGTTTCGGCGAGTAGTGAGCCGCCACGGCTCAGTGCAGGCACTATCAAAATCCCACTGAAGCTCACTGTCTCGACGGCAAATTCTCAGCCATCCAAAGCCTCGACCCCAACACCGACCACACGAGCAGCGAGCGTCCATCGGACTTCTGTGGCGCCCAAAACCGAGTCGACTCCTCCGGTGCCCTCGAGGCCGCAGTCGCGGCGCTCGACAGCTGCCTCGGTTGAACCACAGGCGCCACAACATCGTCCGCGTTCGTCGGCAACGCCTTCGGTAGCCGGACAAAGGCTCTCTACAGCGGATGCACATAGCCCGAGAGGTTCTTCTGCCACCGCTACAGCTGCCAGTCGGCGTAGCAAGCGTGACGCTCCTGGGACAGTGATGCAATCGAGTCAGGACGGCGGGGCTGCAGTAAGTGTGAGCAAGCGGAGAACCAAGCCGGCGAAACAGCAGAAATCGACCCCCAAGCCCGCCGCGTCCGCCACTGCTGCATCGCCAGACGTTCCACAAATCCGCATCGATGTTGATGGTCGACAAGAGATTGTCGACCCCGACGAGGAGCGATACTGTGTATGCGGCGACGTCAGCTGGGGCGAGATGATTTGCTGCGAGCTTGACGAGAAGGTAAGTTGTTGTAATCTTGTCCTTTTCTGGTCAAGTTATCTTCAGCTGTACTGACAATGATGTGCTTTCTAGTGTGATTATGGCCAATGGTTTCATATGGAGTGTGTAGGGTTGGCCGAGCTGCCTCCGCGCACGGTAAAGTGGTACTGTCCGGGCGACCGAAAGAAATACCACAAGGGGGAGAACAGCAATGGCCTCGTAGGTAGAGGCATCAAGTAACGAGATCTGGTAAAAGCCGAGCGACCTGATGATTGCTACGATTTGTCGATTCGGCCAATGCCACTGGAGGCCAGCTGTGGGAAGCGAATTGCAAGTTTATCATGCCAGCGCTCGATCAAGCGGCTAGATTCTGTCCCCCAGAGTGCTGCATTTACCGATCTTATGACTTAGCTGGGTTCCTTTCTTTGATGTGCCAGAGGCATAGTCCACATTGCAAGCCGGTCCACGCCTTGTGATGTATCTCCGTCGATGAGACACTAACCTTAGGACTCCAGAACAGAAACTGAGTATGCCTGGATGGTCATGGCCGCGAAAATTGATAACCCATGATCGCTAATGCAAAATTCTGCTGGTGTCATGGATTTAATCGAAGCGTCCGTAAAAAACGACAACCTTCCGCGTGGAGCAACGTCAAGTATTTTCGTACTTCATTACTTCCTGGCGACCTACCCCTGGCCGGAAGTTCCCTGGCTAGGGATACCTGGAAGCGAGATCGGATGTTTGGGTTAGGGGAAGCAGCACGATGCCGTCAGCAGCAAAGTTCCGGTCCGGTATGCAAACCCTATTGGGCTGGGAACTCCGCGTATCTTCGTTGCGGAACTCTCAGACAGCCGACTTGGATGCAGGAATGAACAAAATGTAAGAGTAGACCGGACAAAGAATGACCACAGCGGACTGGCGAGGCGACCGAATCTACATAATGTCGAGTGGCGAGCTGGCGAGCCTACGGTCAGTGTAGCAGAGACTTGGAACGTGTCGAATCCGAGTCCTGCAGATCAAGTACCTTGACAGCAGATTTGCCGCTGTCAAGTACATCGACTCTTCCAAATCCCACTGCAAGCGGTACTGTCGGTGTTTCCTTCGAAATAGTCTGTGTAGTCTTCCGAGACTCGACTGGGACCGAGTCGTCAGACACACCTTCCACATTGAATCTGTTTCACAAGCGCGTCGGCAGAGGGTCGAATGGCGCCAGTCTGGTTCCCAGTCTAGAAAGAGTAGAGATTGCCAAATAAAGGTAGGCCGGTTCGGAGACGATGATGTGTTGATCTGTCAGAGAACAACCCTCTTGTTGAGTTCATGCTTTTACAGCGGAGTCTCATGAAGCGAAATTCTTCCAGAAGTCAGCCACAACAGGCTTGGGAAGAGCGTCGGGTAAGAAAGGGTGCTTTCGGCTGTGCACCCGTAGAGCCATGGCTGGCAACGCCTGTGGAGGATGGCGCATCCGTAACAAGCAGAGCCCTGCCGCTTGGGGCGCCGCCCTAATGCAGGTACAAAGGACCCGCGACTTCACTGGGGCTGCTTATAATTTCCGAAGATCAGGTTGATGGGTCGCTGAAGAAGACCCAGTGGCCAGGGCGACACATGGTCATCAATCCGGGCAAACAATCCCGGATGAGCCAACGCGCCCCCAACTCGAACAGGCCAACCAAGCAGTTGCACAGTAGTACCTAAGTTAGCAGTGGAGTGGACGAGGTGGGCTAGGGAGGCCGGTGCCCCGGCCCATGTTATCGGACTTGCAGGGTAGTTCTTATCCAGAGATTTCTTGTGTTCTTCCTAAGGTTGGAAATAGAATTGGTAGTTCATATAGGAACCATATAGCGAGTCTTCAATGACCAAGGGCCCCCGGTAGAGTATGTGTATTATTATCATTAGGGACCGTGCGGCAGATCGGTGGTGGTGCTGATGAAGGAACGGCCGTGGAATAGGTGACCCAGTTGCCGGGTAGACCTGTGCAAATTTCCTGTAGCCGCATGCATTTAGCCTGGACAATCGTACTTCCATATCAGAAAGGGCCTGCCGGCAGGCCTGTACAACCATACAGACTACCCTTCAGGTAACGTATGTACTATGAGGGATGGTTGTAGCTCGGTTTTCGTGGTGTCACAGCGGACTCGAAAGGGGGAGAAGGACGGTATTGTGTGACAGATTGGAGTAACATGGCTTATAGTCGCAAGAGCACGTAGTTGACCTCGTTCTCGAGGAGAGGGCGGACCGTACGCTTGGAAACCTTTGCTTGAGGCCCAAAAGCATCGCATAGAGGACAAGGGATGCTGGCAATTTTTTGGCGCGTGCAATGGGTAACAACTTGAACTCCTGATATGGCCCACTACGTAGCGGACGGAAGACGGGGTCCATTTTCCGCATTTCTAGCGGCCTTCTAGCTGGCGGGGGCATCCACAGACATGACCGGGGAAGCTGAGCACAATCTGCTGAGACCGACCAGGGTCGACGAAAATTGCAGGCGGGCCGCGGTTCGCAGGCGCCGGTGAGGTACAACTGCTACTACACTGTCGCTCACTGCGCTTGGACGCGGGGCGGAGGGATTGTCGCTGGGCAAAGGATCGGCTAGTAGTAAGGTAACGGACGCCCATGCCAAATGATGGGTGAATTAGTGGCAGAGTAGTGGCAGACACCAGGAAAGTGAAAAATCACCTGGCATTATTTTAGGGGAGGTGGGTGCAACTGCAGGTGCCTGCCAGAGTACTGGTATACCGTGGCCTTCGAAGCAACCTGTGCCAGACTGCGCTTTGCTCCTTCACGACTGCCTACCAGTAGATAAACAAATATAATAGTCTCTAGCGCAGCTGAATATCGAGAAGAGCCTCGCGATCCTTCACCGATATCTTCTCTTAGGTTCGGAGGTTATCTCCGCCCTCCGCTCATTCGGAAGCGTTGTCCACCTATCTGTGCGCTCCCGAGGCGAGGAGCAAACACTTGCGTCGACACAACTGCCTTGCTGGGCGACAGCGACAGTCAATTGAGCCCAAGCGCGCCCTAATTGACTACCAGCGATTTGACTTCCGCTCGATAACCGAACTTTGTCGACGCAGCTAATCCCATCCGATGTAGCCGGCGACGGCAATGACAGCATTGTCAGCTGTCAACGAGCTTTCAAAAGCGCCCTTACTCCACCCACTGCAGGAGGATACAATGAACGCATTGGGTGAAATATTGAGCGAGGAAGAGTAGAGAAAAGACGAATGAAGGGATGATGATCGTTTGGACGCTTATGCAGGTATCGATAGCGAGGGCTCGATCAGAACCGCAGCTCAGATGAGGAACACCACGTATGGTGATAGCTGGGCATGGTCAGGAGACGACGAGTCGGTAAAGGTTCCGGTTTGAATTAAATGTAAAAGCCCAAGTGCGGTACTGGCAGTGACACAAGGCACAGGGAGCAGTGCCCAGGATGGCTACCTAGGTACCATCCGAGTCTTCGATACTAGTATCAGCTGGTTGTTTGCATACAGTTCCCAACGGATTCGGCGCCAATTGCGATGGTCTAGCATTTGCGTGTCCAGGACGGGCGCCCAGGAAGCAACGAGAAAGGAACGAGTGCTCGCAGTATACCTAGCATTTTGGCCCATGGTGCAGTGCGCTTGGGTCGCGAGGTGTGCGAGATCGAACAACAGTCCTGAGCACTACTAATAGGACAGCACACGAGAGCATCATGTCTACCTACGGTACCTGGTAGGTACCTGCAGTATAGCAACAAGTGAGTCCTTGTCGGATCACGTAGCTCCCTACTACCTTCTCTTGGAAACAATACTACTGTACCTAGGTAGGTAGTATTCGGTGCCTGCGCCAGATTGTTTCTAGCGCTTCTAGTCTTTCGGAAGAGCTGCAACGGTGGCCGCGGAAGCAGGTCCTGGTCTGTTTAGGGTGCCAGTGTTCAGGTTGTCCAAGTTTGGAAACATTTTGGAAACATGGTTCCCATCCGCCAGATACCAGGCACTCTTGTTTGTTGAAGCGGTTCGAAAATCACTCATCCCACAATCAGTCACAGGCCGCCGCTGCCATAGACAACCTACCACAGGCTGAGGTCCCAGCCAGCAGCGATATCATCACTTCACCCGCGCTTGGTTGGCACTGCTGACACATTCCTAGTTTGCAAACACAAAACCTCCCTTTTCCCATCTGGGCCAGCCACCAACCAACCCTGCTTACCCGCCGTTCTGGACACGCAGGGTTGTGACCCCTGCGATCGTTTCCATCGAATTTCGCCCTCTCAAGGACCTACTGGCCGCCTATCCTCCGGCCTGCAAACCCTGGACCAACGCCGCATGGTCCTTGTCCAAGCCTCCTCCACCGCATCGGTCCAGTGGTTACTTCGGATGCCCTTCTTCTGCGTCATTAGCTGTCTGTCCGCTTGTCATCCTCGAATCGAACCATAAAATTATACAACTTGACACAGAGCTAGTATCGGGGAAGACCATGGCAGACCAGGGGATGGTTGAAATAAAGTCCTGGGCAACAAATGATATGTTTGACAGTGTTTGCGTTGGATATCCAGCTCGCAATCCGCCATCGCTCTCCTAGTCTCGACCAGCAGACGAATATACGGATGGTAGTCCCCCGGTCTTTGGACCCGTCATGAGGCGCTTCGCCGGTTTGATCCCGCGAGACAAGGGGCGCAATCCCATCCAATATGGGACCTGAAAGAGCGACGTATCCTGCTTTACCCTGGCCTCCCCGGCTACTCAGTCGGGACAGCCTGGGAGACTTTGGCTAGCGCTCATTGCAGGCCGCGATTCGTCTTTCCCTGGTCGCATTAAGGATCACTTCTAGTCTCCGTGGCTGGACTTCGGGTCCCACCATCCGCTCTTCTGACACCTTGTGTGATCCACCGACACCAGCATCGGAAGAATCCACTTGGGGCCTGATGGGCGAAGCCTTGCAGCTCCCTGTTCCACCAGCAAGCCTGTTTGGAACCTGCCCTGTCAATCCGATGTACCGAAAGGGGGTAGCTGCAGCTGTCCTTGAGCCCTCCGGTATAATTCATCTAGATCTCCTTCCCGAGTGTCAAAAAGTTTTGTTACACGTTCCTTGACTTTCTCGCACCTCTGCGCTCGACATTCTTTGTTTAGTTGATATTATTCACATCTTGTCTTGATTTCTTTTGTCGCAGATCAAACCCGGCCCAGGCCCCTAGTGAATTTCCTGCCAACTTCAACCTGACAGTCACAGTCACTCGATACATCACCCACCCCTTAACGCTCCGTCTGCTCAGTCGCGCCGCATTCGGTCGAGTATTCAATTACGCGCAATCACCCATCCGAGACTCGAGAGACTACCTGTACTATATGTCCGCAATCCTACTTCGAACGCTTGCCGTCTTCAATCCACACACCGCCGCGCTAGATCCTCTCTGACAGTCCGGAAACTCAAATTCTGAACGCGACTCCTTTGCTCGTGCCGCATTCCTCCCTTGACTCGCTCCGTTCCCTCTTACAAAGACGTTGAAGCGGGCGATTAACGATATCTTGTACAACATCAAGGGCTTTTTCGCTCTTCACTGGCTCAGTTCAAGCCTGGACTGTTGCCTCCCCAACACTGTAAGTCTGCCAACTGCCGCCGCCTATAAAAGTCGGTGTTCGCCAGCTTCAGGGCGCAACTTATCCACAACCACTCTTTGCTGATACCTCAATTCTCAGACACGATGACTTCCTCAACTTCGAGTTCCGCTCCTTGTAACATGGGTCGTGGTGGATACGACACTACCGGGGTTCCGAAGCCCAAACCGCCTGCGAAATAAGTCATCATATCGTCTGTCTTTGGAGACAGGCACTCTGGCAAAATTGGGGTTCCCCTGATCCTTCCCGCCCGTCAACATGGGTTCACATCTGCTGGCACGAATCGTCGGTATTCCGGCCTCTTCATCAGCAACACACACAAGTCTTGATCGCGACGTCCAACTGTCAAACAATCGGTCAAGCACCGTCGGCTTTCTCGCAAGATTCCTAATCCTTCGATCTGCTATTCGACTACCCTGTACAAGTATCGTTCTCGGACCATTATCAGCGTTTTTCGGCGACATTATTTTGCATGCATGCACGGCGCAGTCTCTTTCGGAAATCCACGAGCGTGACCCTCACGCGTGTACAACCTGTGTATCAAAAAGTCTTTTTCGGTGCGGCGTTTCAGTTTAGATGGTTATGGGAGGCTGGGAAACAAAATGGGGGCAAGGTTATCGGCACGATAGAATGTATGACTCAGGTCACTTTTCTTTGGAGTTCTTTGGGTGGTTTAGATTGTGGAGGGTGTTTTTGTTGACAAGGGCGGCTTCGCAGTCAAGGCGTGTTAGTCCTAATACTCGCAGCACACTATCAGCGGCGAGGGGTGCTGGGAATATCAGACCTTGTGGCCGCTTCAGAGTCACCACTAAAGGGTGATGAATGACTCAAACTTGTGGCCTGGTTGAAGAGCCGTAATAAATAGCCTCAATAAATGAGTGAGATATGTTTCAAAGCTCTCGATGTTTATCAAGACTCCCTTCCTAGTAACACCTCAAATGGCTAAACATACCTAGGCAGCCACTGGCGGCTCCATATACACGGCGCCCACGACGCTGCGGGCACAGACTAGGACCATCATACAGTCTGCGATAAATGGGGAGTAATATTGCAGTTGATAGATGCGCTCTGCCGCAAAGATTCCCTGATGCGAGGATCAACACTGTTGGTCTCGGCGTAAGGGGAAGTGTTCAGAGCGCAAGCGCAAATAATCACGACTACGACTCTTGGTCCAGGTCACTCCGCTCCGTCGTCACTGCGATACCAAGACTGCTTCTACTTGGATCCGCCAAACTGCAGCCTTCATCTTCCGGCACCAATATACGACTCCAACCGATTGTGTCCGCTGGTCCATACAATTTCACTGTCGCATCGCCGACCCAGGTCCATTGACCCCGAGCCTCGATCCGACGCCTCCGTTTTCAACCTTGCGAGAGTATAGTCGCTGGTTTTGTCCATCCGCAGACTTGCAGGCAGACCTCTACCACCCCAACCCCTCCGATAACATTCGACTCCGAGGCCCTGTTTAGCCCGCTGCAACCGCGGGCAGCGTCAATTTGCTCGGACCAAGTCAGCAACTTCTCACTTCTAGTACAGGAGGATTCTTTTTTAGCGCACCCGCGATCGAATTCACAAATAAAGAGCATGGCGGACCAGTCGTCGGCACCCAAACCGAGCAGCAGCGTCAAGCTCGTGCTGCTGGGAGAGGCAGCTGTTGGAAAGGTGGGTTGCGCACAGTGGTTACGCGAACTCAATAGCTTCTTGTCTTGGTGCCATATTCTCCCGTCTTCCTTCCGGCGTTGACCCTTGGAGACGTGTGGGTTCCACAGTCAAGATCGTGATACTTTATCTTGAGGTCAAATGGAGGCGCTGTTCAGGAGACTCTGCAAGCATGCAAGATAGAAGTGCGAATACCATGGCTAACATGCTGCACAGTCGTCTCTCGTTCTCCGCTTCGTCAACAATGATTTTCAAGAAAACAAGGAGCCCACCATTGGCGGTACGTATACCTTCATATGCTTTGCTGTCTAGGGTTACCCTGGCTCAAGGCGCCACTGGAGAATCCTAGGTTTGTCAACTGACATTTAGACAGCCGCCTTCCTCACTCAGAAGATTTCCCTGCCCAACCGGATCATCAAGTTCGAGATTTGGGACACGGCCGGCCAAGAACGATTCGCCTCCCTTGCGCCTATGTACTACCGCAACGCACAGGCAGCTCTGGTCGTCTACGATCTGACCAAACCTACATCGCTTGTGAAGGCCAAACATTGGGTGGCCGAGCTGCAGAGGCAAGCATCACCAGGCATTGTGATCGCCCTGGTAGGAAACAAATTGGACCTCTGCTCTGAGACGTCCGGCGATAGCGATGCGACGGCCGAATCTGCCGAGAACGAAGAGGGAGGGGACTCGGCAGAGGCCGAGCCGACAGACAGCGGCGACGCACGAAAGATCTCTACTCGGGAAGCCAAGGCTTATGCAGAAGAAGAGGGTCTTCTTTTCTTTGAGACATCTGCCAAAACAGGCACCAACGTAGCCGACGTCTTCTCTGCGATTGCCAACGCCATCCCAGAGACATCGTTGAAAGGAGCAAGAGGAGCTGGCGGCAGCGGTACGCAGGCGGCGCTGTCGGGGGCCGCCAACCGTGCGGATGAAGCCCGGGTTAATCTCACGGACCGGGCGAAACAAAAGAGCGACAACTGCGCCTGTTGATCATATCGTTTGGTGGGGTTGTGGCCTCTTAAGTCTTATGTGGCTGATCGATTGATGAAAGAGACACAGCAGATTGCTGCGAAATCATGCGTTAGGACTCGACAAGGACAGTAGCAGTAATGCTGCCAGACCCAAGTGCTTATGGCTGTCTTGCTGTTACCCTGGTTGCGAAGGGTGATCTGATACCACTAAATACACCTTTGGAGTTTTAGGATGGGCATTGTTTTTGTTGTCACGTCTCGGTGGGTGCTCAACAATTGGGATTGGTATTTATTCTCTTGTTCGAGATAGTGGCAGTGGTAACATGGTAGCAATGGAAGCAGATGGACACGAACAGGAGGATTCCTTCGTTCAGGACCTTTCTTCCGATTTTGCTGTCACTCCCGGCCGCGCTGAACAATCGTCCTTCACTGAGCCGCGGTAAGGCTTAAGAGGAGTAGCTGTTCTGCGATTGACTGTTCTACCTTTCCTACTCTAGCGCTGCCTCATAGCATGGACGTCCCCTGCAGGACTGAGATAGCCGGCCTACTATCTTCTTTCTCGGGCCACCTTTGACTTTCGCGCTTAGGTCAATTTCTTGACTGGGAAGGGGCTGTACATCGCCTCTTCTTAGATAATATTATTTGAACACCATATCGACTACTCTCTAAGACGCTGGTTCGATCTAGTGTCTTCTCAAGAGTGGTGACGGTATACTATCGGAGAAGATTGCTTACTAACAACGTCCTACGAACTAAACGTAACAAATGCAACAAATACATCAAACACAACAAACATATTCTGAATGACGTCATGCTTGAAAGCCAACGCGGGTAAACACCACTACATCATCGATGGGACTTTTGGTCAATCGTGAACACGGGAGCCTCATCCGTCACTGGCAACATTTTCTGGTCGCGGTTCAGGTTCAAGTTGTTTCTGACGACAGACACTGGCACACTATTAAAATATCCTCACCACCACTTCTTCTCCCTCCCGACGTGCACACAACCCAACGTCCCACCACTATCTGCATTTCCATTCCAAACCGACGCATCCAGCAAACCCAACCCATACGTGCGTGTCCGTACCTTTCCTATCCAACATGTCGGACCGGGTAAAGCAGGTCGCAGCCGAAGAGGCCGAAAGAGTCAAGGCGATAACCAAAGACGCTTTTCAATCGCAGGCGTACCTGTATCCGTTCAAGGTAAGAAAAAATATCCTCCCTACATACCCGCAGTTACTAACATCTTTCTAGGGCATCTTCTACTTCGTAACCCACAAGGACCTATGGCGACCATTGATCTCGAAACTAGCTCCTACAATCACCCTCAGTGTCGGCGTCACGACATTCATGTTCCTAGTAGCATATGTCCCTCAAGCAGCCATCATGGCCTTCACATCTGGCCCCGTCGCCGCCATCTCAGCAGCCCTGCTCACACTCAGCGAGAGCTCGACACTCATCAACCTTTTGTCCCGAACATTTCTGATCGAAGAAGCCCTCATCGACACGTTCGATGGGACTTTGTTGTCTCGAGGCTGCACGAACCTGGTCAGCGAAGGCCGACAAGTTCAGGGAGGTGGAAGCGCAGACAACATCGCCCGGCTGGGCAAACTGATCAAGAAGCCGTTTGCCAAATTCACCCCGAACGCCATCATTCGATATCTGCTGTATCTGCCGCTCAACTTTATTCCGATTGTTGGAACCTTGGTGTTTATCCTCTTGCAGGGTAAACGAGCCGGTCCCGCTGCGCATACCCGCTATTTCCAGCTTAAGGGCTGGTCCAAGAGACAGCGTGAAATCCATGTCGAAGACTTCCGTGGCGGTTATACTTCGTTTGGTGTCACTGCTTTTGTGCTGGAGATGATCCCCTTTGCGAACCTGGTTTTTGCTTTTACCAATACCGTCGGTGCGGCGCTTTGGGCTGCCGATATTGAGAAGAACGCGACGATTTCGCCAAAGGTCCGCGAGTTGGCTCAGAAGGCTGAATGAGGGATTGATACCTGCGGTTGGAGGCTGGGCCGATCATGAACGAAGGCTTAGCTGATAGTCTCACGGTGTCCTGCTCGCCGGTCCGCGCGGAAGTTATTGTATCTCCGCGCCGCACAAGACATGAGCTATGGCAGGCCTTGGACGGCCGACTATTCGAAAAGCAATTTGCCGTGTTGTGGGGGGACACGGCTTGTTAACTCGCGAGACTCATGTCTCCAAGGTTGGCGCTTCAAACTGAAGCCCTTTAAACAAACCAGAGGCTTCAGCAAGCATTAGAAATGGCTAGAAAGAATGAATGGATGATTGATTGTCCGATATGATGAAGTCCTTTCGCGAGGCTATTTTGCATCTCGATTGGAACTTTCGTGAAACGGGAGAAGCACTCTCAAGATTTCAGGTAATTGCGACAAGACTTGGTCTCGTCCCTGGCGCCCGCCCTCATCATCACCCCCATGGCTTCACCGTCGTCGTCCCCTCGACGAGTTCTCGGACTAGTGATCGTTTACATGTCGCTCCCGTTGCCGGCACTCGTGTTTTGTTTTGTTTTGTTACTCTTGCGCTCGCCAACCCTGCTCAACCTCACCCACTGGCACTGCACCCAGTGCTACGGACTCAAACCCAAACCATTGGAACACAACACGCTTTCGCCCAGAATCTGATTCCAAGTTCGATTCGAACAAGTTTCATCAGCAGCAGTGATCGTGATATTTCTACTCGTTTGTTCTGCCTTTGCTCGCTCTAAAGCATTATCTGTTCAAAATTGCAATTGGAACAGGATACCAGCCATTCCATTGAACGAAATTTTAACCCTCAATAAACAAAACAAGACGCGACGAAAGGAAAGGAAAATATAGGCAACGGAGAAACAAGAAAGGACATCATGAATCATCAATATCACCATGGCTCCTCCTCACTCGGCTTCTGCCAGTGGCTGACGACGAAGACAATGATGGCCGTCCTTTGCATTTCGGTTTTGATGTCCTCGAGACCAGACACCATGGTGGTTTCAGCTCCATTGAACGGAGGCATGAGCACCAACCTCGACTTCGAGTCCGCGATCTCATCGTCATCATCCACCTTCTCTGTTTCCGGCGCGTTGCACTCGTCCTGCTCGACTCACTCTGGTCTTCACAGAGCCCTGACCAACTCGAACCAGACCTGTGCCCGTGCCGCAGCAGCAGCATCCAGTATAAGTATCAGCATCACCGGGATGGATGCCGAGATCGAAATCACGGACTCAACGACAGGCGTACACGGATTCCCGCAAACACATACCCATACCTCATCAACGTCGTCATTCACTCCGTATCAGCATCAGGATTCGCGGGAACCAGTGTCAATGCCGATGCCAACGCCAGCAACGCCATGCACCGGCTCATCGAGCGAGACAGACTGCGTGACTGCGACTGCGACCGGAACCGCCTTCATTTCTTCCCATCCATTCTCGCCAATCCCAGTCCCATGCGCCGCGGCAAACGGGACACAATTGGTCGGGGTCGGCGATAGCAGCCATGTCTATACCATAATCTGCGACATTGATTTCCCCGCCGAGGCAAATATATACCCGTTCGTGCCTGCAGGTTCGTTTGATGAGTGTTTGATGCAATGTGAGATTTGGAATGGTCGACAACAACATGATCAACAAAAACAGAATGCAAGTGGAAATGCACATTATTGTGCTGGATTCGTTTTCGCTCCTGAACGAATCCACATGGGCGATAACTGTTATCTCAAGTCGTCGGTGAATGAACCTGGTTCGGCGACCATTCATTTGGTTGGGGCGACGCTTGTGACTGGATCTGGCTCTATCTCGAGGCCTAACCCGACGACCTGGTCATCGTCGTCGTCAATGGTGAGCAGCAGACCTACTGGGTCTGGGGAGTGTTGATGGGGGTTTCCGTTCATGGTGATGGATAATCTCTGAGGATGGCGACCAAGACGACGATGGGAGTGATGGCATCTGAGAATGACACTAAACACAGTTCTTGCTTAGCCGAGTCGAGTGCCTGCCCTGGAGACGGGTATTGATGTGGATTGGATGTTTGTTGATACGAATGTGGATCAGACCGCTTTTCAAAGTCAAGGTCGCCTTAGGGGTGTTTTGCTGGGATGAGAGCTTCCAGGGACAACAATGCCTTGATGTACGATTTGCCATGGACCGAGATGCGAATTTGGGGGATTGCAAAGGAGCTGAAACTCAAGGTTTTGCTGGTCTCACAGGAAGCAGAACGAAAAAGCGTATGCAGAGAACATACAGTACCTGCTCAGCGTGGGACGATGGCGGATATCGCTAGCGGTCTTGATTTTTTGCTTTCTCTGCAGAGGGATATCACCGTTGCTGCTCCTGCTTCTGCCAATGATAAAGCGAGTATGCTCAAGGCTTCGAGGTTGAATGAGTAGTCATGATACCCTGGAACCTAGTACCTACCTCTCTCTCTCTTGGTTTGTGCTTGTTCGGGACTTGGCTAGGCCTGGGCTTTGGGCTTTGGGAACGGCATCAACTGAGAGGGGAAAGATCCTTGGGTTTACCTCTGCCTGCCGTGTTTCACAATTATTTAGTCCACAAAGGTCTGAAGGTTCAGATCTTTGGACATCGGGACAAGGTTTGGCTTTGGCTGTTGGAGGCATGCCACGAGTTTCAAGGGCCCACCTTTTATTTGCGTCGAAAGCATTGCCTCTGAGATTGATGTTCATCTTGGTGTTGATTGTTGCCTTTTCAGTAGCTGGGTACCTACCTGTACTTGACTTATGCGTGGACATGAGGACAGAAGAGAACTTACTCGTACAGTTGACTAAGGTACCGCATTGTAGCACGTACAGGTAACCTGCTGGACCTCCCTGGTAGGCAGATAGTTAGGTCCAAGTTGAATTTGGATATTTGACCCGTTACTCCGACGCCTCAACCGCCGTCCGAGTCCTGATCTGCACCCGCACGGCTGCAATCGTTTAGCCGGATCTCCTCCTCACCCCCCCTCCGCCTCCACTGCCCCTGACACGCACCACTGCCTGTGCAGTCCAATCCTGCCTGGGTAGAGTACAGTATGAGCACCTATTTTTATTAGGTCGTATCCCTGTCCGCTTTCCCCGCGTCCGAGGAAGATCCCGCATTCCACTAGTCAGCTCCCTCGAGGGGTTGAAGAGGAGAACACGATGTGCATGTGCTATGTTACGGTGCGGGTGGCAATACTCCGAAGCCAGGTGAGCATCGGCAGTCAAACAATCAGTTTCCGACGAGGGGAAGGGAAGGTGAAGGAACACCTTGGTGTGGCTGTGGCTCTCTACATATACCTTTACCTGAACTTAGACATACAATATATTGTGTCTATGTCGTGTTTGGACACAACACACCAACTTTAACGGCTAGACACGTGGTATCATTGTCAAAGGGAATCGAGCGCTCTTGCTGCCGTGGCCTGAGGGTAAAACAACAACTACAACTACAGTAAATACTCCTGCCCTCAATTCGGTTGTTGATTGAAGATCGTACACCCCACGAGACACTCTTTGTCTCGCTGGTACCAGCAAAGAACACAAAATGGCGGGAGGTGAAGCCACCGGGTCTGCCGATACTGGTACTAGCACTACCGGTGCTGCTTCTACCGACACACAGAGTCAAAGCCAGCAACAGCAAGGTCAACAACAAGGGGAGGGATCCTTCCCCCTAGCAGCACAGATATCCCTCAAAGAATTCCAAATCCCAGACTTCCCATCCCAGGCATCGCGGCTCCGTCAACTCACATTGACCGCCGACATCAAGCTGGACGAGTACCAGGGCAAAGTGCAGATCCCAGACGATGCAGTCGTCACACAACCACCGCTCCCAAACCTGCCACAGTCAATCACGCACTTGAATTTGGAGTTGTTCGGGCTCGGATTCCCCGGGAAACCGCCCTTTCTAGGCCGCTTGGCCCGGTCGCTGCCGAACCTGAGCAGCGTGACCTTCTTCAGCTGTTTGATTGATGGATTGGACGACCATTCGCGCAAAGATGCGGAGGCGTTTTTCCGCCTACTCCCAAATCTGCAGGAATTGCATCTCATCGACTCGTTTGCAAGACCAGGCTTCTTTGAGACGTTGGGTAAGATTCTGGAAGAACGTGCATCAGCATCACAGCAACAAGATAAAGACAGTGGTGGCGGCGGTGGCTTAAAGGTCGTCAATGTCAGCTATACGTTCCGAGGACATGAAGATAGCGATTTCCTGGCTCGGGTGCATGGCGCAGAATTGCCAAAGTTGATTGTCAAGGGGGTGGTGGGTGCGAGTTTTGATTTCGTGCCTGAAGCGGTGGATGAGTTGGCTGAAGAAGAGGACAAGGATGGTGACCAACAGAACGGGAATGAGGGTGAGGGCGAAGAGAAGAAAAAGAAGAAAGAAAACATTGCAGAGGGGATTCTGCCGTTCGCCAGTGATGGCAGAGCTCCGGCGGCTTTGAAGAAGAGGTTTGAAGACTTGAGGGAGGCCGGAGATGGAGCACTTCAGAGTTTGAGGGTGCTAAACCTGGGCATGTGGTCGCTTCGTCCGGCGGAGGTGGGCGAGATTGTGGTCAAGGCCTGTGCTGGTGGAAGTGGTGGAAAGGCAGGTCTGGCTGATTTGACCGTCAGCGTCTTGCTCGAGGAGAATTGGATTGAGGAGTTCATCAAGGGCTTTGGAGAGAAAGATAATGGTACTGCGCCAGATTTGGAGGGCATTGAAGTCATTGGAGTCCCTAGCAATGCGAATGAAGTGGGCGAAGGTGAGGATGGGCCGGATTGGAAGCAGGGAGGAGGTCTGTCTTTGGTGAAACTGGCTGATGTGCAGAGACTGAACGAGGTTTGTCCGAGACTGGGCAAGTTCGGAATGAGTATCCTCAAGGTCAAGAGTGCGCCGAATGTGCTCTTCTTCAAGGAGGGGGAGTCGTGGACACAACAGTAGTAGATAGACAAGGCGTTAGTAGTCGCTTACTGTAGGTTTGATATGGTCATCAAGGAAGAATATCCCTACATCTCCTGTCCCTTTTTTGGCTATTTGGCTTGAGCGGGCTGAGTCATTGCACATGCACAATTGATGCTCATCACACTTGAGAGCCTCTGTGAGAATGCTTCCCTGAACTGGGTTTAACAGGACACTTCGGACAGCTGTAGGAGAGAAGTTTGGTTGTTGGTGTTGGTGTCTCAGGGAGTTGATGCACGCTATTCTGGAACAAGTTAGCTCCGTCTTTTCAAACATCTGTCATCGACATTCAATCTTGTCTCGAGAACAACATACAATCGTAGATGGACGTCAGATAAAAGGGATGCTGTTACACAGTGGTCATCCTGATCTTATGCAATATCTCTGCAAGCACTTTGTGATGGACAACCGTAAGTAGGGTGGTATTCGCAGCGCAGCAGATGTGGACGCTGGGCCTTGGCTGCGGACCATGGCATTGGCATTGGATGTTCCAAAGTGAGGCCGCTTCTGCTCGCTATCCATGGAGCTCTGATTTTAGCTGCTTGAGTCCAATTGGCGAAGGGATGCCCTCGAGTCAAGTTTGCGGCTGTATTCTGACCATGGGATGTCCCATATGTGAGCTTCTTTCCCCCAGCGCTAGCCAGGACGCGTTCCTGAAGGAAAATCACCCGGTCGAAGCGGGCTATGGTGGACTTATGGAAGAAATCAAGACTGCCACAAGACCCAAAACCATAATGATGGAAAGAAGGCAATTTGAAGAGGGCAGGAAAAGGCCAGGCGGAGTCTCGAACGAGACTTTGGCGAGGCAGGTCGATACTTGGATGCCCTGCTGTCTGCTCAGTGTTCCGTCAAATTACACAAGGTTCTTTCGAATCGCGATCGGCCGGAGCTGGAGTCGTTGTCCAAAGTAACAGTCTAGCACCGCATCTTACAGGCCGCGAGGCATATAATCACCGGGATCGTCCAAGGCGGAAAGCGAAACAATTCCAACGGCGGTAGGCTAGACAGAAGACCAATGGAAAATTAGGGAAAAATCATATGGTTCAAGGGCTCGCTGTGTCTGAGCGGATCCCGCTCAGCCTTGCATGACCTTCCCCATCACATGGCAATCCCATCAACATAAGATACACTGGCGTCCTCCCCAACCACAACACAACAAAGCGCTCAACTCTTGGCGATCAGACTTTTGGCGACAGACTTTTGAAAATTAACAGGTTAATATTTGAGTCACTGAATTCCTTCCAACAATCAGCCGGGGGGACAGATGGCTCAGTCGTTAGTGCACTGCACTGACTGACCAACTGTCCTTGATTTGCCGGAGATTTGACGAGTTCTTACTTGCTCTGCTGACTTATCCTCTATACTGGTAGGATATACCTGATGACCCATAGTCGCCCTCCAAGGGACTACGGCGAGGGTATTGGTACGGGAGTACACGGTAAGTCGGGTCACAAGTAAGATAAGTCGACATCGTCAAATCTCCTCCCCATAAAAAACCCTCGGGTACTAGTATCCGAGGGTTTCACTCCCCTACACCGGATGGTAAACGGTGTAGGCGGCGAGTGTTTTTGTTGGTCTGGGGTTCAAATTGCCGGTTGTACGGGCTTGGTTTTCTTTTTGTTCTTTTTCGCACCAGTCTGAGTTGTCATACCGCCCGGCAGAAAGTTACTGACGGGGGATACACGGCGCCCTCCCCGGGAATGGTTTCTCCCTTACGTCGCCTCGGCTACCCTGTGGATCTCTACTCATGAAATACGACCAGGTATTTTGTCGGAGGTGCTTACTTCACAGCCTCCAGAATATGCTACATGGGTCAAGCAAGCCGGGCGGGTAGTTGCACTTTTCTGGACCACCAACGGGTGTCTGAACGCATCCCGTGCTCGCGCAGGACACCAAGCGATCGACATGCCTCCCGTCGCGGTCCACCAAACAGCGAAAGACCATGAGTTGTTCATACAGTTGTACTGCACAACACCGACTATCGACGATCGATTAGCGTACCGATGATCCTACAACATCTCTACTACAATTCTCTCCAGCTGCAAAAGCAAGCCATGGCCACTTCCAAGGCTACAAGTGACATTGCATATCATGATGCACAAAGTACCACCGCATGGTTTGACAGTGAGTTACCACAGGCTGTGGCGCTTTCTGTCTCGTGTAAATCGTACCCTCTTGTCCACTGAGTTCACTGCTCTGTAACACAGCATGACGGAACCTCGAGAAACGAACATTCGAGAAAAGTGCCGTCCGTTCACGGGGGATGTGACGTGCCACAGCTTGGGGTTTTGGATAACAGCAATCGAAGCTGGATGACAGCAAACCTACACCGGTTTGATGGCGACACAGCTGCCTCACCTCATCGTTTGTGCCTCGTTGTGCAGTCGTTTGTGTGCTGTCCAACGACATCCGTTTGCTGACTGTCGTGATGGAGCGACCAGAGAGAGTCTTTTCGATCTGGCCTATTTCTATTTATCCATGGCTTACCCTTCACTGCTGTCGATGTGCAGTCGGTGAGTGAAAAACAGAGCAACGTTGTGTATGAACTTTGGAACAGCATTCTGTCCGTGGATTGAGCATCTATCTCACCCAGCACTGGCATCTGGCCAGCCAATTGATTTTTCGTCTACCAGTGACATTACAACTTCCGCATACACCGCTTATATACAGGAGTGAAGAAGGTTAGCCGTCCTCAATGCCTCCTGGAGGCATCTATCTCATCTAAATCGCTTCGATCTCAACTCTTCACTCAAGGCCATCAGCATCACCAGAAACCAACTGAACACTTCACTGTATAGACACTGCCCCAGCGTGTCCATACAGATGCGTTTACTGCAATTGTGTTCAATCATCTGTCCACCTAATAAGTTCAACTGCGCACCTGACTACTCACTACCGCTCCTCATCACTTATCACTCCTCAGAGCTGGGTTTGGTCCTCATCACTCACCACTCCCCCAGAATCGACTTGGATTAGTTCTGGTTTGCCAACACTCACAAACCAAACAAAACAGTTTGACCACCACCCATCCATCCCATCAGTGCCATCACTCTATCCATCCCATCACTCAACCAACAAACCAACCATGGCGACCAGACATATAAATTCCGCTCGAAGACGACATCGTCTCTTCGATTCCGATTCACCATACAACAGGTCGTCCTCATCCACAACCACATCGATACTGATACCCAGCCCAAGTCCGATACCACCACCACAACCACCATCACTGGTCAACCACTCAGTTTCTATCCCACCACCGAATCTAAATATACAAGAAAATAATACAGCCTCTAGCGACCCTGTTCCTCGAGACAAGGCTCGTCAGCGTCGGGCCAAAATGACAAATTGTATAATCTGCGGATCCAACAAAGGAGAATTCTACCAATGTAACTGCGACACAGAGTACGCGAGTTCTTCATCAGCTGCAGACTCGAAGAATGCCTGTGCCAGTACAACGACCACGACCACGAGTACGACGGGAGGAGGCTCGGGAGGCTCAGGAGGGTCCTCGAGCTCAGGGGGAAGCTCCGGGGTGACTTCTGGGTTTACGTCCGAGCAATGGGATTATGTGGGGAGGAAGTTGGGGGAGAAATAGGTACCTAGTACCTACTAGTAGGCAGTGAGATTGTGAGACTTCGGTTGATATTGATGGGAGGGAGACCAGCTGGAATGTTGGAGTGAGTGAGAGATGAGTGAGAGATGAGAGACGAGACTCGAGGGATGAATGCCTAACGACTGATGACTTATGTGTTATGAGATGACCTGAGAGCCTAGCCTGGTACGGTCTCAGAGTCCGAACAAATACCTCACATACCTCACACTTACTACATAGGTATTCGGGCCTGACGGCTTATTAGCTAGTATTTGCGGATGGTACTAGGAGTCTGTCTGTTGATGGTACCTCCCAAAATGATATCTGTGTCTCCATGAGGAAGCAGGATACTAGTAGTATGCTCTCATACTAAATCATTCAACTTTAAGGTACCTCACACGCCTTCCTGATATTTCTCTTGTCTTTACCGATTTTCATATCAGAGCAAATCAGATCAAATCACATCACATTGTCTAAAATATTTCTTCTCTCAATTCATTCCTAATTGTGTCTCAAGTTCAACGTGGAGTGCATTGCACTGCAGTACCGCCTCGTACGCTACGAATGGCCTCAAGGTATCTCATAGCTTCATACTCATATCATAGCTTCATACCGTCAAGCCACAATCCCACTCGTCACAGTAGCAGATCCAGCACTCGTCCCTATTTCCGTCCCACTCCCAGTATCTACACTCGTCGTCCCAGCACTCGTCCTCGTCCTCGTCTCAGTAACTTGCACCGTATCCGTCATCCTCACCGTTACCGTCACAGTCTGTCCGGGCACTGTTATAGACTCCAAATATATCGTCCGCGTACTCGTCGGCATTGTCACAGCGACAGTAACTGTCCTCTCCTCCCCGATTGTCGTTGTCTCCGTTTCCTCCCCTTCTTCAGAATCACCATCTACCAATGACAGTGCCGAATCCGACGGGGCAACTAGTCGACTCCTCACAATAGACGTGACCGTACCCACACTCGTAGTGGTCATCGTCGACTCGAACGACAAAGTCGTGGTTGCGATGTATGAGTTGGCGGAAGTTATGATTGCGGTCTATGATTGATTCATCATCATCATCAGCACTGCGCTTATAATCGGAGGAAAGGGAAACAAAATGTAAAAGTCTCGTGACGGGCAGGGTGCAAGGTAGTCAACAAACAAAAACAAAGTGGTAAAAACTTGTAACCGGGCACTAGGTGAGAAGTCGACGAACAAACAGCCTTGACTTGTTTGCATTTGGTTGGTTGGACTTGGCCACAAAGAAAGAGAGTGAGTGAGAAAGAGGGAGAGAAAAACAAGAGTTAAAGTTGCAAGACTTACCCCAGAAAACGACGCGACTGATATTCCTATCCTCGTGGTCGTCGAAGTGATCAGTTGCCAGGATTCGGTGGATGTTAGACAGTTGAGATTGTGGTCTTGAGAAGCCAAAATGGGAATCGGATCTGGTGAACCAGATACACTCATAGTCGTAGACTCCGAGCCCTCAGACGCAGACTCAACCTCTGATCCATTAGTAGTACCAGTAGTCGCTGTTGCTGGACCACATTCCTCAACCCTGACGATGCTTGGAACAACCGCCCCCTTGAGTGATTGCTGATCCTGGACTTGTGCCAAATCATACCAATGCGCCGCGTAGAATGCCATTCCCAACCCTAATTCCGATCCCGTCGTCGGACTCGAAGTTGGACTTGGACCTGTGGGACTCGCAGAAGCCCCGGCCGAACTTGACGCTGCTGCTGCTGCCGTAGCAGGTGCTGAAGCATCAGCAGCACTCACAGTGCCAATGGTGGAACATGTCGTGTCTCTTCTCATCTCACTAGAAAATGTCACCCACTGATCACATCCGCTCACCACGACCGGCATCATCCCTACGGCGGGCGGCGTGAGGGTTGTGGAACAGTAGCGAGTCGTCAGGGCGGAGTAGATTGTTTGACAGCCTTGGTCGTCCATGATGATTCTTGCATCTGGCTCTTGTTGACTTGTCCGGCTGGTTGAGTTGGTAGTCGTATTGACGGCCGAAAACAGGGACGCCGACGCGGACGATGATGAAGGCAGGGTAGTGGTAGTAGTTGTTGTAGTGGTAGACAAGAAAACGGTAGTGCTACCATTTGGTAACATGGCCGTAGCGTTAATTTGGATGATTGATGGAGCAGGAGTACCACTGACAGTGCCATCACCCCCAGCAGTAGCGTCGGTAGTGGTATTCGTTGTATTCGTATTGTCCGCAGCCGCAACCGCAACAGATACAGATGATGATCCATCAGTCATTTCAGGGGATAGAGGTCCAGACGTCGACGACGACACCAAAGTCCATGATAGACTTGACGACGACGTTGACCCAGACCCCGACGTTTTTTGAGAGTCTGAATCTGGAGGACATATCGTGGCAACTGGGATTTGAAGAATCGTGGTTGGGAATTGATATGACGGCATCATTCCCATTGATACTGGTTCTGATTCTGAAGCCGAAGCTGATACTTGTATCGGTGTTGATGCCGTCGTCGATGTAGTTGATATCGGCGTGGTCAGCGCATTGCCGCTGCCGCTGCTTCTGCTGCTGAGAACTGACGACGAGGACGATGTCGATGATGACACCGACGACACCAAAGTCCCACTGCTGCTGCTGGACGCCGACAAGGCTGCAGACCCTACCTCCGAGTTCTGAAGCACGCCCAGCCCTTCAACCGCCGAATTCAGGGTTGACGGTCCAGTGCCATCCTGACGAGGATGGAGTTGTTCTAAACCCTGAGCTTTTGAATCCGATCTCTGTTTCCATCTTGGATGGACATGAGCCTTGCCGTCATGTCTGATCTTCAACTTGAAAGCCGTCCCTGGCACGGCGGAGCTGGGGGTGTTGGCACTGACACTGGCACTGGCACTGACACCGCCCGAACTTGAAGCTGCGACTGTAATGATGGCGAGAAATAGAAATGTGGTCAGTAGCTTGAGTTCCATGATACCAATATCCTGTGCGTATCCGTATCTTTCTCTCAAACACAACCGCAGTCCTTGTCCTTGTCTCAACCTCACGCACACGCACGGCACAGTTTCGTCCTTGACTCGACTCCCGAGTCGGCTTGTGATGGTGGTTTGGAACTTGGACGATATACCAAAGTCAACTCAACTCAACGTTGGTATCGGTAATGCTCTGATCTGCCTTCGCCTGCGAAGGTTAGCTAAGGTTGGAAAGAAATGCCACACACCGACAATACACTGAGTATTTCAAGTTCAACTGCAGATCCGTGAAACAAAAATAACCGACAAGCAAAAAGCAGAGCGTCCAAAAGCAAAGAGACCCCAAGAAAAAAGAGACCAAAAGAAACCAAAAAAGAAAGGTTGGCAAAACGTTGATGCTTGAAAGTGGCAGGGCACGGCAGGATAGGATAGGATCAAATTCAAATCCAGGACCACCACCCTCACCACCACCACCACCTCCTCCTCCTCCTTCACCTCGTAATAGTACAAAAATGTTGGTATTGGTTGGTTGGTCAAGAACATTTGCGGATAACAGGGCTCGATGCCCTGCCAGTGCAGAAGCACAATGGTGAATGCAGGTCTCAGATCGGGACATGAGGAATGCCAACGCAATGCCAATATCAATGCCAATGCTAGCCACTGCATTCATTCATTGTTCACACGACATGTAGGTATGTGTGTGTCATCTGCAAGGTACCAATCATACCTAGGTACTTGGGCTGTCCCACGCCCAGCTCGGCCCATTTTGAAAACTCTCCCTTGATTTTGATCCCTTTGACCCAAACTTCATATTTGAACCCCTTGCTGCTGTTCGCTGTCCAGGAATTTCCAGTTTCATACCACTTCACCTGTCTTTTGCCAAAGCCTGGCCTGGCCTGCCTGACTAGACTACACTAGACTAGACTAGATCTCACTGTCTCGGTCATTGTCATTCATATCGCGGGGCCCGCCCCGGCGGTTGCGACGCATCATCATGATAAGCACTGCTCATAAACTCCATTTCGGAATCCATAGGTGCCGGCTGGAAAGGCATTGTTGTGGCCATTTGGAAATCGGCGCCCGGAAAGTACTGATCATACTGCATCATCGGATCATAAGCGGCAAAACTCTGCGACGTCGGCAACTCGGGAATGGGGTACATGGTCGTCTGGGGCGGTACTGATGCATAGAGACCGGCCGAAGAGAATGGATTGCCAGCAGTGGTATAAGCCGGCATGGGCGGCGGCGCGGTGACTGCCGCAGGAGGAGATGGTTTGCCTGGTGGCATTTGAGGCAGGTCGTCCACACTGCGGCCGACTTTTTGGGCGGCATCTCGAAGCATGGCGAAACACATTGCCCACGCCCGTTTTGCAGACAAGTTATCTTCTGCTAATGCGTGAAGCCAACGGACTCCCTTCTTGCTCGCTTCCAAAATGTTGTCGGCCTCTTCAGGCATATGGTTGGCTCGAAACGATATTTCCAGCATCAACACCGTACAAGCCTGGACAAGCAAATGCAAGATAATCCACCACGGGCCCACGCGGAGAAGTCCAACCGCGTTCGGCTCGTCAGGAATCAAACCCAATGTTCCCATAGCCGCCTCGACACATTTGGATGCCGAGTGCCGGTTGAACTCGAGTGATTTGCCGGATTGGCCGGGGATCTTGCGATCAAGCCGACAAAGACAAGGACGATGGGTGGTCATCTTGGCACTGTAGTAGAAAAAGCCCAAACACAACCGAGCCTCGTAGGAAGCACGATCGCGCTGCTTGCGTCGAAATGCAAATGCCGGTGGCAATCTTTGATACCAGTGCTCGATCTGTTCGTCGAGCTCTCGGATCGTATTTTGCACATCCGACCACGTGCCTTGAATAGAAGCCGGATTGTACAAACGGTGGAAGATGTTCTGGGTCAGTCGGCTCAACTGCACCAGATGCAAAAAGTAGAGGGATGGGTTGGGTGGAACATCCTTGGCCCACTCCAAGTCTCCCTGCGTGCTGAGCATGGAGGGAGATCGAGAGTCGGCTTTGGTTTGGGAACGTGATCGATCGGTGGAAGACGGTGTGAAATTGGAATTGCTAGGAGTCTGTGGGTTCGAGGCCGGCGCTCGGTCACCTTGCTGTCTCTCCTTACTCAACAGCTTGCGACCCTCTTCGGTGTCGAACTGGTCTTCATCCAGCGGCACTGGCAGTGGCGTGGTGCAGTGATCATCCAAGATACAATTCACTCGGCCCGTCATGTTGCACAAACGGTGTTCGAGGGTGTACAGCGCCCACCAAACCCGATAGCGAATTTCCTTCAGCGGGTTTGGCAGATTGGCACTATCATTGCGCATGTTCATCCCCAGAGCACTCGCTTGCCGGACGGCAAGGCCATTCAACAGCCACGCCCGGTTGACCTGGCTGGTGCAGAGCAGATAGAAAGACATCAACCCAATAATCTGTATCTGCTGCAGATCCGGGTGTTGAAACAGGGTTTCCGAGTTGATGTTGAGAAGCCGAGCCCGGGTGAAGTAGATGAGGTGGTCACGCTCGTCCCCTTTCCACTCGGCGTTAACCAGATGCGAGTATTTGGCCCCAATGGCAAAAATCATGTTGAGGATGGCCAGCCACTTTTCCGGTGGATTTTGTACTGTCCCGTTGATGAATCGGCGGAACTGACTGGTGAGATTGACCTTTCCTACCACCGGAAAAGATGGATGGACCCTAGCCATGTAGGCATCAAACAGATGACCGGCAACGTCCGGGGTAGGCATCTCGTACGGGTCAACCGCCTCAAACGTGAAAATGGGAAAGTCGTCGAGGTGATAGCTGGAGTCATTGACGGTGAAGCCTTCGTCCATTTCCGTCAAAGGGGTTTGCAGGTCACCCACTTGACGGCGGGAGGCAAAGGACGCCGTCGATGCGGCCGCCAGAGTTCGTTGTTTCTCGTTTCCCTGGGTGTCACCCTGCCAATCGCCATACTTGTTTTCCTCTCGTAACCGTTGCAACCAGGTCACTTCCGAGTTTTTGCCCATGAATCCAGTCGACCTGGCTTGTTCACGGGTGAAATCCTCGTCCGTCCGATCCAAAGCACCTGTCGACCCCGCGCCGGCCGAGGCGTCTGATTCTGCGCCCGACTCTGATTGCTCTCTCTCGGCGTCGATGGTGGCAAGTGTGTTGGTTTCGGTGGCGTCATATCTGGCAGTATCTTCGCCGTCGAGCGTTGCTTCCTACGAACAGTGAGTACAGCGACTTGACAACAACTCCAACCGGCGTACCTTTTCCAACGCGGCTCGAATCATCCTCGCATCTTGCTCGTTCACCCTGTTCATCAAATCGTTCAATAACCTTTCGTAGTCGGCCACTTTTTCGGTCATGGTGCCGAATTGCCTGTGGCGCGCGTCAGCTCTTGATAATGTAATGTGAAAACCAGGCATAATCCTCACTTCTTGACCCGGTCTCGTTTGCCATCTACGTAAAAACATGCAATCTTAAAGTCCTGGCAATGCCGACAAACCGGTCGCTCTCCACTGCACTTGGTCTTGCGATGCCGACATGGCTCACAAGCATGATTGACCCGGTGTCTCCCTCCCGAACGCGGCGCATCCTGGCCCTCGCCATCCACCGATCTTTTAAGCCTTGGAATGGCTACTTTTGCCGCCTTATGGGCCGCATTGCTCCCGACCGACCGCGGGGATTGGGGAACACGAAAGTGAGAGGCCTGCGCAGGGGAGGAGGGAGTGTGCGCGGACGTGGTTGAGGGTGGGAGGCGAGTTGATTCTGGAGTTTCGATGGATGCGACGGGGACTTGCGCCAGTGGATAGGACCTGACAATGTCGCCTGAAGTCGAGGGCGGCCGCGTGCCTTCACCACGGCGCTGCTGTTGCTGGCCGGGCATCTGGCCGGACGGACGACGGTGGGTTGGAATCAGTTGAGTTCGGTTCGGATCAGATCTGATCAGATCAGATCAGGTTCAGACCGGCGAGATCAGTTCAAACTGCAGTGGTTCTGGATTTGGATTTGGATCTTGGTACTCGGGAGGCGAACAAGTGGATGATCCAAAGGTCAGCGGGGGCAGAATAGTGGCGGCGGGCAGGTTTTGAGTTTCCGATCACGTCGTGAGCAGAAACCTAGGTTTTGTAGGAGTCCTGGATCGCCGTCTGGGGGAGGCGGATCACAGACTGACAGCGCTCGAGGTCAGCGCATGATGGAAGTCACTGCCACAGTCGAGATGAAGAGATCGCTTGCGCCCACCACGGCCGTGGAGATGGTGAAATGGTGCAGGAGTGGTAGTCGCAGAGGGAGGGAGACGGAGAAGAAGGCGAACACTGTCTGCCCGCTTTGCAATTGACGGCGCTGTCGTGTCCGTTTGGTCCGAGTCGCAAAGCCTGAGTTGAGGTTCGAACGAGTCCTGGGGCAGAAGACACTACAGACCCAGACAGTCTCAGAGGCGGAGGCCGACACAAGATGCTTCTGTCTTCCGTCTTCCGTCTCTGGCTTTGCTTTTGTCTTTTGTCTTTTTCTTAACTTTGCGGCTGTCAGAAAGGAGTCGAGCGAGAGCCTGCCAATGACACGTGAAACAGGTAGGTAAGTGAATGCCTGGCAGCCCTCGAGACCCTGGCACGGGCACGGCTCTGCTTCCTTGGTCGGGCTGTCGGCAGCCACTAACTACTGCTATACTCCCTAGCTACGTAGCAGGTACTCTAAGCCGATGAGGTCGTGGTATCTACTATGTACAGTATACAACAGTATACCATGTTGTGGTGTATCAAACTCGCAGAGACTATGGGTCGTCTCTTCAGGGACAATCACCGCAGCCGCAAGCAGCATCGTCATCCTCTCTGCTGCCTTCACAATATTGCAAAACAGGGTCTGGGTCTAATGAGAACTGCGTGCGTGCGTGCGTCTGTGTCTATCTAAACCCTGCCAGTGCTGCTGATCCGGCTTCATGATCCTAGACGCTGCACAATGGTCCCAACCCGTCCCCGGCAGTGGGTCGCCATCTGGTCTTCCAATCGCAGAATTACATCACGTTGGCTTCTCGCAACCCAATGTGCTGGTCTTCTGCTTCTAGGGCCACCATCTGCTCCCCTCTGCGCGCTCCATCCTTTCCCTTCCCAGTCTAAGGCAGCCTCTAGCTCTGGATCACCAATCGGCAGCCCAGCCTACCAACCTGGCATGATGTTGCGCCTCCGCTGATGATGCTCCCATGCAGAGTCGCGTCTCAGCCAGTCACCTAGGTGCCACTCAACCGTGAACTGTCGTGCTCGTCGTGTTGCCCGACGTCAGCGGCTTCGAGTTTGCTACCGGCTACACCGGCTAAGTCGTCTGGAGGGTTGTTCCCTCCTAGCTTGAAGTGCGTGTTTCTGCGCGTCTCTAACGGTGTTGCGCCCCAGGGACAACCCATGGGTGGCCTGCAGTCGCGGATCGGCCAACAACCAGCACCAGACGAGACCAGTCCTTTTTGGGTCTCGAACCGTTTATTCTTGTCGTTGTCGCTTGACTCCATGTTGATTCCAATCGCCGCCGCCTCCGCCAAAGTTGCCCCCTTGTCCAGCATTGAACATTCCGGGGTTGAACTGATTCCCTTGGAAACCTTATAACCAGGGTTAACTATGGCCAGCAACAGAACCATCACGACTCACCTGCCATACCCATCCCAGCCATCATCGGATTCATCCCCATATTCATATTGCCCATGCCCATGCCCATGCCACCAGCCATGGGCATCATGTTCATACCACCTCGACCGCCACGCATTCCGCCCATGTTTCCTCGCATAGGATTGCCCATCATACCGCCGCGATTGAACCCGCCATAATTGTTGCCCACGCCCATATTGCCCTGGAAGCCCATCATGTTGTTATTGTTGTACCCTCCCATAGGACCCGAGAAATTGCGGTTATATTGGTTATGGTTATTGTAGCCGCCTCCGCCACGATTGAAACCTCCTCCTCGACCCCCTCGGTATCCTTGATGCATTGCACCATAGCCATGGTCTCCGCGACTTGTCGAGTGGAACGAACCACGGACGGGCGGGCGGTCGTCTCGGGCTCTGGGGGCTTCTTTCGGGAGTGTCTTGAACGGGTTCTGCGTCGCGACAGTGAAGGTGACCGAGTGCTTGCGGGAGCCAGGCTGGTTTCCTCCCACACTCTCGATCTTGTGTTTGGCCGCTGTTGCAGCCTGTAGCGACGAAAATTCGACATATGCTTGACTGCGATGAGATTAGCATCACGACCGGAACGGAGCCAGTTTTCATGCACGCACCCTTTGCTCTTGCCATTCACCTTATGCTCGCTGAAAGATATATCCTTCAACTCGTCTTCGGCCGCAGCTTCATTGGCCCATCCACGAATGTCGTCTTCGGTTATCCACCAGTGCAAGTCTGAAATCATCAGAGCAGTGGTGGCGCCATGGTCGATTGGTCTGTCATCCGAGCTTTCTTTCCGCTTCGTTCCCTGTTGAGGCGTTGGCACTTGTGCGACGGGCTCATTGTTGCTGGATTCTTGATGTTCGGTTTGTCTGTGGCCTTGGTCCTCGGTCCCATCAAAGCCATGAGACTGTTGTTGTTGTTCTGATTCCAGATTATCTTCAGTGTTCTCTGCGAGGGCCGTTTCGTCGTGTTCCGCTTCGAAATTGTGTCCTTCTTCTTCCTCTTCTACCTTAAAATCCATCTGTCCCGACTCGGTGCCCAAGTCACCTTCGCCTTCGCCATCTCCATAGATATCAATGTCAAAGTTGTCTTCATCCGCAGCCATGATGAAAATAGGTTAGATGTGTGAACAAAGTCGATTGTCTGCCTGAGAGATATGCACAAGAAGACCAGCGTGGGACATGGAATGAGTTCTGCAAATAATCCATCCTGCATTAGCCAGAGGTACAATGATGATCGGACAGAAATCCAGCGCGGTGAAACCCTCCGGAGGACATTAGACCTGGCTTGATATTCCAGCTCGCAGCAACAGCAGCAACCCCCGCCCTTAGGCTCACGTCCAAGAAGGAAGATACATACAGAACTGATGTTTCAACTCCACACAATCTGAAGAATGCATGCAATAGCCCGAAGTACCCTTGTTACATGAAGGCAGGCCAGCTGGCTTCCGCTGATAATAGATACAATTGTTCCAAGCCTCCGGTCCAAACAATAGTATGATAATATGAAGACTCGACTCGTGGGCTATCGCTTGAGGAGTACAACGTCGGCAAGGAGAATAGAAGAAACGATCAAGGTCAAGGAGGTGAGGCTGGGTCGTGAAACGACACTCGGCGTGCGATGCAGTTCCGGAGAGAGCAGACTGCGATTTGGTGGAGGTGCAACTTGAGGAGATGGGACACGCTAGGACTGGGACGTGGAGGTTCCGTCCGCAGTCTGAAGGTTGCCCTGAGGGGAAAGGCTATGAATATGTTCGACGAGACAGGACAGAGAAAGCTGTAGATACCGTGGTGATCAGAGGATTGATTGAAGCAAGAGACAAGAGAACAGTACAAAACCCGAGCGAGCTGTGAACGGAACCTTGAGTGTCAACTCTACAATTGTACGTTGTAGAACGCGGAGGTGCAGGCAGACGATCTGCCACTGCAGTGTGAGTGAGTGAGAGTCTGGGCCACTGGCAGGGGGCGCAGGGCTGCAACTTTATTGGCGCACTGCAGACCCCTGGTTCTACTGTACATAGTATTATTCCGTACTTTGGTGCTTCAACTGATGCCACCTACGCCTGTTACAACAGTTCATCTTTTACACCGTGGACGTTACTGCAATACACCGCCTCACCTCGTCACAACAATCCCCTAATACTAGTACTCCTCGCGATTGAACCTCACAGCCTCCGCAGCACGACTACCTGCGCACTGAGACTAAACTCCATTAACCACCAACCTTCCTCTCCCACAAACACCTGCGCACGCAACGCGCTCACTCCAACACAATGTCCGACCTGGTGCAAGAGATCGCCGATGTGCCTCGGGAGTTTTTCAAGGATG
This sequence comes from Exophiala dermatitidis NIH/UT8656, assembly GCF_000230625.1. Classification (NCBI taxonomy): domain Eukaryota; kingdom Fungi; phylum Ascomycota; class Eurotiomycetes; order Chaetothyriales; family Herpotrichiellaceae; genus Exophiala; species Exophiala dermatitidis. The sequence continues at coordinate 3,938,011 of NW_008751647.1, read as the reverse complement.
GCACACAATTTATTCACAGATGCACAAAGCGTACGTGACAGCCCTTTTGATTTCGATTTATTTTTACAAGAGCGGAAGAGCTTTGGGAGTGACCACGACGAGACAAGACGAGACAGGACAGGACAGGACAGGACGATGCAGAACACATTGAGACACAGAATGACCAGAAAATATACCTTTGCAAGCAACGAATGCACGATTCTGCAGTCATTTCGCTCGGCTCAAATGGGTGGTTGACATGGTGAGGACCTACGACTACATGAGGCTTGGTCGCAACACGGTGCCAGGTGCAGCGAAGAGGCTTCGTGGCCATATGTGGACACCATACGGAGATGCTCGAGCCTTGCTCTTCAGGTAAAAGCAGAACAGCCAGGATGCAGAATTGGTTGAATCTGGGTCAGATATAAGCATCAGCAAAGTGGCTTGACCGTGTCCTGCGATTAAGCCGCATCCTGCTCTGAAAAGGGGGGAATTGCAAGATATGGTGTCTGTTCAGTCCCTTTTCGCCAGGCTGTCCTGCTGGACCAAAGAGGTTCTGCAGGCCGGACCAAACGCCTATCTGTCTGGTTTTACGTTCTCGTTCTGTCTCTCGGCCCTGTCCTGTCCGCTGTCTGTCTGTCCATCTCAGCCGGCCACTCATCCAGCCGCGTTCATACCCCGAAAATCACTTTTGTTACATGCACATACTACTACATGAACTGACAGGACCAAAACCAACAGCCGACCGAAGAGAATTCATCAAGATCTCCCAAGCCGTCGGCATGGGCTTTTTGATCATGGGCGCCATCGGATACTTTATCAAACTGAGTACGTGTGCCACTCACATCATACAGCTTTCACTCCTCCTTTCCCTGTCTTTTACTACCCTTATGCTATCACTCTCTTTGCCTTTCTTATCTAACCATGTTCTCAATGCAGTACATATCCCCGTCAACAATGTGTTGGTGGGATAACGAGCATACTACGTCCACCCAGTACTGGTATCCCATTCATTTCAAGGCAAGCGATATTTGATGTGATGGATGCACGGATGGATGGAATGGAGGGATGTACTTCTTGGTAGCAAGCAAGCAGTCAAGCCAGTTGTGATGGTTGGGTGGTGGCTGGCTGTTGCTCTTGGTTTTGGATCTGCCACTTGTATTCCATTGAGGGAAAGAAGATGGAGTTGACCTTGAGCATACCTAGTAAGCAACATGCCTGAGAAACACCCAACGAAACGGAGAAGACATGTGCTGCGCTGTGCTGTGCTGCCAGTAAGTGCACGTGTACCAGGATCCGGCGGAATAACGCCATGAACAAGACCAAGCCCTCTTCCCACTGCAACTTGATCTGGACCATTCCCATTCCCATTCCCAATCCGCCTAAACAGTGACATTTCAAGTTCCCAGCCATCGGCGATTATCATGAAGTAAACCACTACTAGTTCCTTGGAAGTCTGGCTACCCGACTAGGTACTAGTTAGGGGGCAGGGCAGAGGGTAGAGAGACCCGATCCTTGATCGATGGGATTTAATATCAGCATCACCATCGCACCTCCCATTAGTAGGTATGGAGTGCTCTCTGTACCAGTAGTAAGCAGGTGGTTGTGTCCTGTCCAGACTTGCAGTCCCAGCTTGCCAGCTTGCCAGCTTGCCAGCTTGCCCAGCCAGTGACTAAGTAACCCGTACTCATACCCAACGGCACGGGCGCGTCAAATACCAGTCATTACCAGTACCAGTACCGTATGGATGAGACTCCTACACCGCTTGGGCTCCGTAGTCTCATGTTCACGAGACATCAGGCCACGCGGACCGTCTCAGACTCAGCCGTCTCCCAATTCCTCTGACGACCTCCCCAACAGCCGCCGCCAGCGTCAATGGTTGTCACCAGATCCCACCTACACCATCATCATTGTCTTCGTCATCAGACTGTCCCTGTCTCTGCTGTGCTGGTACGGCACTACTTCTCAAACCTGTGGTGCGACCACCAACACCACCACGCCGAGCCGTCTGAATCCGTGCAGTCCGCCTCGGCAAATCATCGTCAGGAACACCATTCCCACCATCAAACCCGTGTCGCGCTCGCCGCGCGGCAAAGTCAAAGTCCTCGCGCCGGTCAAGACGGGCATTGTAATTCGACGCCATGGGCGGGTCGGCCTCGTCGTCTTGGTTGCCGTCGTTCCAACTGTGCAGGGACACGGTGCCGGTTGCCATGCCCCAGCCGTTCCAGGATGTAGCTATAACAAAAGGGAGGGTTAGCCTTGGTTCGGTTCATATAGAGGTAACAACAGCGTCAAAACAACAGCACCAATATCCTCGCCCTTCACCCTCTCCACCCCTCCCCCCGGGCAATGTCAAAAAAACAGAAAAATTTATACCTACCAGCCAACACAGGCGCCGTCGGACTCCAACTCGCATCCCTCACACAAGTCTTCCACACACCACTGTGGTGACCATGCAACTCATAGCCATAACCGGCACTATCTGCTCTTGGCCGGGTATCTTTTGTGGCGGCATAGACATCGACAGTGGCCTTTCTGGTACCATCCAAGTTCCAAATGTACACTTTCCCATCTTCACTGCCACTATAGACATAGCGAGAGTTACTCGAGCCAGGAGGCGAGAAGTGACATCTGATCAGGGTTTTCAAAACGCTGTGGCCGCGGAACGTGACGACACTGCAATCCTTCGGGTTGGGGATATAGTCGTCCTCGTCGTAGGGAGAGAAACGATAATCAAAGTTTGTGGTGTAAGACTGTAAATCGATCCGGGCAAACTCGTTGGGCGAGATCATCTTGCGCAGATCCCAAAGTTTCATCATCTGGTCTTTTCCGTTGGACAAAACATAGCGGCCATCTCCCTTGGAGTCGACATACGTGAGGCCTTCGGTGTGGCCGACGAAAATACCGGCAGGCCGTCCGTCCGCCATGGACCGACGATCCCACACTCGCAACGTCTGGTCGTCGGATCCCGAGTACAAGATATGCGGGGAGGATTTGTCGCCGAAACAGACGGCATTGACATCGTCGTCGTGGTTTGACAGTCGCACCGTCGATTGCCGTCTTTCTAGGTCGTATACCACGACACTATGGTCTGATGTGCCTGCCACGATCTCGCGTCCATCACCGCTAAACCGCAACGACCAGATCCCGAACCCATGGCGGCCCATGTATCCGTAATTCTGTCGACCCATTCCCGAACCGGGCGCAAAATTGGTGAAATCAAGTAGCGTATGGTCCGAATGGTCCGTCGGGTCCGTCGGAGCGAGACACACAGTATGTCGGATCGAAGAGTATGCGAGGAATTTGTTGTCTGGACTCAACGTGGCATCGGTGATGGTCCATTGACCAAACGGGTAGTCGACCGTCTTGTAGTATTTCCATTCGTAGGGATTGCTGGTGTCGTACATGCGAACCTTGAAGTTCTGCGTACAACTGAAGAAGAAGTTACCGTCGTCTGAGAATTGGCCAGAGTATGCTCGACTGTCGTAGTGGATGATTTTGTCTGCTGTTGATGTCGACGGTATTGAGTCTTGCGCGATCAACCGGTTTTGCCGTCGCATGCTTGACCGTCCGTCCACCCCTAAGCGTCGCCACATCAGCCGTTCAGCGACGGTCCGTCTTCTCTTTCGTAGTATGTCCACAAAATCATCTCGACTGCCGTACAACCCTGAGTTCATTAACGCCCGTCCGTTGTCGCTGGGAACTTTGGGGAATCGGTCCTCGGGAGGTTTCGGTCGCCGTCGTCTCCTGCGTCCGTGTAGACTGCCAAAGGGGCCTGAGCCCTCGAGAATAATATCGTCTTCGTCATCTTCGTCGTCTCCTCCGAATAGATCTTGTCCCCCTGGTCCAAGTAGGCGATATCGGCTGAGGATCAGTTGTCGTAGGGGTGCACTGGCATTTAACAGTCCTCGGATGTCGGCCGCGGTCACTGTTTGCCAATCATCAACCGGTTAGTCTCGTGCTGCCTTCAAGTAGGGCTCATGGAGAGCACAAACACAAACCCTGGATAGGACGAGTTGCAGTACCACCGCCACCGCCTTCGGTTTCTGTCTGGTCGCCTTCCTCGTCCTCGTCCCCGCTGCCGCCCTCGAACACGATTTCAATCCCACTTAAGGTCTCCTGCGCATCTGGAAACCAACAGTCAGCACACCGTTGTAGACTGTCAATTGAATACGCGGGATTAATATACCGGCAAAGGCGGTGTCGTCGTCGTCCTCATCTTCGTCTTCATCTTCGTCGTCGTCGTTCAGGTCGCTGGCATTGGTGCTGCGGTCCTCGGTTGGATGGTAGCTGTCGACGTCATCATCATCCTCGTCTTCGGTAAAGATGTCCAGGATGTTTGGGGGCGAAGGGCTCAGCCCTTCCCGGCTGTTATCGTGGTAAGACATGGTATTAACAATTGCAAGAGAAGATGAAAAGGACCAAAATAAGGACGAGAACCCAGACTGGAGAGCCTGGGCAATTAGTAGATGAATGGTCGGGATGTCGCCTTTGGGATTGTAGTATCTTCGCCGCGGTCTACCATTATCGACTGTGCAGTGCTTATCTCCGGCCCGGGCACTTGAACTGTGGCTTTAATTCCAACATGAAGCGGTCACCATTCCGGCGTCTTGCTTCCAACATGCTAGTATGTAAAACTGTAATCTATTGGGTACTCACTACTCCCTGGTACTTACACTTACGAGCAGGTAGAGTCTTCACAACTGTCCTGTCCATCATACTCATCTAAAATATCCCAGTACATACTCCAGCGTATATTCAAGTCAGGCCGCCCACTCCTCCAACGCCAGACAACGACACATTCAAGCAGCATCGTAACAAGCATACCTCAACCATAACCAAATCCGCTATTTTCACCTCACGGCCACCGTAATGGAACCCTACTTGTCGTCCATCGTACAAGTCGACTCGCTATCCGTCCAGCCCACCAGCCGATTCGCAATATCACTAGCATAGCAATGCGTCGCCGAGCCCTTGCCCAAATCGCCCGATTCATCAATAGCGCCAGAGTTGTACAATCTCGCAGCTCGGTAATATGCCTCGGCGTAATCGATGCCATCGACATCGCTTTGAGCGTTGATATCGGTCGCAAACCCGTGCCCATCAGGCGTACCGGCAACTAAAAAACCAACCATTGTCAGCAAAATGCACAACTATAATAACCACAAACAGACTGTAACAAACATACCTCCATCAGATATCATGCCCACAATCTCGTCTTTAGGACACGGGTTCTTGACCTTGCCATTCTCGTCATTACACGTATGCGTACCCTTGAACGACTGCAGGAGACCAGGATTCTTGATCCCATCCGGCGACACGCTCGTCTTTGCCCGGACACACCCCTTGGTTTCCTGTAGTATAGCCGCGAGAATGAAGCGGTGGTCCACCCGTGTCTGATGGGCCACTTGCTTGATTGCATCGTAGAGATCCTGGGTCTCTTGGTCCGAATTGTTCGGTACGCCGTATAGAATGTCACAACTGCGGCTGATGGTATGTTGATTGGCAACCCACAGATCGTTGAATGAGACCCAGGTCAGATCTGACGGCCATCCGGCGGCCACGGAACCATTGCCTTCATATTGGGTATAGTGATTTGATCCACCTATCATCCATCACATCAGTAACAGCCAACCATGTCAAGTGTATTGTCTTGTTCAACTGCCTATTTGCTCTCTGCTCGATAGAGTGTATTCGGTCGGGCTTCTCGTACCGTCATAGTCATTCCAGTACCCATCTGTTCCCAACTTGCCCTGCACCACGGCCTCGGCTCGCTTCACATGGAGTGCAGGTACAGCATCGACAACTTCAAGGGCTGTGACGAGGAAACCTGCCAACACGATCTTTGGAACAGTTAGCCTCGAAGCATAGAGCAGCCAAGAACATGATGGCCAACAGACATACCACTTTGGAAATCCCCATGTCTCTCGAGTCCACAGGTAAAAGCAAGGCTCCACTTGGTGCACAGACGCCTGCAAAAGTACAACGGCAGGGTAGGGTAGCCACTGGAGACGGAACTGGAACAGCAACGCAGGCAAGCGGCAATAAACAAGCAAAAGACACCGTTGGGGAAATTCAATTCACACGAGAAACGTTCCGAAAGGATGGAGAATCATGATAACAGGAGAAAAAAGTAAGCACCCTTGAAACGCCATCATCGACGAACCTGGGCGATCCTTTTTCACGCGGGACTGGGACGCCGGACAGTGAGCGAGTGGCCTCGTTCGAGATCGTCCGCAGTGTGTAAGGATGCAGTGCTGTGGATAGGAGCTGCGCAGTAGTAGGTAGTATCTGCACATCAGGCCCTCGAGTGGATTCTTTCAAGGGATCTTAGACTGTAAGGCCCTGGCTTAGGCCACGATAGGAGGTTCCACCTGTGCACAATGTACAGGCATGCGCAGCAGATGAGGGACATGAGTCCGTCGGAGTCTGTCCTAGTAAGCCGCTTCAAACGGTGTGGCAGTGAGGCCACCGTCGGAATCGAAATGTGGGATGAAAATAATTATTCAATGATACATTGTACTGTACCTTGAAGTCAGGAAACCTCGATGGAGCGCGGCCCAACAAAAGACCCTGACTGATGAGATGAGCCACTTCAAGTTCGCCTTTCGCCCCCGGATAGGGCCTGGAAAGCATCCACATCCTGTCTTTCCTTAGGGCCCACGCCACGGGAGTGACAGAAACCCGCGACAGGAATGGGATAATGTCAGGCCCATGGCTTCGGTTTCAAACGCGGCGGGTCAGTCTACAATATTGTAGTTTTTGAGTCTAGCGCGTGAAATGGAGCGAGCGAATCCCACGTCTCACCCCCTGTGGATCATGTCGGGTGTGGCGGACCACGCCTTGTGCGATCCTTGCATTGTTCGGATCGGGCTGTGAGATGCCTATGGAACCAATGGTCCGTTGCTTATTCCTTCAATTGTTGCATGAATTCAAGTAAAAATATGCCAATGACCTGGGTTCCGGTCCCTGTAAGTGTGAACAACTGTTTGTATGACCGGAACGCCGAGGGAGGACGTTTGAAGTAGCTCAGAAGCCTTTCGGAGGCTCAGCTTCTTGTTACAGCTCATGCGATTTCGGTGATTGGTTTGAACAATTAGACGAATACGAACTGACGACTTCAGGACTCCAAGGTCTAGATTGACTTCTGGGAGTCGTGCATGGATCAAAGAGTGAAATGATCGCATTGGCCTCGGGGAGAAGAAGTGAAGAACAATCCATGTTGCTGGGAGCCACCAACAACCGCCGAAATGCACTGCTTGGACACTCGCGCCTATTCATACAGGACTTTCTCATTAGCATACGCAGCCTCGCGCAATGTCACCTATCTCTCATCCGCTATGCATGTTATCTAACAGTTGTTGACCCAGATCGTATTGCGCAGACATCCCATCACATCTTTTGTTCATCGCTTTTTCAGCTCCTCCAGCCGTAGCTTCAAGCACATGCCTCTCAACTCCTTTTTTTTACCTCCAACACATAGAACCCAGCTCGAAAGTCCTCGAAAGTTTTCCTTACAATCTCGAGTGAGGTTCCAATAACAACAATCAAATCCATTGTCCGCCGCCCGGCGCGGTACCCTGCGGTGGTGTGCCCACAACAGCTGGTTCTGGCCGGTATCGTCGCACTGTCTGGGCAGCTTGTAATGCTCTCGCCCAGTAGACACGCCCAGTTCCATCATCATACACGTTGTCGGCTGTGCCGCCAGGTCGAGTTGTGGAGATGCATCGATCCTCGCCGTTGCCGTCTCTCTGTCTCGCACCATGGCCGCTGATCATGGTTTGCGGATCGTCCAATCTTAGCCGCCGGGGTCCAGCCTCTGACTGACTTCGTTTGGGCACTTCACATGGAGACACGTACTTTTGCACACCTGCAATGTGTGGAATCCAGCTGTCCATCTTACACTCCGGCAGGTCCATTAGCTTGTCCTCTTGTGGAAAATCATTTCTTTGCACTGCCGTGGACAATGCAGCCTGTGCCTGCATCTCGACCGCCCTAGCTGCAATCCTCGCAAATTCAGGGTTTGTACTGACTCTTAGTCCTCGTATGTCTTGGCTGTAGACGCTGCTCGAACGTAAGATGCTCCTCCTGCCTGCAGGCACAATGCTGGGCTTGGATACCGATGTCAGAGATGAGAACGAGTGACGGTTCCGAGATATGCGCCGCTTTTGCAAGTACAAGGTTCGTGAAAGACGGCATCGCCCGTTGGCTGGGCACTGTGCCGGCTTGCAGTGGCCATACACGTCCCTACAAGTACAATGACCCAATTCGCTGGTCACAGCTCGGGGCATTGGGCGCATGACCCTACCAAGAGGGCGCGCTCCTGAACTAGGTGTTCGTCGGTGGAAGCGGACGTGAGGAAGGGTAAGTGCATCGTTACAACTGGGCCCCGGATGCTGCGAAGGTGTTGAGAGAGCTGGGACAGTGTTGGCAGAAATTGCTGGCGAGGTTGGAGCTGTCGTGGAAACACCTGGGGTTGTAAATGGATCGGTGGTAGGCGTATACCCTCGTCTAGACGAGACTGTGTCCGTCCTGCCGTCGATGTTTGCATGATCAAGCCAGTCACGGATCTCAACTTCTGAAGTTGCATGCCGTGTACCGAACTCTGTATCCTCTGCCCGTCGCTGCTTTACTGGTGTGTCAACGTCAGGAACAGACATATTAGTCTCTGGTGCCGAGCCCGTATGGGAGCCACAACCTATGGACAAGATTTCTTCTGGTTCAGGATGTGTGTGAGGCAAAGCATTGTCAGCAGGATCCGTAGTTATGCATCGGTCCTGTGTGGCCACCGGCAGATTGGACGCGAATCTGTTCATGTTTGAGTGACTTCGATAACTTCGTGGTGGGCATGGTGTCCCAGAGATGTCCATAGTGGATTGTGAGTCTCGCAGCTGCAATTCCTGAAAAAGCTTGACAGGATGCATAAGACCTCCTTTTCCACTGGGGTCACTTTGTGGGCAAGGAAACCTCTCCAGTTGCCGTGTCAGCGGTGGTGGTCGTCCTGCTGGTCGAGGTTTGAGGACAAGGGCTTCAGGCATTCGGATAACATATTCCTGTGGCCCATTGACGCTGTCTATGGTAACATCCTCTCTTGCTTCAGTTCTTTTCTCCCAGCGGAAAGCTCTTCCTCTTGCCCAGGCACGGCCTCGTCTCAACGGGAGGCGGTCTTTGACTGGCGTGAACAGACCGTTACTGTTGACTGGAGCCCCAAGGACAGAGGCAGCATGGTGACTAGCATCCGAAAATGGGTGATGACTTGCGTTCACTTGCGCAGGATTCTTGGAACTCTCGGTTCGCGGATTGCATTTTCGAAGGACAGTCGAGGGCTTCTTCCGAAAGCCGCGGAGAAGAGCAGGGTGGCTTGGGAATCGCTGAGTCTGAGGTATGATCCGGGGTTGAGAAACGAATCTGTTGGTTGGTAAACCGACATCCCTCTTGCGATAACGCGGAAGGATAATGCCCCAGATGAGGCAAGCTAGAACAACAAGCAGGGCGATGATAGCAAAGACGATGGTGAATGTACGGCCTGCATTATTGCCGCGACGCTGGAGGGTTTTCACAGGCAATGGAGCCATGGCCAGCTGGAAGGCAACGGGTGCCAGGACAGACAGGAGGACAGGAAGGACGGGTGGCACTGGTAGACAATAAAGTACCACGCGAAGATACAATGGGTGAATGCGAAGGGAAGAATGGACAACGCGGAAAGACGAATACCTGAGGTAGATAAGGTAGGCTTCAAGTTTGTGGACTGCGGTTGTGGAAGTAAACTGCAGATGAAGCTTTGTTCACCAACCTGCAAATTGGTTGATAACAATGGCGACGACGTGCTCCTGCCGGTTAATCCTACACTGCACACCTGCACTTCACGTTCTGGTACTGGCGAGGCCGCCCTCTGCACCACCTGCTCTCCAAAGGCTGTTTGTCTGGGAGGGAGACGATTAGACAGCCTCATCTATGTTCAAGTTCTTCACTGTTCATCAACCCGGTCCTGCGGCTGAGCACCAAGCACCCATCCCATGCCGCTGACCAAACCACTTGTGACCATATTAGTTACCATATCTCTCTTGCGAACTCTACCACCGGCATGCGACGAAGAGTCCTCGGACTCCGTATTTGGCAATCCCGCCGTCTCTCGGATCTTGATGTTCTGTAGTCCTGATGAGCCAAGTGGAAGGGCAGCGCTTCTTCTGAGGGCGGCTGCAGCTCCCCTGGCGACGTCAAACAATCCCAGTGGAGCTTCTTCCTCGTAGGAAGGACCTGTAGCAATTCCCGGCCCAATTCGACGTGCCATGGCACGCTTTGTTTCAGCTACGTCAGCGTCGCGACCCTCAGGAGCATATCCCCCTGGCAGTGAAGCATCGGCTTGCGCTTCGAAAGCACGTTCTTCCTCCATTGCTTGCGCCTTTAGGGCGTCCATTTCTTCCTCGTATCGACGCCATGTCGCCAGGATCCCGGCGAGAGCTTCACCTGATGGGGCCAGCAACAGCGCTCGAGAGAGAAGCTCCATCCGCTGAACCAAGCTGTCAATGCGTTCCTTCAAACCTTTCGGGGTCGTCTTGGGACGATATTTGCCCGCGGCGTACGCTGCCCTCCACGAAACATCATCAGTGGTTTCAGAAGCGACAGACTGTGCCCTGGGGCCCGATAGGCGAGTCGTGATGTATGCATAAGCCGTGTGGAAATCATCCGCCGCGAGTGCGGCCATTATGGCCGAATAAGTGATCCTATGTTCGGCATCCAAGGTGCCTGACTCAACGGAGTCCATCTCCTCAGACATGGCCCCCGCGTTAGGAAGATGTGCACGAACCAAATTTCTGGTTATCTCTAGAAGATCATCCAGTTTCGTGTATGCATTCGCATCCTGCTCTAAAACTTTCTCGACGAGTGTCAAGGGGTCTTTCTGCACGCGAATCGCCACTGGTTTGAAAGGAGTACCATGCTGAAGAGTCAAGTGGTAGAATGAGAGACTGTGGGTGGCTCGAATGAGATGATCAAGGCTGGATAGGCTCGAAGACTCCGGGAATCTGGGCTGAAATGCCCTGAGAATCTCGTATGCACGCTTCATTCCGCCGCGGTCCCTGTTCCCATTGCTGGCGTTGTCATACGCCTCCAATATGGCAGCAACTACACGATCTTCCAACTCGGGCATTTTCAGGGGTAAGAAGGACGTGTCCATGTACACCTTTTTCACAATTTCGTATTGGCCAGCCTTAAGAAGAGCATCCAGGATTTGGGTTTCCACATAGTCACGGGTGAGTCGCCCAAAGAACGCTGGCTGAGGAGAATCGGAATTAAGCTGCCGGCTGTGGCCCCAAGATTGTAACCATAGTAGTTGTTGGCGCACAGATCGCCAGTCAATGTCTTTGCTAGTCATTCGGGGGATGTATTGAAGTAGTCGACGGAGCTCTTCCTTGTGACGAAGCTCAGATCCAAAAACACAGATCCGCGCTAGATCGGCCACCGGCATTGTTTGTCTAAACTGCAAAAGAATCTCCGCGGTATGGATGAGTCCTACCAGGAAATCCATGGAGGCTTGGCTAACGTATGTGAACGGATTGTCCCTCTGCATCAGCGAGTTTGCCGACAAGTCCGCTTCATTGAAGTTTTTGCCAGAGGACGGTGGAAGGGCGATGTCTGGCTGGGAGCTGCGGAGGTCGGGAGCTTTCAGACCGGTTAACCGCGAGACCTTATCGAGTACCTCTTGAGATCGAGCCTGCGTCTCTGGAGAGGTCTCGGAGCAGCCATATATGATTGCCAGGCCGGTCTGCGCGAACCTCGCAACGACTTCATCAGCAGTCCCTGCATCATGTACGGGACCACTCCAGTGCGCGAAAGATCTTGCGGCAACGTCGAAGTCTTTCATACTCAATGCGACCAGCCATTGATTGACCGCCTCCCAGGAAGTATTCTCCTCCGCCGCAATATCTTGCGGGCGATCGACTCTTCTCCTCTTTCCTCGACTGGAACCGCGGACCCATGGAGTCACAACATAATCGAGATCTCGGACAATGGCATCCGGGGTGTGCTCCCTCTCGGCATACTGCAGTAACGCCCTGATCCCATCGGGACCTGATAGTGTCTCGATCCCTTGCAATCCAATCACGTCTTCAATGTCCGGATAATATTCATATTGCAGGCGGACAACAGGCGCCAGGTACGTCTCGTACCAGAGCCGCAGATCAGCATCTTGATCTATGAATTGCTCCACGAAATGGAGAGCAGGCTGGGTTGCGCTGTTGACCAACTCTAAGCCTTTGGCCCATTCAATTATGAAATTCGCTAATGTACTGTCGGTATCTATCGTTGCATGCTCAGGGACGCTCCGTAGTCTCAATGCCTGGCACTGGCTGATCGCTTCCTGCTTGGAGAGTTGGGATATGGAAGGGTCGACCTTGATGTCGGTATCGCCGGAGGGGTCCGATTCGAATTCTCTCAGCGACGTTAGGAAATCAACGAGGGCCGATTGCTCTGAAATTTCCGGTGGACAAAAGGACAGGAGGAGCCTATATAACAGGCTATTAGACAAGACATGCCGACGTGACCGCACCAGGCGTTGCAAATCTTTCAGATTTCCTTCTGAAGCCAGCTGAACAGCCAGAAGCACAACATGAGCATCTGACAGTTCACGCAACTCCGTCATATCGTCAAAGGCTTAGGTAGGCATATCGCGAGTCGGCCGTGGAGTCGTCAAGCTTTGATGTTCACATGCAGTGAGCAAGACGGGGGCACGCAGCCTGGAAGTAGGAGTGACGTTCTCCCGTGTACCTACACAGCACTGCAAGTGGTAGGGTGTCAAGGTTTCCGTGATTGGAAGGACAAGGTGCTGCTTTATCATATACTTTGTACCCTCAAGTTGAACACTCTTGCCGCACTGGACATTCTCGTTAATCAATTTATCACCAGAGGGCTTGCGTTTTTAAGCAAACAGCGTCGGTGATCCCCTCTCTGAAGTGTCAACGCTATAGTGGCCATGTTTCCATTTGAAAAATGTTAGCAAATACTGAGGTTGCCATTGGCCAGGGTACCATTAAAGCGGCATCAGCAGTATGTTGTTTGTGGGTTGCACGTCGGCGGTTCGGCGATTCTTGGCCGCAGCTTCAGACGACATCCAACATGAACTGCTTTAACGCCCACTGCCCACGATACTGGCTTCATTGTTCCTTGCATTGGATGGACCCTGGTGCAGTACATTGACCTAGCTCAACATGGCGTCCGGCTACGGCTTGACAGGAGGTAAGTACTTGCCGGGATTCGCGAAATCATTCCAATGTCTAGTGTTACTGTCCTTGACGGAAAGCTCTTACTGACGCGGCGGCCCATCTACAGGCGTCTCCCGATGCTTTCCATTCTGGCAAGAATATATGTCTTGCTACGTTATCAACCAGCACGATCCTGAAGCAAGAGCACGAGGAGTTTGCGCACCACGGTTAGAAGATTACTATGAATGTCTGCACCACAAGAAAGAAGTTAGCAGCACCCGTACCTAACAAAGACTCATTCTGACGAATTGGTGCAGTACGCGAGAGCGGTGGCGATCCAGAATGCACTACGAAAAGCTGAAGCAGCACATCCCCGTGAAAATGCACCAAAAGTCGGCCAGATCCGGAGTCTGGGCTTATTAGGAAAGGAAGACGAGACAAAATCGATATTAGGCGCTTCATAGAAATCGGGGTCAAGCTTGGGAAGATCGCACTTGAGCTGGGAGATTGTCTGCATTCCGCGTTACGACGCTGTACATATCACGAGTACCTGGTACGCAGCCAGGCAATGGAAGTGCCATGATCGAATCAACTCGACACGTACAGGCGTTTGTTCGGAGGCCCCGGTTTCTGGACCACCATTGTCGCCTTGGTGATGGTACCCTTGCCACACTGACACGAGTTGAGGTTAAAGAAAGCAGACATGAGCACTTCATCGAAATCTTGGAGTCCCGCGAGAGCAGTGAAGTCTTTTGAGGCATGGGCCCGAGCAGTCTGCTACATCAGGTGCTGCATGATTCATGCTTCTTTCAGCGTCCAAGTTCCGAATACTTTCCAAGGTGAATTCCCGCCTGAGTCATCTACTCATATGCCATTCTATATGCACTCAATCACAGTGCCAATATTCGATCGAAACTGCTGGCGGGACGTAAGATGTAGGCACCCACAGTAGTCATGGTTGTCCGTCATCAAGTCCCAGCTTCCGCATGCTTCGTTTGTAAGCTGACCAGGCCACACGATGTAACGACTTGAGATACGACCAGACCGATCATATAAAGTATGCAACTTAATAGTAAACCTTTGTGCATACATTATTCAGGGAAGGTTCAGATGCGAATCGAGGCGACGGGCGATGATGGCCCCGCCAAGCCGCGAGCGCAAAGCTTGAATGGTGTTAGCGCAGCCTAAAAGGCAGGCGCAGGCAACCAGTGGCCAGTGAAGGAGCAATCAGCATCCAGGGGCGGCGCACTGCACTGCAGGCAGCGCATCTGCCCGGAGCAAGCGAGGATTTAAAGCCATTCCTCTTAAGCCCAACGCTGCGCCCAATTCCAACTTTCTGATCTGTCCGCCCACTGGCATCAAGCACTCACTCACTGCAAGGCTCTGCCCAACCACTGCACTGCAGCAGAGATCCTCCACCTTTTTTCTACCTGCACCCAATTATCGTTCCCACCGCCACTACACTTTCTAATGACGAATAGCCTTGTGCGCACAACACACGTCTTTACATTCGTTTTCTCTTCTTTGGTCGCGTCTTCGCCTTCTCACTTATTCTACATCGCGAGTCTATCTGGCGCGTCTTAACACTTCTGCTGTGTCTGCATTTGATGGCGTCGCGGTACATACTGGGCTAATGGGCGCTCCATCGATATAATTCATACTCGATTAATTGCATCTCCAAAATGGCCGCTTCAAGGTTCGTCACTCTGCAGCCAGTTGGACAGATTTACAGTTACAGAACTAACCGTTTCCGTACAGGCTCGATAGACTTGTCACGTGAGTATTTCTCCCATATTGCCAGCAACAATGATACCAGTGATGCATGAACAGGACTAATGCAATTGATACAGCTTGCTGGACAAGGGCAGTACACAGCTTATACGCAATACTGCTGCTGCACAACTTGCCGACATCCAGAAACAGAATCCTGACAATCTCTTTGCCTTACTCGGCAGAGTTCTGCCCTACTTGCAGTCCAAGTCTTGGGAAACTCGTACTGCTGCCGCAAAAGCTATAGGCGGCATTGTCTCTAATGTACCAAAGTTTGATCCCAACGCCGATGAGGCAGAAATCAAGGATGAAGTGCCCAAATCTGAGGATGGCGAGCTCAAGGTTGAAGTCAAGACTGAAGACAAGGTTCAGGAAGCCGACGATTTGCTTCAGCTAGCGACCCTGGACATCAAAATGATTCTCCGTCACGGCAAGAAATTACTCGGAAGTGCCGGCAAGGAGTATGAGTACTCCATGGCAGGAATGACCCCGGCGCAGCGCCTACACCACCAGAAGCAAAGCCTGACGGCCCGACTGGGACTGGGAGGGGAGTACATGGAGGAGGACCTTGTGACTGAGAATGACTTCGCGGCCACCTCCCAACACAAACTTGCTCAAACACCAGGTCCGCCCCGAGTGGATACGAAGTCGGCCGGTCAGCGAACAGACAGTATCGGCGCTCCTTCGCCATACAGTGCCATGTCGCCTTCTGAAAATGGCCAGCCTTTTCTGGAGGAATCAGGGCTCAGCAAACGCCAACTCAATCAACTAAAACGTAAAAACAAATCAGCAGCCAAGGTTGGAGCCAGCAAAATGCGGGTGGTCGATCTCTCCGGCCGGCGTCCTTCCGAACCAGGCCAAACCCCAGTTTCCGCAACTCCCCATCCGGTCAAACTGAATGGCCAGGATGAATCCAATGGAGACTCGAAACAGGACTACTTCTCCATCAAACGTGAAGGCCCAGATGATAACACTGCTCTCATCTCCGAATTCAAGGGTGACGTTGTAGAGGAAAAGCCTCTAATCCAGCCCGATGAAGAGCATTCGCATGATTGGCCTTTTGAGGTCATGTGCGATTTTCTTTCCATTGACCTTTTCGACCCGAACTGGGAAGTGCGTCATGGGGCAGCCATGGGTCTAAGAGAAGTCCTCCGGGTTCATGGCCGAGGCGCGGGTCGTCGTTACGGGAGATCGCGAGCTGAAAATGACCTAGCCAATCGACGGTGGCTTGACGATATGGCCTGCCGCCTGCTCTGCGTGTTGATGCTCGACCGCTTTGGGGACTATGTGTCGGACACTGTTGTTGCCCCTATCCGTGAATCTATCGGGCAGACCCTTGGCGCGTTACTGACCCAACTACCAGATGATACAGCTGTTTCAGTGTACAACTTTTTACAACAGATGATAAACCAAAGCGACACTGGCCTGAAACAGCCAATCTGGGAAGTTTGCCACGGAGGCATGATTGGACTTCGTTATTTCGTCGCAGTCAGAAAGGATCTGCTCCTCCAACACAACGCTCTGATTGATGGTGTTGTCTCAGCCGTAATTCGTGGTTTGGCCCATCCGGATGACGACGTTAAGTCAGTCAGCGCTGCGACGCTTGTTCCTGTCGCTGGGGAGTTGACAACAATACGTCCGCAGTCCCTCGGCCAGCTCATCGGGGTTGTGTGGGATTGTCTTCTCGACATGCAGGATGATCTTAGCGCAAGTACTGGCGCAGTTATGGATCTTCTAGCGACGCTTTGCTCGTACGACGCCACCTTGGAAGCGATGCGCAAGAATGCAGCGGAAGATCCTGAGCAGTCGTTTGAGATGCTTGTTCCACGGCTTTATCCATTCCTTCGACATACCATCACCAGTGTACGGCTGGCCGTCCTCAAAGCTCTGGTGACTTTCCTAAACTTGTCCAACGTGAACAACATGGAATGGGTGGGCGGTCGTGTGACCCGCTTACTCTTTCAGAATATGCTACTCGAACGCAACGAGGGCGTCTTGCGGATGTCATTTGAAGTTTGGGAGGCTCTGGTTGCATTCATGGAGCGTCAAGGGATGGCCAAATTCGCGCCCAATCTCGATCCACATATCATGCCCATGTTGAAGGCTACGATCCAACCAGTCGGTCAATCACGAAGTCCCATTCCTATGGACGCATCCCTTCTGATCAAACCATCGGGCACGCCCATGGCCACCAGCGCACCGAGGCAAGGATCTGCTTCGGATGCAGATCAGCAACCTAAGAAGCGCCGGAAGGTCGACAAGGCTGACAAAGCCGATGCAAATCAACAGCCGTCGCACAATACTGATGGGCATATGCTCCACGGAGAAGTAGACTTGGTGGGAATGGAGGTCATTTTGAGAACCAGGATAACGTGCTCCCGTGCGCTAGGCCTACTTCTAGGCAAGCAAAACGAAGCCGCCGTTGCATCATATTGGACTAGTCTTCTCCCAATCATCAACTCCAATCATTCAAGCTCGCGCCTGTTCACAGGAATGATCCTGGAAGAGCTTGCAAGGAATCAGTCCATCAAACCAACAGATACGGCATCATGTGTCGCGCAGCTCCAAAGTGTCCTCGATGACGATGGCCATCATTGGTACAGCGATATTGTATCATCACTGCAAGCCGCTCGAGGGCAGTGCCAATCTCTCATTAGCGCTTTCCAAAACAATGCACACGTGTCGCGCGACAAATTGCCAGCCATAGCTGTGGTCTGTCAGGGCGAAAATGGCGCTGGACCAAAAGCGTTCTCGCTGGCAGACGCCGAGAAAATTGTCACTACAGATTTCGACCGTCTCCTGAAATCGCTGACACCAGCACAGAGAGTTTCCGGGACACAGTACCTCAATGATGCGCGCACGAACGCGATGACAGCAGTCGAAGAGGCAAGGAAGATCAAAGAAGGCCGTGACTTAGCTATCAAGGCCGCGGTGGCCTCTGTGCTTGTCAGACTCGGCGAGATCCCCAAGAAACCTGGCCAACTTATTAAATGCATCATGGACAGCATTAAAGGGGAGGAGTTCGAAGAATTGCAGGCACGATCTGCATCGGCTGTTGCAGCCCTGATCGACTTCTACACCCGGGGTGCTAAGAAGGGCCCGGTGGACAAGTTAGTTTCCAACCTCGTGAAATTCACATGCGTGGATACTTCGGAAACTCCAGAGTTCGGCCCCAACGCCAAGTTTGAAGACATTGTCTTGTCCCTGCGCAAAGAAGAAGATAGAAAAGACCATCCGGATGCTGCCAAATTTGAACAAGAGGCCAAAGAGGCGCGCATCATGCGACGAGGAGCCAAGCGCGCCCTTGATGAACTGGCGCAGTCCTATGGAGGTGAACTGCTAGAAAAACTGCCCGTCCTGAAGTCGCTGATAGAGAATCCTATCGGCGAACTGGTCGAGCCAGCAGATCCAGCTACTTTGCAGGTGGATGAAGAGCGAGGGCAGTCACTGATTGACGCATTTTCAATTCTGCGAACGTTGTCTCCAACCTTGCACCCGACGCTGCATCCATGGATTTTGTCACTGAGTCCATTGATCGGCAAGGCCATGCGAAGCCGACTGTCTGTTGTGAGGTACAGCGCAGCTAAGTGCTTCGCCACCATTTGCAGCGTCATTCCCATAGAGGGCATGACCATGCTTGTCCAGGACATCTTACCTAACATCAGCAACCCCCTCGATTTGAGGGATCGGCAGGGTATCACGGAATGTGTATACCATCTCATCTGGGTTATGGGTGACCGCATACTTCCTTATGTGATCTTCCTCATTGTCCCCGTTCTCGGGCGTATGAGCGACGCGAACCACGACATCCGTCTCCTTGCCACCACATCGTTCGCAACATTGGTCAAACTGGTGCCATTAGAAGCCGGTATCCCTGATCCGCCAGGTATGCCGGAGTCGCTACTTCAAGGTCGCGAAAGAGAGCGCAAATTCATGGCGCAAATGCTGGACCCGAAGAAGGTTGAGCCATTCCAGATTCCTGTGGCCATCAAAGCAGAACTACGTTCATATCAACAAGAAGGCGTCAATTGGTTGGCATTCTTGAATAAGTACAACCTACACGGTGTCCTCTGCGATGATATGGGTCTGGGCAAGACTCTCCAAACGTTGTGCATTGTGGCTAGCGACCATCACATGCGAGCTGAGGAGTACGCGAAGACTAAAGCCCCTGACATGAGACGGTTGCCATCACTTATCGTCTGTCCTCCGACTCTCTCGGGCCATTGGCAGCAGGAGATCAAGCAATATGCACCGTTTTTGAGCTGTGTGGCGTACGTTGGTAATCCCATGGAAAGAAACAGCCGACTTCATCTTTTGGAGCAAGCAGATGTGGTCATCACCTCATACGATGTCTGCCGCAACGACAACGACGTGTTGGCCCCCATCACCTGGAATTATTGCGTGCTGGACGAAGGTCATTTGATCAAGAACCCTAAAGCCAAGATCACACAGGCAGTAAAGAAGCTCGTCAGCAACCATCGGCTCATTTTGTCCGGCACTCCAATTCAGAACAATGTCCTGGAGTTGTGGTCCCTCTTCGACTTTCTCATGCCGGGTTTCCTGGGCACGGAGAAGGTGTTCCAGGACAGGTTCGCCAAACCCATTGCGGCGAGTCGCAACGCCAAGTCGTCCTCCAAAGAACAGGAAGCAGGAGCCCTGGCAATCGAGGCTCTTCACAAACAAGTTCTGCCGTTCTTACTCCGCCGCCTGAAGGAGGAAGTCTTGAATGACCTGCCTCCCAAGATCTTGCAAAACTACTACTGCGACCTTAGCGATCTGCAGAAACGGCTGTTCGAGGACTTCTTCAAGAAGGAGCGCAAAACTGTGGAGAATAGCATTGGAGCGGCGGACAAGGAAGCCAAGCAACACATCTTCCAAGCGCTACAGTATATGCGGAAGCTGTGTAACTCGCCTGCTTTGGTGGTTAAGGAAGGAACCAAGCAATACGAGACCATTTCGAAGCAGCTTGCAGCGTCCAAGTCAAGTCTGCGCGATGTGGCACATGCACCTAAGCTGACTGCATTGCGGGATCTGCTCGTCGACTGCGGTATTGGAGTGTCGAATGACTCCAACGAAATGTCCGCCTCCAATTACGTCTCGCAACATCGTGCCTTGATCTTTTGCCAGATGAAAGAGATGCTGGACATGGTTCAAAACGAGGTGCTTGCCAAGCTTCTGCCGAGTGTGCAATTCCTCCGGCTAGACGGCAGCGTGGAAGCCACCAAGCGGCAAAATATTGTCAACCAGTTCAACAACGACCCTAGCTATGATTGTCTATTATTGACCACCAGCGTGGGTGGTCTTGGATTGAATCTTACAGGCGCGGACACGGTCATCTTTGTGGAACATGACTGGAATCCTCAAAAGGACATTCAAGCAATGGATCGGGCGCATCGGATCGGGCAGAAGAAGGTTGTCAATGTATATCGCCTCATCACCCGCGGCACGCTGGAGGAAAAGATCATGAGTCTTCAACGTTTCAAGATCGACGTCGCCTCTACTGTTGTCAATCAGCAAAATGCTGGCCTGGGCAGTATGGAGACGGATCAGATTCTAGATCTGTTCAACCTTGGCGAAGGCACCGACACTGGCGGAGAAAGTGGCGGTGCAGGCAAGGAAGAAGACATGGTCGATCTCGAAACTGGCGAAGTCAAGAAGAAAGGTGAGAAAGGGTGGCTCGATGACGTGGGTGAGTTATGGGATGAGCGTCAGTACGAAGAAGAGTTCAATCTGGACTCGTTCGTGCAGAATTTGCAAAAGTGAGTTGGCTGGGGCGGTGAGATTGCGATGTACGATTATCCTCAAACGGGTTGACCGAGTCATCATCAAGTGGGCTGGGGGAGACTGCTGGAAAAGAACTGCTTATCACATTTTGGGCGACCGTATAGCTTTGGTAAGCCTGCTCTCGACATTGGATCAGAGGGCTGCCTGGGCCCGCATACCACGGTATATTGCTTAGTAGCATCAACAGAAGTGTTAACAAAAAAGATAGCATTTCACCATGACAGTGCTCCAATCGGTTGGAGGAGATTTTAGGCTCCTTTGGATATCATCTTCCGGGAAATCGGTGTCCTTCGGCTATCTTGAAGGAAGTCCTCCTTGACCGCGAAGGATGATATCGGTCCGCATCTGATCCGGGGTAGATCCTGGGGCCAGTCGACAATACAGGTCGCTAGCCTATACTCGATTCTAGCCGCCCACGTTGCGGTCAAGCGAAGCCTCGGCCAGCATCGCCTCCGGGACTCGGAAACGTACTAGTTAGTATAGTACTCAGCCGGCATGAAGATGAAGATGCCGCAATATGCCAGCACCGCAAACTTGAACCAGTTCGCCCTTAGTCATCAAGGGATGTTATTTTAAGGCTTCCTAGTTTCGGCTAATGCGGCTAGCTTGCACGAGCCAACCTATTGCCCTTGTTCACTGTCCAAAAGCTATTCCTGAAACGACTAGAGCGGTTGATTTTCTAATTTGAGAACGACTCGCCGCGGGCTGATGCCACAAGCCACCTTTGACCGCATGTCCTCTCCACCACGCTTCTCACTCCTTCACAGTCTGACATTTATCATTCCTTCTCTTCGTAGTCAGCGACAAGCTCAGCGGCTTTCCAAATCGGATCGCTGCTTGCGCGGCGCTGTCTAGCTGGCTCTTCCTTCCGAGATGTCTCCCACGTTGGATTCGACAAATGTTCATGGTTATGGTCAGCGCTAGCCTTGGGTAGCTTCGCTTCGACGGCAGATAGGCGACCGACACATGTCATGGCTGAGCTTCCTCTGGCCTTGCATTGTCCACCAACAACAGCAGCTTCACAGAGGTCTCCTGGACGTAGGCCTGCGGCAGCCGCACCCAGCCTCATCCGGTAGGTAGGTAATGTTCGCTGGCAAGGCATTCACAGCCTCTGTGGCCGTGGTATGGCTGGCTTCCAATTCCAAATTGCGGTTGATGAAGCTCGCTCACTGCTTAGACGCAGTAAGCATAAGCGAATCTTGCTTCGCCGCATCTCCGGGTCTAGATCCAATCTTGCCCGTCCCGTTCAGCCATGGAAGCATGGTTATCAAATTCTATAAAATGATGTTGCCCATCTCCTTCAGAAACAGACAGTCCATCATTCATTCCAGCACCAAAACACCAGAAAACAATTCAAATATTCTTTTCCTTTTCTTCTTTCTTTCCTATTGTTGTCGCACGCTCTTTAGCGAACATTGAACAGTATTCACAGCGTACTAATTCAGTCAATCCCTGCCCATCACTCATAATATCAAATCAAGCCAACCACAGCCAATAAGTCAACCAGACAAACAAACCAAACATCAATAATGCATTCCAAGATGTCAATCCTTGTCGCTGCCTTTCTTGCAGCCGCAGCCTACGCCTCTCCGATGGGCGGCACCGGCAGTGGCAGTCCAGCTTCCTCGTCCTACAGCAACGGCAATGCCCCGTACCCAACCACCACCACCAGCAGCGGTAGCGGCTCCTACTCCATGACCACCAGCTACGGTGAACCTTCGGGCGGCTATTACACCAGCGCGTCCAACTCGAGCGCTCACCAGACCAGCAGCTATGGGTCCGGATATGGATCCTCCACAATCCTCGGCGTCGCAACCGCATCTCCCAACCCATCCCCCGTCCCCGGGCTCGTGGGCAAACTCCTAACGGACGACACGACCGTCGACCGATTCGCCGACATCCAATCCCAACTGGACGCGGGGCTAATCAGCCTCAAATTCGACTTCAACCCAGCGGCCAACCCGGGCGTCAAAGCCGGCGACGGCGGCCAAGTCGACCTCGCCAACCGCAAGAATTTCCCTTTGCTCACCGGCCAAGGAATCTCCGCCGCAGGAATCTTCTTCCAACCGTGCGGGTTGAACACTCCACACATTCACCCTCGCGCAACTGAGTTTTTGACCTTGGTCACCGATACAAACATGCTCACTGGTTTCGTGTTGGAAAACAACTTGTCCACCGAGTTCAATACCACGCTCACCCAGTTTCAAGGCACCGTGTTCCCCATGGGTTCGATTCATTTCCAGCAGAACCTCGATTGTGAGCCTGCGGTGGCCATTGCGGGTCTTAACTCCGATGATCCGGGTGCGAGTTCGATTGCCCAGAATTTCATTATCAATTTGGATCCGGATGTGGTTGATGCCACGCTGGGGTTTCCTAAGCAGATCGATGCGAATAACTTTGCTCAGTTTAAGGAGCATATCCCGCTGTCGTTGGCGAAGGGAGTCGAGGAGTGCTTTAATCGGTGCCATATGTCTTATTAGACTGCCATGAGTCTGATTAGAACATGCGGCGCAACGCAGCGGCCGGCGGAGCGGAACTGAGCGGGTGCGTGGATGTGGATGGGTCGCTCATCACTGATCACGGAGAAAAGTCCCAACCCCGCGTTTTGATTTTGTCTGTGTTGATGTCGTCGACGAGCGGGATCCTTGCGTTCGCATGGTTTCCGGGAGCATCAAAAATGGGAAGGGAACCGAAGGTCATACGGTACGGACGGTTGGTTGTGCATCTATTTGATTCATGGCGCACGAGGAGGTGGCATCCGTTAACGTCGTTCCGTTGCATTGGGTGTTTGGTACTGGGTACTGTCGTTTCTGGTTTTGGCTGCTTGGTTTGGTTCTACATACATATTATATATTAACACACTCGTTTTCCAACTCTACATGATCAGAATATGAATAAGAACGCGAGAGGAGGTCGAGGTAGAAAACACTGGCATTCATTAGCGTTGTTTGGTTTGATCGCTTTGGGTACCGGTACCGGTACTGATACTGTCGTTCCTCGTTTTGGCCGCTTGGTCTGGCATGGTTTATATATAAAACACCACACACTCGTTTTCCAACTCTACATGATAAGGACCTGAATACGGACGCGCCCACAGATTCCGTTTCATGGTGCGGTGCTTTCTTCCTATCGATAGTATTCTATTCCTGTTGATCGTTACAGTACTAGCAGATGATACTTTCCTACCACCCACTGGCAGCATATACACTATAAAATTGCGCCCTGCCCCTAACATATTTTCGAAATGTGCGTCAAACCAAACCTCGTCTCGTCCGTTGTCCAGGGGCTGTTCGCAGTGGCAATGTTCACGGCAAGTTACTAGAAATGCATGCTGCTGTGTCATGCACGGTCGGTGGACAAGAAAGCTGACCATATCACGACAGACGGTATAAAGTCCTGGTCAATGCATGAGCAGACGAGTGAATGTCAACTCCAACCAAGATCGAATTTGATATACATAGTAGAACTGAAAAGGAAAATAAGTTTTAAGTCAGTGGCATTCATCTTGATATCCATTCCATCCCATAAATCCGTTCCTCCACATCTTCTTTCGCGGCGCTCCAGTCACTCCCTCTGCATGTCTTGTCCAATACATTAAGTAGTAACCGGTAGATTTGATTGTCTCAAACCCAAAGACAGTGAACTACCAATAATGCTGGATTGGAATAAAATGGCCGGTCTCCCTCACTTTCCTCCCCCATAAGATGGCCGGTACTCTTGCGGCATACACATGGGGCAAAGCTTAAACTCCAAAAATATCGCAATCTCCTAACAAGATAAACGCCAATGCCGTTCGTTCCATCCGGTTTGGTGGATAGGTATGATGAAAAAAGATCCTCGCGTAGCTGACATAGATACAATGAGAGCGGAATTAGATTAATCGATTTCCAAGCACGTAGATCTTGGATTTTCTTTTTTCTCTTTTCCTCCGCCTGTCACTTCAATTTCTTTCCCTCACTGAGGCCTTACCCTCGGGTTAGGGCCGTCCTGCTCGACGGGGATTCCGGGAAATGGGGGAGGAGGGCCGTTCGGGACCCCTCCAGGTCCCATGCCAGGAGGACCGCCGGGCCCTTTGCCTCCAGGCCCTCCCGGGCCTCCAGGTCCTTTTCCTGGGGGACCACCGGGACCACCAGGGCCACCTGGACCTCCAGGACCACCCTTTCCAGGTGGCGGGCCCTTGGCAGCAAGGGTGCTCCTCTTTCTCAACTTCTCACCAAAAAGCCACAAAAGAATGGGGACGGGAATGCCGATGCCGATGGCGGCCAGTGCCAGAACAGTATTACCCCAGCCAAAACCTAGAGCGTCGTACATGGTGGGGGCGAAGAGAGGAAACCCAAAACCAGCCAGAGATCGGAGAATAGTAACCGCGGCCACAGCCGAGGCGGCAAACCTGGCATATGTATCGACGAGATAGGTGGTGACGCATTGGAAGGCGGCGATTGTACCAATGCCAAAGAGGAATGATCCGATGTTGGGCACGATCCAATGAGTCTTGGCTTGGGCGGACCATCCGTAAATCAAGAGACCGATAGGAACGAAAAACGAGAAAGGAATGACAACAGGCATACGGAATTCCGGTTTGCCTTGCCTTCGTGGGTCCTTTGCTTTGAGCTTCTGATAGACCTTATCGCCAGTTTTGCCGCACAACGGAGCACCAATGAAGAAGCCCAACCCCAAGGAAATGTAGTTGAGGCCCGAGACACCGACGGACTCATGATAGACATTCATGTAGAGCTCCGGGAAGGTCGACAGAGCAAGGTAGAGAATACCATAGGAGAATGCCATATACACAGCCATGACTTGAACAATGGGCTGAGAGAACAGCATGCCGAACGACCGACCCATTGTGGCGGCAATCTTTTTCCAAACCGGTTGGTTCAGGTCACCCTCCCCTTCAGCAAGGTAGCGCTTGTCGCCGGTTTTCTTGCGGAGCAGTTTCGCCTTCTTGTGCAAGATGTAAGGAGCATAAGATTCGCTGAGCTTCCAGACACCACCGAGGAGGATGAACACATTGACAATGGAAGTCGCGTAAAACATCCATCGCCAGGTGGACTTTTCAGCAACCCAGGCGCCAACAATGGGCCCAATGGCCGGCCCGAGGAGCGGACCCATGGCGTACAGACCCATGGCTTTTCCTCGCTCTTCTGGCTTGAACAAATCGCCCAGGACACCTCCACCAATGGCCAGCGGAGCGGAGCCTCCAAGACCGGACAGGAAGCGGAAAGCCATGAGCTGTTCCTTGGTTTGAGCGAACCCACAGGCGGTATTGAAGGCCAAAAACATCACGTTGGAGGATTGAAGGATGATGACGCGTCCATAGAGTTCTGAAAGTGGGCCTAATATCATAGGTCCAATGGCGTATGCCAACACGAAGATGGACAAGACTATCTGTGATTCGATCGAGTTGGTGATATCGAAATCCTTTCGAATCTGCGGAAGTGCCGGAGCAACCATTGAAGAAGCCAGAGGGGAAAGGAAAGTGAAGGAGGCGGTGAGGGCAGTCACAGCCCATTTCTTCTTGGAAGGCCAGTTCTTGGGATTTAAGGGGTCATCGGGGCCTTTGAATGTAACCTAACACGAGCACGAGGTTAGCAGAGGTGTCTTGTTTCTTTGCGATGCCAGTCCACTTACTGTAAATTGATCGGATGGTTTCTCTTTGGAAAGCAAAGGGATCGGGGTGGGTGGCCCGTTCTGGGCTTCAATGTCAATCTTCATCGGGTCCTTTCTGTCGGGCATACCATGACCGTGATCTTCATCACACGTGCACCACGAGTCATGCGAATGCTTGCTTTGTGCTCGGTCCATCCCCAAGGGAGGTGTCATCATTTGGGAGAGTGGTCTTTTCTCATCTCGAGGATATTGGTTATGTAGGGCATTCATTGCCAGGGTTTCTTCTGAAGGAGTTGGATAGCGCGGGATGGATTGGTCGTATAAGGAATCATCGTTGTTCAGGTAGCCCTCCGCCAGGAGTCTCTGGTTGGCCACAAAGTCCTGGTTACGATCTAGATAATGGTCGTCGCTCACGATCCGTGAGTCGCGGGTTTGAAAGGAGGGGGCATATGAGGCCATCGAGTCTGGTCTATTGTGGGCGGATCGCATTGAACCCTGGTCGTCGTACTGGCCGAGATGATAGTCGGGCCCTTCATCGTAGAGAACAGCGAAGGTGATCTCACTGCTGGCTCGATCTGAGCCAGGCGAAGGTTCGGCAGGTAGCGACCGATGGCGGTAAGGTTCGGTAGAATTCAAGCGTCGCAGCGAAGGGAATCTCGAGTTCATGGTCGGTTGCGAGAAAGGCCGCAGCGTCTGGCCGCTTTGGCTCCCTGTGTCGTCCTCCATCTCTGCCGTGTTGTACTGGTTGTTTGCTTCCTCAGGCGGGAAAACGGCTACTGTGGTCGGCCGAGCCTGTTGAGGGCCCAGAGCCTGGGCTGAAGGGGGACGTGGGTGCGAGTCGTAGCCGCTCGCGACTTCCCAGCTGTCCCACGAGTTTGGAGCCGCCAGTGTGGTTAGTTTTCGGTTGTTCCTCAGATATCAACGAACGTGAAGTGGTGTCCGAGGGCGGGATGATATTAGAACAGTGCCGGTGGACGAGGATGGTCTCTCCAAACACACACAGAGGGTTGACCGGATGTCAGGCAGCAAGCGAGTGAGCGTCTGAACGAGAGTGAAGTGGGAGTTTGGCTGACGGTAAGTAATACTCCGGTCGATTGCGCGGTTTAGGGGAAAGGAAACGGAGACGGCTCAGGTGGAGGGCCCAAGGACCAGAATAACGAGATAGATCCGCAAGAGGACCCGAGTTGAACAGGATTGACGAGCCAAGGAGGAGGGACGAGCCCAGCGAGATAATTGGATGTAAGCGAGTGAGAGAGATGGGAACGAAAGAGGCAGAGAGCGCGTGGCTTGCGGTGCTGCGCAAGAGAAAGCTGAGAAGATGGAGTGGCCTGGCAGTGAGTGGGCTCAAGGGCAGCAGCGTGCGAGGAGTGGTCACGGTCATCAACTCACGGTGCCAGTGCTGGGTATGTTGCGGGCCTTGGGCTTGGGTTCAACCTGCGGCGAGCCTAAAGCCAGGCGAGCTTAGTACGCGAAAGGATTAGGCGCAAAGCCCTGCGATTTCCTGGCGAATCCATTCTCCGGCCTCCGGGGTTGCGGCGCCGGCCAATGCCACTACGACAGGCCTAGTATGGTGCAAATCTTTACTTAGACCAGCCTGAGCCACTGCACTGCACTGCACTGCAGGCTCCAGCAGCCTGAAATGTTCAAGTTAGGCCCAGTTGAGTCGCCTACCAAGGCTTCGCAACCGTTTGGTATTATTTCGACCAACTTTGAACTCCGACGCCGAGTCAGCACTGCTACTAGCCTTCAAAGTTGCAAAGGAGGGCCTCGTGAGGGCACAGCGCGAATCTTTGACCGGTGGCCCGGACATCTTGCGCCTACCGGCCGATCTCCCACCAGTCAGGTAAGGCATCTTTGGTATTCGAATTGAAGGGATTTGGAACAGAACTGCCTGGCTGCTACCTTTGTTCCTCAAATTGTAACATATCTGGTATGGTTGTTACATGACGGCATCGTTACCCCTTTCTGGTGCAGCATAGCACTGGCGCCGATTGAGCCGGCTTGGTATAAATAATATTAGTAGCAAATGCTAGACCACCTGCGCCGAGATATCTATCTGAACATTCCTGAGTACCGGCAAGTATCTTCAGCGGCATCATCTGCCGAGCGCTGCGGTATGGCTCGGCGGGGGTACTGTTCGAAGAGTTATGACCTTTGAACTCGAGACATTCAAGTCGTGGAATGGCCACTGCGAGCATACACCGACTTTGGCTATCTTCAAGTCCTCCCTGCCACGACTGTAGACTAGCTCGAGTGTAAGTTGTTAAAGCACTACTAGTGCTCACAGCTGTTACTTTTGGGAGTGCAGTGAGGAGATCAACCTCGTAAAGTCAGGGTTGTTACCAGGGTGAATGAGAGATGGTGGAGATGAGTCTCGCGCCATCACATCACCCCTCGCCCACTTTAGTGGAGAAGGCGTAAGGCTAACTCGGAGCGCGTGCCGTCTGTGAGAAACGTGAAGCCCCCTCTCATAATTTTCGGCCTCTGCACCGCAGTGTATACTAGGTACCTACCAAACCAAAACATCACGGCCTTTAAGCTGAGGTCATCAGGCGACCAAAGTGCCGAAGATGTACGAACTCGGAGGTATGACACGGATAAGGCACGCAAGGGTTACGGTGGAGGGCTGATGATGTTTCCCCGAGAGCACTGCAGTGCCAGTGCCAGTGCCCGCAATTGATGTTGCTAAATAAAATACCGAGTCCGTAGCGTGTTTCGCTAACTCCCGAACAGCCTTCAAACCGCCATCACCCACTCAAATGTCATGTGTTAGAAAAGCTGCGGAGCGGCCAAGACAGGGCAGAAATCCAAGTTCTGAATCGTACCTAAGTGCCACTGCAGTCTATGCCCCGCGAGGCGCTGTATCATGCTACTACTAGTGGTTGAAGGTCCAGTAAATATACCAACACTACTAGTAGCTCATCTGTCCAGTGGCTGATCCTTGTCTCCTTTTCCTTGCAGGGATGTTCGATAATCGCAATTTTATGGGCCCCCAATCCCTCCGTCAGCCTCCTGACGGACTTTATCACGTCCCGGTCAACCGGATTGGTGGACACTTGGACAGCACTGCAGTGCAGTTGTATTCCCAGAGTCTTGAATCGGCAAGCTACTGCTCGTGGTAATAACTATCTACCGTCAGTTCAATCTCTCACGATGGCAAACTTGAAGCACAGCACAACAATGCGAGCAGGGCAGAGCCTCTTTACCGCTTGCCAGTGTCGAGGCTTGGCAGGAGAAAAGCAGTCGCGCAGAATTTCCACTCAGAAATAAGGCCTCTCATCACTCTCGCCTTTAATCTCACTCACTCTTGGCGCCCCTGAGCATCCCCCGCTTTTTTGCATGATCATCTCCCTTATCAGACGCAGAAGTACGGTTTCTGGAAGAAGTGATTTTCACAGAATCTACCTACACTTCATGGCTTTGCATGTACTGTAACAGCAGAGCAATGATGATCAAACTTGATATTCGTTCGTCGTGATCCGCCGTGAAGTCGATCGCAATCTCTTCCCACTGGCACACCGGCGCGACTGCATCGATTCAGCAACGATGCTGATTGTATCATACCAGCCCTTATCGGCGTTTACAAAAGGCCTTGCTCTGTCGTGGATACACGCTGCAATGAACAATCTTGGTTAACTTTGTTTTATTGCATGCTAGTTCGAAATATATTGACCGGACAAATCAATCGGCCAGCTTCCCGCTGTCGATTGGACAAAAGCCAACGCTCCCATTTGATCAAAACCAAGCCTTCGCTTGCCAATGCAGTAGTGTCGAGCAAATACTTGAATTGTCCCTCGAACTGTGCGAAACGGGAGCCAAGCTGCAGCCACAATCATTGTTCCCTGTACTGTACTGCTACTACTAGCAGCAGTAGGTGATGCGCAACCAGTTCGTGGCTGGCTGATGACAACAGAACAAGTCAAGTTCATATCATCGACTAAAAACTGTGGTGATTCTCCTCTTTCTCCACTGCCTCTGCCAACTGACTCCAGAGCCGACGCCGACAGTGGAGGTACTCTTTGATAACCCGAGTTTGCCAGTGTTCAAGGTGGTGGAACCTGGACCTGTCATGACAGGAAGATCGTTTCCATCGATTAAGTAGAACTCAACGTGCTTTTTGCGCACTGGCTGCCGGTGCCCGCTGCCAGCGCCAGCACTTTGAACCGCAGGGCAAACCCACCGCCAGCCTATCTCTAATCGATAGGGTGACTAAAATCACATTCAGAACGTGGGAACCTGCTCCCTGGAAGGTAGTCTAGTCTAGGGCTAGTGAAGCCTCCGTAATAGTAAAGCTCGAAAAGTGGGCAGCAATCGTAAGATTCCGTCTCGAGAGCAGTAACTACCAGTAGTACTGTAGGTAGTAGTAGTACTACGTATCAGATACCTACCTAGGTATGACTGGAGACTCGGACGGGACGGTCGGTGGACGGC
Source organism: Exophiala dermatitidis NIH/UT8656 (assembly GCF_000230625.1). Classification (NCBI taxonomy): domain Eukaryota; kingdom Fungi; phylum Ascomycota; class Eurotiomycetes; order Chaetothyriales; family Herpotrichiellaceae; genus Exophiala; species Exophiala dermatitidis. Next base: position 3,907,238 of record NW_008751647.1, on the reverse strand, counting down.
GAACATTGGTACCGGATAACCACTACCACTGCCACTACTTCGGTACAGCCACTAGCACTACCAAGGCAGTGAACACCAACCTGGAATGGGTAAAATACGCTGTATGTTTTCGAGTACGCCGTGTAGGTATCATTGAATTGAAGCCCTAGCCCATCCTCGGCAGGGTAAAGTAGAAAGCATAGGTACCTAGCTCCTCTAAACCATTCCCTCGGCGACCATATCGTGATCAGGGCTCATTCAGGCTGACTGAGTGAATCATGATGGTGATGAGACCCCGAAGTAGTCCGACCACTAACGTCTGTCTGCATCTATAAAAAGATACAACTACCTACAGTCCAACTTAACGACCCACTACAACCCAAATCGGGGGCCGCAAACTTGGACTTGGAGTCGGCAGCAGTGTTCCGGGCAGACAACGTCAGCACACTGCAGTTCAAGGTCCATATATCATGTGCAGTGTCCGCGGAAAATACCTTATCTCGATGATGCGTTGATTCTCACTCAAGTATTTGGTCGAAAAATGTGTTGATTTCTGGGGCCAGCAACACATTGCACTTGGAATCTCCCTTCGTCCACAGAGGGGTGAACCGCCCTGAACCGCATCCCGAACAACAACGACTTGAATGCCTAAGCTTGTTCGTTCCGCCCTTACGGACCTCACATAGGCTCATTACTGAATGATGCATAGCTCCAGAACTGCGGTGCGCCCAAAGCTCGGCTCAAGCTTAGAACTTGAAGAGTGCCTACCAAGGGCCAACTGGGTGCAGATACGAAGATAGGTACAGAAGTGCGGTCAGTCAGCTTGCAAGCGCACCGTTTCGATAGTCCCATGCCGCCAGTGCAGTGTGACACAAGAGGCGTTCAATAATTCTGCGGTACTAGTAACGCCCTTGCAGTGGCCCTCAATGCACCGCGGAACAAAAAAAGGCGAACCTCACCAGCGAGAGGCATCTCGGCCTGCCAGTGACATGTAGCCTGTCGATGAGCCTGGCGTTCCGCAACCCTGGGCTGGAGTAGACAATGCCCGCATGCCGGTCTAGGTTTTTGTTTCGAACACCTCCGCCTGCTTTCATAGTCGCACAAAATACAAAGTAGCTGAGATATGGATATCCGAGGTCGGGTCTCCTGCAGAAAATCTAACAACGATTCCGACCCATCCTGGTGAGACAGAGTATGTTCGGAAGACGACCTAACAAGCCATCATTGAAAACCTGCTCACTACAGCGGCAGTTGCTGCATGCAGTGATCGGACATTCATTATTATCACGATCACAGCCGCGCGGCCGGGGTCTCCAGGACAGGCAGGACGCCTCAGCATCATGACGTGGTCGACATTCATGGCACTCACATTTTCCTGTGTCAGCCGGCTGTCACAATTCCAAAACTGCCCCCAAACCTCCGACACATGCGAGGCTGTTGCAAACCTTCTTTCAATCACTCGCCGTCAGTAGAAGGCAGCTTCCGAGCTGCTGTCACTAATAGACTATTCTTCCGTGATGCATTGACAGGCCCGAGCATTCTGTAACAACTTGAACCCGCTCTGTTGAAAGGTAAACGGTACGATCAGTGGATCGTGTGACCGTGCACACTGGCACACGAGTCTGGCGGTTTTGACAGTTTGTTTCTCCGCGGTCATGGCAAGGTTAACCTGCATCGACTATCGATAGTGGCTGATCTAGGGTTGTGCATAACATTGGTTTTCGGGTTGTGTTATTGGCTTGAGACGATTTCAAGTCTTGGGATCCTTGAGCATTGTAGTAGGTAGTGTACACTGCAGTTTCGACACTGGCTTGGAAGCCACCACAGGGCGGCCTCTAGCGACAAATCCCCAGGCTCACGGTTTTGGACTTTGATTGCCCTGTGTGTCCCCGCCGCCTCCGTTGATATCCGGGGAATGACTAGGTACCAGTAATAGGTAGTCAAGATAGTTTGGTCACTGGAGGCGATGCTGCTGCTGCTGTGCCATGACTTGACCCGGTGGTCTGGGCACAACAGTCGGTAAGGAACATTTGCTTCTCCTGACTGCCTAAACTGGTTTCGGGTCATCCAAGAAGCTCCAGCAGCAGTGACTCGGACTCGACCAAACCGGGCCATCTGCGCAAGCCCTTCGATAGTACACTCCGGAGGTTAGGTGAAGGAACCATGGTGCGCGTCGAATATTGGTTCATGCCCGGCATTTGCAAGCAAGTCAAGCAATTTCGAAAGAAAAGACTTTGGGGGCAACAAGCTGAGGCATCGCCGTCGGTTTCAATCACTTCACTTCTGCTGTAGAAGATCCCCCTGCGCATCTCTATCCCTGTTCGCCCGCCAGACCCCTTCCTCGCCCTCACCCTCTCCAGTATCGGCAAACCATTCTCTCTTCCAAATCTCCGCTCTGGCCTTGACTCTCTCGAGAATCTCTTCCGCGCCCTTCCACCCACTTGCCCTGTGTGCGCTGCTCACCGAGACGGCAATACTCTCCTCTTCGACCTTGACTTCACCCAGGCGATGGACTATGACCACTTTGTTTAATCCATGTTTCTTCTGCACGTCTTCGGCAATAGCATACAAAGACTTGAGTGCGAGCGACGGGTACGCCGAGTACGAGAGTCGTGACACCGGCCGATCGTCGAAGTTGTTGCGGGTGGTTCCTAGAAACAGAACATTGGCCCCGGCGGTCGGAGAGCGCGTGAATCGCAGATAGGCTGGTACGTCGAGTGGATCGTAGACTAGGGAAATGTAGATTGTCTCCGTTGAGAGAGTTTGTGGGAAGTTGGCGGGGTCGAGGATTGAGGAATTTGAGGTTTGGGACTGAGACTGTGATGGTTTCGAGGTGGCATTTCTCGATGAGCCTGTCACAGATTCGGACATACTGTGTGTTCTCCGGATCGGATAGGACTTTCGGTGCTGTCTTGCGTAGATCTGCCAAAGTCAAACTTGAGAAGCTAGCTATTAGGGATAAGCTGCTGTGCTGTGCTGCGCTGTAGTCTGGTAGAGCCAAAGATGAAGGAATGTGTTCTATTTCAAATGTGGTGCTGAAGCCTGGCTGGACACTTTTTACACAACCTTTGACCCAGGCATCATTAAACGGCGCCTTGAAAGGTACTGGTTACCTGCTCTCACCACTCACAGGGTTAAAATTGACCTCGATTAGTACCGTTGGAAACAACATCAAATTCCCAATACCTCAGGGCGTATCTTAAAGCAAGTTTGGATTGATTTCAAAAGTGCCGCTGCAGCGCGCGGGCAATTTAATAGTACGTCATTGAACAGCCCACGGTATGCCGGTAAGCCATGTCTTTCATCGGTCTACACTGAACTTCAATGGTACTTGGACACCAAATTGAACTTCTACAATCCTTTACAAGCACAATCGTCTGATGTATGAAATTCCACCAACATTGTACAACTCGGAACATTGCCCACCAGTCCCCCATATGAATCATGCAGTGCAGTGAGGGAATCGTCCACAGCTCAAACCACTCCCACTCGACCTTAGGTACCTGGGTTGGTACCTACCCAACTACCTAGTACAGTACCTACCTACGTAGTCATCCAGCTGCCCAACCTTCCTCTGTCGAAAGCATAGTTTCATTCGCTACACCCAATCCCATCTATTTCCACTCTTTCTCCTTGACACTCTCTCCCACGTTTCCCCCAATATTAATGGCCCAGCTTAAAAAAATACGACCATTCTCCCACCTCAACTGGAGCCACGTCCTCCCTTCACCGCCCTTTATATTCGCCTCATTTCCCTGACATCCACCCACTCAAGCACCATGATATCTGGCCAAGTGGTTCCCCTGCAGGTTTGACACTCTTGTTCGTCCTCGTTCGGGCAATCTGCCTTCCTAACAGAGAACTTCGTTCACCAGCAATGGAATTGAAGTGGTTGGGAAGCGATGGGATTGGATGATTAGGATATGCATGATGGGAAACGGCGCCGATCTGAAAAAGAAAACTACGTACTAGTAGTACTAACAGTTGTACATAAGGTACTAATAGGTAGATGAAGCACAAGTACGGTACTATCACACCAGACTCCCTCCCTTCCTCCCTTCCTCCAGGGTGCATGCGTATGACCTGAGATACAGAACAGAACACAGCATAGCCTTTCATTACATTCATCTGCTTCTTTTGATGTTGGTACATTCTAGCTTGCTTGGACTCTTGTCGAATCTATATAAAGCTAGACTCTGGCGAGTCTATAGTATTCCCCCTTTTGTACAGGACATGTTCGTTGGAAGTGGAAGTGGAGTTTGATATAAAAGCACCGAACACAATAGCCGACACCCGTACAACCAGCCAACCAACCGGCATTGCCATGCCGGGCAAACAATTGGAACCCTTCTTCAAAAGAAAAAAAAAGACGTAGCCTGGTTGTATAGGTTCAGTAGCGCTCGTGGCTGTGGAAGATGGGAGATCGAAACGTAGGCGTTGCGTCTGATATCCAAGGCCGGGATGGACATTTCCTTTCTTATTTCGCCGTAGCACTGGCAGAGGCAGTCGAAGACGCGGACGATTGAGCCTTCTGCTTATCATTGAGATACGGCAGCGGCGATCTGTCAAGCGGCTTCCCTTCCTTCTTCCAGTCCCTGATATGCTGCAACACAATAGCAGCAGCACTCTCCGGCGTATCCTGTCTGCCGATACACTCGACAAAATCACCCTCCGGATCCATCACATAGAAGTAAATGCTGTGATCGACCAGGTAATCCTCCTCACCTGGCTCGAGCTTCGGCGGCGTGGAGAAATAGACTCGATATTGTTTGCACACATCTTTCGTCTGCTGCCACGTCCCCACCAGACCCATGATCGACGGATGGAATTCGGCAAGATAAGTCTTCAGCACCTCGGGCGTGTCACGGTTGGGATCGCACGAAATAAAAATCGGCCGCACGGTATTCGGTTCCTTCTCTTGAATAATATCGAGCGCCTCGCCCATTTTGTCCAATTCATCCGGGCAAATGTCCGGACAATGCGTGAATCCGAAATAGATCAACGAGTATTTTCCCAACAGGTCTTTCTCCGTAAAGTCGTTCCCGTTAACATCTTTGAGCGTGAACGGTCCGCCGACTTTCGGTTTGCCGTATCCTTTGCTCATCTCGGTGATTCGTTTGCGCTCCAGTCGCGCCTTTTCGTATTGGAAGTAAAATACCATCGCTGCGCCTACGCCGACAAACAACGCCGCTGATCGGAATGAGAATGGCTGAAGAAGAAAAATAAGTTAGATGGGGTAAGTGAGACGTACCGCGGATGAGAATACGTACGCCTGTTTGGTGGTACAGTTTATCCCCCGCTGCTAGTCTGCGTCCTGTCGACGAGAATGCTCGTCTCTGCTGCGTACATTGTGACTGCAATCTTTCGGTTTGTCGTCGAGCACCGGTTCTGGCTGTTTGCGAAAGTGGTCTGATTGAGGTATATACATTGCTGCGAGTGCATCTGGGAGCGGAGGTCTGGGTGGCCAGTCGGCGCATGGCCTGGCGAAGAGAAGGCACCTGGGCCGGCATGTTGACAAAGGATCAATAAAGGTCAGGGACGTGGTTGATGTTGGTGTTGATGCCAGTGGTAGAATTTATTCGAGGAACTTGAAGAGACCGATTACTGTTCCCGCAGCATGGATACAGCGCCGCAGTTGCGGAGCGTCTTTCCTCGGCCGATCACGCGGATGACTCAGCGAACCAACTCGCCTTGAAGTTCGGCGATAATGATTGCAATGAGTTCTGAAACCCTCGTCTGTTGCCTCTAAACTGGGTGTCCTTTTTATCTTGCATGGCATACTACTACTTAGACCATGAAGTTATTCTATCATTTGCGTCCAATCGATTGCTTCATGAAGAGTGCCCAAACACCTAGAAGCTAGAATGCTTCTCAACTAATCCCCGAACTGCTAGATATATATCTATCGTACCCATGAAACCCGAACGCCCAACGGTCGCCGACTTTTTGTACGACACTTGAATCCACCCAATTGACATTCATCGTCAATGATCGTGAGGTACGTCAGACAGCAAATGTCTGTACCTTTCAAGAAGAAAATAGTAATGACTTTCTTCAACATTCTTGAGTGTTACATGTCCAGACCCAATGGCAATTCAGGTAGGTCCCGTAACCGCCACGGAGGGGATCGGTATGTTGCCCAAAGCATTGCTGCTTGCGCTGCCATTGTTCTGCGGAGGCTTGAGTTCGGACACTGGCTCTGAGGATATCCCGGTCTCTTCATCAACTGCAGGCGCTTTCTCGCCGGCTCTTCTGGTTGACGTGCGCCCCTTATCATCGTCGATGTGAATGTGTTCACCTTCTTCTTCCTTCTCTTCGCTAGCCGACTTACCACTGATTCTGCGCATCGTACGTCCGGAAAAGCGCGCTATGGCCCGAACCATCTGCGCGACAGGGTGAAAGATGAAGCGAAGACCTCTCCAAATCGGCCGGAGCACAATTGCCACGCCACCGACCGCACCATTGAAGACGACTCCAAACCACTTGTCCGGAAAACATCTTACCAGCACGCCCCAGAGCAAACAAGGCAGAGCGGTGAGCAGTGAGATGGCCCACTGAGCGCCGTCGAGACGTGTGATGCTGAAAGCTTTGCCGCCGATAAAAACAATCATGACCTGACCGCCAACCATGATGCAGTTGATGCCAATAAACCAGTAGTTACGATGGATGCCTTCAAAGATGTTGAACTTGTTGTCCAATCGTCGATTGTTGACTTGATTGAATATCTGCATCCACACAAACGAGTTGAAAACAATGGTGTTCAACTCTGTACGTTGGCTTTCGTTGTAACTGAAGATGAACATGCCGGCAAAGTACAACACAAAGGTAACCACGAGTTGGTAGATCGCCTGGCCGGTGATCATCTTCCACATGTTGATCGTAATGAGAGGCTCCGATTTCGGCTGCGGTGGACGGTCAAGGATCTTCTTGGTCGGGGCATCGGTGGCCAGAGCCAGGGCGGCCAATGTGTCCATGATGAGATTGACCCAGAGCAGCTGCACGGCGGTAAGCACTGAGTGGTTTTCGTCGTTGGACACAGCAGAGACAAAAGTTAACACGACAGCCGTAATGTTGACGGTGATCTGGAACTGTAGGAATTTCTTCACCGCATCATTGACGGCACGTCCCCACATGAGCGCGGTGATGATAGAGGAAAAGTTGTCGTCGAGCAAGATGATAGAAGAAGCTTCCTTCGCGACTTCGGTACCGGCGATGCCCATGCTGAAGCCAACATCGGCCAGTTTCAGGGCAGGTCCGTCGTTTGTGCCGTCACCAGTCACTGCCACCGTCTCGCCCAAATGCTTCAGCCGACCGACGAGGATGCGTTTATCTTCGGGGGATGATCGAGCCAAGACACGCAGCTTTGGCAGAATCCCATCCATAGCATCGGGCGTGAGCTGCCGAAACTTGGGGCCTTCCATGACGATACAATCTTCTTCCTCACGAAGGATGCCACAGTCCTTAGCAATGGCTCGGGCGGTCGTCACGTTGTCGCCGGTAACCATGCGAACGACGACTCCGGACCGTTGGCACTGTGCCACTGCCTCAACCACGCCTTCTCTGAGTGGGTCATGGATACCGACGACGCCTATCCAGACCATTTCGTGGAAAATGTCTTCGAAATCGGCCGCTTTGGGGTCTTCCTCCAGAACCTTGGCGCCCTCAGGGGGCCATTGTGTATAGTCCTTGTACAACATGCCAATTGTTCGAAGCGAGTGCTGGGCGTAGTCTTCGATGGTCCTGCTGATGGCTTCCTTGTCCTCTTCTAATAAGTCAACCACGTCATAATGCTTTTCATAGATGTTAGAGATGGCCTTGGTAGCTCGTGCAAGCATGAGTTCGGCTGCACCCTTGACAAGTAGACGGTAGCCCCCATTGACCTTGACGACGATACCCATGCATTTTCTTGAGGAATCAAAGGGAATGAGTTGTTTGACTTTGTAGCTCGACCGTTCGGCTGCGAGATTGTCCAGGCCAAGGTGGTCATTCGCAAGCGTGAGAAGTGCCACCTCAGTCTTGGATCCAATGAAAGTCGGGACGCCCTTCTCCTCGCCCTCGAAAGCAGTGCTGTTAAGGCTGACGGAAAGTCGAAGCAACTCCTTGACTTCGGCACTGAGTCTTCCCAACATGGTTGCGGTGGGAGTCGCGCCCAAATTTTGTTCCGTGCGAGTCGAGGCAAACCTTTCATAAGGGCCCACGGTTCCTGCAACCACGGTCATTTTGTTTTGGGTGAGTGTGCCAGTCTTGTCCGAACAGATGGTGGTCGCATTGCCCATGGTCTCACAAGCACGAAGCACCCGGACGAGATTGTTCTCTTTCAACATCCTTGTAGTGGCGAAAGCGAGGGCCAAAGTTACCGCCAATGGCAAACCCTCAGGGACGGCGACCACGATAACGGTGATGGCGACAATCAAAATGTCCAGGAACTCTTGTGCCTTAGCGGCGCTAGGTCGTGAATCACCAGGCAAATGGGCCAGGAACTTGATCAGCAGGATCATGAAGAGAAGACCAGCGGCGGATGAGCCAAGTCCACCAATCCAGTTGGCAAGCCTGCCGAGCTTGACCTGTAGCGGTGTTGGCTCATTCTCGGTCTGCAAGCTCATCAGAATCTTGCCGTATGAGCTGTTCTTGCCAACGCTGGTCACGAGGTACGTTCCAACACCTTCGAGGACTTTAGACCCGCTGATGATAAAGGGATCCAGTTTCGCGGTAGCAGTGCCGTCTTGAATCCGCTGCCAGACTTCGTCGCCAGGAGTCTTCTTCATTTGATCTGATTCTCCGGTTGCGGAAGACTCGTCGCATTTGACGCCATGTCCGGAGATGAAAACCCCATCAGCAGGAATAGCGTCGCCCGGTTCGAGGTGCAAGACATCCCCTACAGTGATGTCGTGGACCGATATTTGGATGGACTTGCCAGACCGAATAACTTTGACTTCCCGGTCATCTTTCTGCGCATAGTTGTTAGATGAAAGACGCTGAAACGGCCACGAAAGATGCAGAACTTACCCGCTTGTTGAGTTTGACAAATTGTCTTTCCTTTTGCCAGTCGTTCGCCGCACCAACAGTCACAACGATAATAATGGCGACACAAATTGCGACGCCTTCAACCCAGTCGACCCCCGACTCTCCAGAGACGCTCTCATAAATACCGAGAGCCAAAGAAATGACGGCAGCGATAGTAAGGAGAATGAGAATCTTGTCGCAATAAGCCCTCCATATAAGCACAAGTATCCCGGCGGGCTTCCGTTCAGGAAGACGGTTGTCTCCAAAAACGCGGAGTCGATCCACAAAGTGATCTTTCGCGGGTGTCGCTTCGGCTGCAACCGGTGATGTCCTCTGGTTTAAAACAACATCTGAGAACACTTTCTCTGTCTCAGCTGATACAGCTTCCTCAAATGATACTTGCCCGTCAACTTGCATCTCGTCAACGGATAGGCCAGCTGTAATGTTGGTTCGAAGGCCTTTCTCTAGGCCCCTTAGCCCTCCGAGAGCTTTAAACGCAGATAGCGATTTAGGGTTCAATAGCTTGTTGAGCTGGCCAGGCGAGAATGCAAAAGGGTTATTCGTGACCTGGAAGTCTTTCTCGTTGCCATGGTCGGGTTTCAACGCCTCCTCGGGAGGTTCATATTCAAGGCTAGATTTCGAGTAGTAGGTGGCAGAAGAAGTTGCCGAAATTCCCGAATTCGATCGGATTCGTGTCGCAGCGTCGTCCGACTGTATTGACCCAGACCTGGAATTCAGTGTCGAACCGTCGAACGCATATTTGCGATCAGGAGTCGTTGGAGATAAATATGACCCTTCATCTACCGCCGTCTGGGGAGGTGTGGGCATACTCTGTCCTATCCTATAACCTGTTGGCCGGGAGGTAGGCGAAGGTGATTCTTCAGGGTAATCGGAGATATTCTGCGACAGTCACGTCAGTTTGAGTCCCAACCCGCCGCGAAATCTATAACTCCCAAGCATGTTATAGACCAACACTTACTGATGTATCAAGTGTGATTTTAGGCGTCAATGGATTTTGGCCCGCCATGGTTCGAATGGATGAGACCGGTGTAAGAGATCCTGAAGGCGTCCAGGTTCTTTTGTTGGAGCCGTTAGGAATTGAACATAGCCCCAGTCAGCCTTGCCTGATTCTCTGTGCGACCTTTTGAGCAGATAGCTCGAAGTAGGAATCTTTGATGTCGAATAACAACCACAACAGAATCATGAAAGAAATATGAATGCGAGGAGGGGCGAACATAACGGAGCCATGATCTTGCCTCTAACAGTGCGAAGAGCCTAGATAGTCTATATCGCCGGACATCAATATGGGGTACAAGGCGTCTGAAGGTGGAGGCGTCTCTGGGCAAAGGAGGCTGTGCAAGATAGTCCCAAACTGGGCCAAGCGCGCCGACTTGGCTCGCAGATACGCATGGATGCACATAGCCCGATCCTGGAGAGTTAGAGTAGGCGCTTCAGTTCCAGATATGAACGGTTGAGGTTCCCGTTGAGAGGTGAACTTAGAGAAGAGGTCCAGTAGGTCCTCCAGCTACACCCTGTTGTTCACACATACCGTACCATGGGGAGGATTATCTGGCTCCTGAAAAGGGGCAGCCAAGGAGCAGTAGCCACTTACACATTAAATACCTACCACAGGCGTCAGCGGCACCACGTCGACCGCCTTGATGATATTATTGTATTGCTTTCTTGTTGGATCAGTTATCGCCATGTGTCACCAGCCTTCAGCGTCCAGCACACTATCGAGGATGGCTTCCAAGATGTCACCGCGACAAGAAGATTCGCCGAAGTCTGGCAACAGTCTTGGCCAAACGGAACGTCGCTCTTGGCTTCCTGTTGTTGACCTGAAACTCTTGGTCTCGTCCCCGCCCAGACAGCTGGAGGATGGTAGCAGGGTGATAGGGTTTACGGTCTTCTGCTGAGCCAAAGGATATGGCATCCACCCATACAGCATCATGCAAGTGTCGTACACATTACGACGGAGAGGCCGCTCGAATAATGTTGATCACGCAAGCCGCAACAGCATCCAAGCGCAAGATGAGCGCGGTGATTTGGGTTGTGAAATGGGAGAACATCCACATTCTGCTTTGACTTTCTGTTGTCTGGTGAATTTGTCGCTTCAGCCACAGACTCCACCACCGCCACAGAAGTGTTCAGCCACAGATATCATCACGTGACTGGATCCAGCCTTGCCACTCGTTGTGGCGGAGCTTTTACTGTGGATTATCGATTGGCTCAGATCGTCCAACTTCAAGCATCCCCGTCCAGCACATCTCGCATTTCATTCTCAGCTGGGATCTGTTTCGCACTCAGATCCTCATTTGCTCTGTGAGTTTCGCCTGCTGCCTACCCGCATCGTCGGGCTCACTTGCCTCTGATCCAAGGGACCGCCGAGGATTTGGAGGCTGTGTCCAGCAAGACTCGGATCTTGGCATTCCTTTTGCTCGATCTGGCCAGACGCCGATCAACTCGGTGCTGGACTCTTGTCTATTTGGCGCTAAGAAGTTTCTTGTCCCTGTCACCCGTGTCGATACTGCACAGTCCTACCCACAGGCTATGGCAGTTGGAACGTCCGTCCACAAGACGGTTGCGTCTTTGCCTTCGTCCGCGAGCTATGCTCCGCCTCGTTACATATCCACAGTTGCAGACGGCGAACGTGGCACTCTTCCATCCGACCGCCTGTATGGAATACCTGTGTCCCCGAGACGCGACTGGGCCATGGTGAAGAATGTCTAGCACAGCCGGATAGGGCTATACATTGGCAGGGGATCGAGATGGTAAGCCGCAAGGTCTAATCAAAGAGGGCCACAAGTCGTATCATCGGTCTGCTTGACCGTATAGGGGCAACATGCAGTCTCAGATAAGAAGGCGGGTTCGAGGCAGTACACCCATCACTCGAGGTGGCTGGCCTCTCGGTATGCGAGCACCCCATGACGTCTGGCGAGCTGCCTACGCTTGGAATCCCTCGTTCAGCATTGGTTCTTGCCAGAGAGATTGTTGGGACCGCTCACTGTCCGTGGCTGGGGCTCTGATTTTGCTTCAGAATCCAAAGGTAAGCCGAAGACGAAGTCGTGGCTGTAGGCGAATGCAACGAACTAGCACTGCCCGCACTTCTTGATCGTCCCCCGGAGTTTGAAAGAAGTGGGAATGTGTGTCAACCTTGGGAGTGACTCCAGGGAGGAAGGTGGCAATGCCTTGTCAGCGTTAAGATACAACCATACAGCCCATCAGATCTGACGCACAGAACCGCGTTGAGCATCAGATATGCAAAGCCTGCGCTTCTGCATCAATGGGCGCCAGAGGAGTCCGCATGGAGCAAAGCGTGCTTCGACAGGGTGGTTCGACTCAGGCGCTTGATGTTCCATATTTGAAGATGGCTTATGCACTTGCGGACGTCGGCATTCTAGACCCACCTGGACTCTACGGACAATGTACTAGGTACTACATATTCCGGCTGTGCTTCCGGTCAAGCAACGCCAGAAAACAACCGAATTTCCTGTTCCAAACACCACAAGGGCGCTGCTCTGCTTCTCACTATCATTTCTCTAGCTCCGCAGCATTGTTGCTCAAGTTTCCAGGATGTGCCCCTGTTCAAGAATGCACTCCACAACTCACTGCAGCCTCAAGCTGTTCTCAAGCCGTCACTTACATTATAGCGACCTGATCTGCATTTCTTTTTCGGTTTGTGTGTACAACACCGCGGTAAACTACAATGTCAACATCCTATCCGCTCTTATCAGAGAGCTCAGAAATCTACCTAGACTTCGTGGTCAGTCCAGAAGGTAGAATGGCCCAGTACCTTTCCCTGTTCCTTGAGGGCATGAGGAGAAGAACAATTGCTTCCTCCCAACCCCTCCAAAGCATCTCGTTCCGACAACCGCAAGATAAACAGCCAAGCAAGGCTGAGTAACTAGCTAGTTACCTGGGTACCGAACGCGCCCCACCACCTTCAGGACACTTTGGCAGCCGCCCTCGCCGCTGCGGCACCAGCCCTGCGACCAAAGACAGCACCGGACGTCAAGCCGCTGCCACCAGGATAATTTTCATAGAACAAACCACCGAGCATCTCACCACAGCAAAAGAGGCCGGGGATCTCCTTGTCAGTGATAGCAGACAACACCTGCGCCGTGTCCGGGTTGACAGCAAGACCGCCAAAAGTAAAAGTAATGCCGCACGTAACCAGTACAGCCATGAAGGGAGGTTGATCGAGCGGAAGGGCCCAGTTCGACTTTGGCAATTCCAACTGGCCCTGACTCGACTGCGTGGAATTTCCATCACGAACAGACGGGTCCCATTTCTTGCCTGGGTTTTCTGCCTGAAACGCCCCCACGGCCCTATTATACCGAGCAATGGTATCGATAAAGGTCTGGCGAGAACTAGGGTCAAGACCGAACTCGACTTCGTTGCACAATTTGTCCGCCAGCTCGGGGATGGAATCGGCCATGATCTGTCTTACCCGTTCAGGGCGATACTCCTCGGCGCGCAGCCAGGGGATGGTACGCTGATCCCAGATTTGAAAGGCGCGCTGTTGCGGCTGCATGAGGATGGCACGGCCGAATTTCGCATACGTGTAGTTGCGCAGGTCGACGCCTTCGTCGACGAACCGGTGCCCCTGGGTGTTCACCATCAGACCCAGCGGGTATCCTGATTTGGTGAACTCGTTGGAAGCCTCGCGGTCGCCTGAATGGGAGGGCGCGTCGGCGTCCCATGCCACTGAGTGGCATCCGGACCAGTGGCCCACGGCACTGGCGTGCACGTCGCGGATTGTCATTTCTAGAACTTCGCCGGTATTGTATGGCGTGCCGCGCACTTTGGCGAGATCCCACCCCGGTCCGAGCATCTGCGCCCGCATGCGTGGATTGGACTCGAACCCGCCGGCGGCCAGGATTACGGCGCCCGCCCGGATTGTTGTCTCTGTTTGGTTGCTGCCACTGCGAACAACAACACCTTCCACGGCGCCAGTATCACTGTTTGTGAGTAATCGTTCCAGCGCCGTCGAGTAGAATACAGCCACGCCGTGTCGACCAGCGTTGGCCTGGTGGTCGGCGATCAGCCCTTTGCCGCCATCCTGCGTTTTGAGTGCCACTCCTCCCCAGAACTTAAGTCGTCCATCTACCTCGTACGCCTGCCTGTTGAACGACAGCTGGAATCGGATCCCCTGGTCTTTCAGCCATTTGATCGTCGAGTTGGAATCGTCGATCAGCACTTTAGCGAGTCTCGGGTCCGCTCGCCCTCCGCATACCCGGTGCATGTCGTTGGCAAAGTCTTGCTTCGTGTAGGGTTCCATGTCGATTCGTTTGGCGGTGGCTTCGTCCACGTTGTTCACTAGCGGTAGCAGGTCCTCCTCCCCGCCGTGAACTGTGCGATACGCCCCGGCCGTGAAGTAGCTGTTTCCTCCGGCCCAGTCCTCCGGACACTTGTCGATGAGAACCACTTCTTCGGCACCCGCCTGTTTCGCCGCCACGGCCGCCGTGAACCCGGCGTTGCCGCTGCCGACTACCAGGACACTACACGAGGATGGTAGTGCCATTTTGTTTCTTGTCCCGCGTTGGCTGAGACCTCACGGTAGAGATCGGTGGAGAGGGTACAACAGTTTCCAAGTCGCGGGAGTGGGGAATGAAGTTGTGCCTTCGAGATATGGCAAGATCGCCCGGACCGCTGCTCTTGGGACTGGAGAACAATATCCGAACTCACAACTCACAGGCTATGCTGCCGCGTACCGATCAAACAATCAAAATATCAAACAAACCTATTTCACCTGATATATATTTGATTTCATGTTACAGCTGAGTCCCAGAATCCCACCGGAGATGGACTGTGCACAGCAACAACAGCAGTGATATAGGAGTGACATCGTACATACCTAGGTCATGTCGAAGTTGTCATGTACTACTCGCCCCGACGCGCATTGCCGACCTACCAGGTACTGCAGCCTCACTCCGCATTCGGGTGTAATAATAAAGATTGGAGAACGTATCAATTCGGCATCAAGGCTCGGACCACGCAATAAAAAGCGATGAGATGGCGGCGATCTGCAAAAGAAATGGAGTTCAAGTTGGAGAAAAGAAAACAAGCTCAACAAGCTCAACCGATCCGACGG
The DNA here is from genome assembly GCF_000230625.1 of Exophiala dermatitidis NIH/UT8656. NCBI lineage: Eukaryota > Fungi > Ascomycota > Eurotiomycetes > Chaetothyriales > Herpotrichiellaceae > Exophiala > Exophiala dermatitidis. Next base: position 3,892,162 of record NW_008751647.1, on the reverse strand, counting down.
CCGGAGCTGGTGGCGGGTGATCCCGTCGGCAACGAAACCACCCCGAGCTGAAAAAAACAAGCTTGGAATCAATATAAATTATAGAGATTGACTACTGGTATGCAGCTGTGGTTCCTGGTTCCCGGATTTTTGTACACTTTCAAACTCGGCATATATGTATTATCTTGCTAGCCGGCTAAACTTCCAAGTTCACAGCGGGGCCAAACCTGCTAGTACGTGAGCTATATGAAATGAGGCTGTCACTTATTTGTCGGTTACAGATCAACCCTGTAGTTGACGACGTCCTCCTTGGCTTCTTCTTCTTCTTCCTCAGCCTACAAGTCTCTCAAGTGCGTCGCGCATAGCGAGCCACGGCCACCAGCCTGGATCATTATAATTGTCCCAACGACGAAAACGACCATCTCGTCGAGGCTTGCATTGATGTAGATCTTGGTGTTGTTGTTGGTGCTGCTCCTGGTGCTGCTCCTGCTGCTGCTGTTTCAGCGATACCGTCCGGTCCTTGATCCCTTTGATGGTCTCCACAGGCCGTTGTGACTTGACCTGGTCTTCGGAGAAAAAGCCGCCGTGGAGGCCGTAACTGACTCTCCGGGGTAGATGGACGCGGCCAACAACGGTGGTCATGTCCTTCGCGTCAATGATCCATAGTTCACTCGTGGCGTCTGGGCGACATTCGCCATGGGCGTCGAGCTGTGACTCGTCAAACACGTAGGTCAAGAGCCAGCCGTCGTCTTCATCTTCGTCTTTATCTTCAGCGCCTTGGTCGGTTTGTCCCCGTGATTGTTCTTGTTGTTGGAGGTGTGACTTTTCTGGATCGGTGGCCTCATGCCGTCGGCGGCTCCGCCGTCTCCTTGGAACAAACCGTGGTTCCTGGGCATACCATCCCTGCGGCATGCGGAAGATGGAAATTGGATCGTTAGGGTTCTTGTCTGGGCCACAGACCTCCTCGATAGTTCGCTGGTCCACGCATCCGGTGACAGGGTGTATGGTCGGATCTTGCTTGCCTCGTTGGATCAGCTCTGCAGCATTAATCTTCACAAGGCAGTCGATTTTGACGGCTCGCCCAAGCGCCGCGCCAAAGGAGCCCTCGAAGCTCGAACAACCGTAAATGTACTTGGACTCGGACATGGATCGGTCGTCCCGTGTACTAGGAAACTCAAACGAGATGGCGCTCAGGGCAAACTGGTACTTGATGCTGTTGCCATCAAGGCAAAATTGGTAGTAATACAGACGGCACTGGTCGTCTTCTTCACTTCCGCCAGTCTCAGGTAGGGCAACGTCGCCGGCGGCGAAAACAAGTGAAGCAGACGTCAGTCGACATGCGAGCATGTTGACAGCTGTGATCTTGACCTCTCCCGTATCTTTGTTGATTACTTGTTCGTCCCATGTGTTTGCCGTGTGGAAGATGCAACATGCATCCGTCTCAAACCACCGAACCTGTTGGGGCACATATCGTGGGAAAACGCCAAAGCGGGACCTGCCGCAAGCGTCGTACGCGACCACAGGTAAATTCTTGATGAGATTCAACGGATCTAGTGACAGTGGAAGATCCATGATCACGGTGTGGTTCAATGATACCCCAAAATCATGCATCATTTTGGCTGATGCTATGCCCGGGACAGAGACGTTGAGAAGCCTTCTAGGTTGCTCGAGCGGTGTCTGAGGTAAGACTGCCGGAGAGTGAGTCGCGGGAATGATAGAATAGTGGACATATGGCGGTATAAAAGTCGAATGGAACAGTATCAGCTCTTTGGTCGTAGGATCGATGCGAGGATGTGCAGTCGTCCATTCCTTCATGAAGCCTAGCAGGCCTTTACCTCCCAATTCGGGACCCTCGTCGCCAACGCCGTATTCGCCCTCGGCTTTTCTGCCGTTGTACCAGCCAACAGTCTCAAGTCCAGGTAGAGCAATGCGCATTGGCGGGCCGGACTCGCAAGTTGCCAGTGCCCGCCCATCGTGGAACACGATTCCTGTGTTTGCCACACTGATTTTCTTGATGGCTCGACCAGATCCCGATAGGCGCGAGAGAATTACAAGAAATATGGTTCGGAAAACGAGAAGAACGATTCGGTACAATGATGAAAGGGGGTCCACGAGTGTAGCTATGCTCGGTAGGATTGGAGCGTGGAGGTGGTGGGAGGAAATGCTCGACAGAAACACATCGGTAAGCACATATTGATTGACAAACTCCGGCTGTACTCCGTCGTGAGTTCTTGTAAAGGCAACGCCGCTGAGCATTCCGTCGCCGTCAAACCAGTGGGCATCTCTACCCAGGTCCTCGTTTGATACAGGATTGCCTCCATTGCGCACATACTCGCCCCCATAGAGCTCTTCTGGTATGGTGCCCGAGTACTTGCAAGGCGTCAAAGGCTGGCTGTGCCGTACAGGAGCGAAATTTCCGCTGAGATATGGGTGCGGGTGGCTTCTCTTGCGTTTTCGAGGATTGGTAAAGGACATTACGAAGGACGTGGTATATTGAGTATTCTTTCTTCCACAAGGACAGAGGGATACATGTAGACAGAGGGCGCCAACGATTAAGAAGAACGAAGCAGGAGAAGGCTATGAAAAATGCCGTTGATGGTCGCAAATTCCATAGTAGTCATGCTCTTGAAAGCGATAATGCAGTTGGCTATAATCTCCGAGGAGCACCGGACAAGCATCGGAACAGAGGTGACGGGGGAGGTGTACCGGAGGTCAGTCAGTACCTTAACAGACACGAGCCTGTCCGGACGGGGTTCCACGGATGCAAAACAGCCTCAAAGAAATGATAACTCACATGTCGAGGTTGAAGAAGCAGGTTGTTCGTCCAACACGTCTCATGATGTAGGCATTACACCACCACACTGGCAGGGGAACGCAGCTCGAAGTCCTGCCGGAGCGGAGAAAGCTTGTACCATGATTGCGAATGACTACCCTACTGGTGTTCAGGTTTATGCCAATCGCAGCCGGAGGATGGTGGAAGTACCGTACCGCGTCGGTTGAGTGGACGTGTACAGCATCTGCGTTGGAGTAGTAGCGGTACATTGTACGGAGACGCAGAGAACTTGAACACGCCAGACAAGAAGCGATGATGCTTGCATCACAAATTCAGAAGGTATTCCGACACCGGGACCGAGATATAAAGTCTATGGCGTCATGAAGCGGCCTAAACAGCATGTTAGCCGAGCAACGCCTCGCGACTCCTTTTTGAGAGAGTCTGATGTGCCCAACAGCCTCGCCAGCCTTCCAACCGCCTTCCACTTTCTGCATGCTGCCAGATGTACCACAATACTACTGGTCTTAGTATCAACATCATGATGCTCGCTTGTGGCTTGATGTCCCCAATCCCTGGGGCGAAATTGCTATCTTAGCATATTTAGTTCGCGTCATGACATCCATGCAACCGCTCTTCCGAGGGCCCATCAAAAGCCTGCTCTCTCTACCCTGCACGAGCCTGTCCCAAACTTTCGCATTGCTAGCTGTTTCTCTGAAGCGTTGCACGATTCTCACATTCCTCCATTGCTCGGCTGACTGGTGCTCGGATATTTACTGCTATATGGCTACTACAACAATCCCGTGTTGATCCATCAGTGCTCAAGTGTGTGTTCAGTCCGCGTTCTATCAGCCAGGAAGGGCCTCCGGTCACCTCTGCATCGATGTACGACTATGCGAAAGTGTATGTCCGGCCCGTATCTTGAGATGTCTCTACTCAACATTGTACTTACACATTTATTTACTCGAACAGTCATCTCATATACACAATTCCCCCAGCCATAGCTCTGACCACAGTCCTTGCGCCTCTCTTCACGCGACGAGATGTCTTCAAGATCTGTTTTCTGCTGACCGTGGCCGTTACATATACGATTCCATGGTACGCCGAAAAAGCCTCTCTCAATTTTGCTGGTACTGAGGTCCGTCTCTAGGGATTCGTATCTCATTAGAACTGGAGTTTGGAGTATGCTCGGACCCTTTTTCAATGGCCATTGAGCTAATCAGCTGACTCCTTCCAGCTTATCCTCCGGAAGTCATCTTGGGACCGAAATTGTTCGACATCCCAGCTGAAGAGTTGTTCTTCTTCGTAATTCAGACATACATTGTTAGTTTGCCCTTGACCCGTCTGTGAACACCTTTTTCTCACGTTGCAACAGACCACATGCCTGCAGATTTTACTGAGCAAATCGGTGGTCACCGCTACCTACTTGCACAACGAAAATGACCTTCAAGATCCTCTCGGCAGGCGCTTGAGGCAATGGAAACGTGCTGGTCAAGTGACCCTCGGCCTATGCTGGGTAACCCCTTTGCTTCTAGGTAGAGGCCACGTTACGGGCACATACATGAAGTTGATTCTCGTTTGGGCCGTTCCGGTGTTATTGATGCTCTGGACCTTTGCTTACCAGCTGCTCCTCACCTTGCCGCGGTCCAAGACATGGCTGCCTATAATGCTCCCGACTCTTTACCTTTGGGTCATTGATACTCTCGCATTGCGCAGAGGCACTTGGTGTATTGAATCGGATACGAAGCTTGGCATTCAGCTCTGGCCGCATCTGGATCTCGAAGAAGCTGTGTTCTTCCTGGTCACAAACACACTGATAGTCTGGGGCTTAACTGCGTATGACAACGCCGTTGCAGTCTTAGACGCCTTTCCGGCCTTTTTTCCCACCGTGCCGGGCACGCCGTCACCCGTACTTTTGTTGAAAGGTCTTTTCCTGTCCACCTCCAAGTATGACACTGGACGAATACAGGGACTCCAAAATTCCTTGACTGTCCTGGCGCGGAAAAGCCGGTCTTTCTACCTGGCATCTGGAGTGTTTCCTGGGCGCCTGAGGATAGATCTGATCTTGCTCTACGCATTTTGCAGAGTCGCGGACGACTTGATTGACGACGCCCCATCCGCGGAAGAGGCATCCAGTTGGGTGGGGCGCTTTTCCCATTTCCTTGACACCGCTTACTCCACCAAGTCTGACCGGGAAGCATTCGAGCAAGCGCTTGTCCCTTTTCCTGTCGAGGCCCAATCTGTCCTGAGGCTGCTGCCCACAGACAAGTTACCGTCACAACCATTATACTCGCTCCTGGATGGCTTCCGGATGGATCAGCGGTTCTTCACAAAGGGTTCGAAAGAGGATCCGCCTGTACAAACCTTTGCAGATCTTGAACGATATGCATCATGTGTGGCAGCCACTATTGGGGAGCTTTGCTTGAGTCTCGTCTACCAACACGATCCCGACAGGCCCACAGACGAAGACACAAAGCGCAGGTGTGTCGCAGCTGGGTCAGATATGGGAAGAGCCTTGCAGTATGTCAACATTGTGCGAGACGTTGATACCGACGCTCTATCTGGGAGGTGCTACATCCCTAATGAATGGTTCGACAAGTCATCGGCCTCTTCCCCCGAAGTGCGTGACAAGGAAGTGGCCCACTATCGCAAGCGAATCTTGGACATTGCCTTCTCTATATATGGTACAAATCGGGACGCAATTGAGGAGCTTCCTCAATACGCACGAGGTGGGATACGCGTTGCGGTAGAGAGCTACATGGAGATTGGAAGGATGTTGCGGGAACGACTTGAGGAAGGCAAACCTCTGGATTTCGCCGGTGGGGGGAAGAAAGGGAGAGCAAGTGTACCCAAATTGAGAAGGATATGGGTGGGCTGGAGGACGATGGCTGGATGGAGAGGGTCAGCCTGATGGCTTTTTGTCGTTGTTGTTGACATAGAATTTACGTCGGGATTTCAAATAGTTCAAGTCGGGCACTCACTACTCCCCTCACGGCCCCTGCCGCTTGTCGCTTGTCGGTACAAGATGTGGGGATGATTTGCATAAGGAAACCTCCATGCCAATAATAAATAAATATACTACAATTGTCTGCCACTATTGTGCACCACTTTATGACCATTTTTCCTGTCGCTGTTGGGAATCTCAGCGTCAATGGGAATGCACATGTCGAGGTCTGGGCTGGGCTGAAAGGGGCGCCACCAGCCAAGATGGCCATCTATCACTAAAAAGTCATGTTGTCATCGACTTTTACAAACCACTGCACCATATTAACCATGTGAGGCCTCCGAGGCCGTCCGTCTGGGACGGGCATATAATCTTGATCAGTTGCAGATCTGAGGAGCAATGAGCAAGCCGAAGAGCGTCGTGATAATAGGTAAGACCATGTATGCTTGCCCATTGCATGCAGTGACTCTGACTGGAATTCTCAAGGCGCCGGTGCCGGTGGCATCGCCAGCGCAGCTCGCCTGGCCAAAGCAGGCTTCAGAGTGACCGTGCTCGAGAAGAATGAATTCACGGGCGGTCGTTGCAGCTTGATCCATGATGATGGCTACCGATTTGACCAAGGCCCATCGCTTCTCCTTCTTCCCGACCTCTTTCGAGAAACGTTTGCCGACCTCGACACCTCGCTCGAAGAGGAAGGTGTGGAATTGTTCAAATGTGAGCCAAACTACAATGTATGGTTCAGAGACGGCGAATGCATCGAGTTATCTACGGATACGGCGAAAATGAAGAAGACGATCGAACGCTGGGAAGGCAAGGAGGGCTTTGAGCAATACCTGGCGTGGATGAGAGAGGCGCATGTTCACTACGAGGCTAGTGTTACTCATGTGTTGAAGAAGAATTTCTCCAACATGCTGGCGATGGTCAGGCCGAGTTTCCTGCCTTATCTGTTGGCCCTTCATCCGTTCGACAGCATATGGAATCGTGCAGCACAATACTTCAAGACGGAGCGGTTGAGACGCGCTTTTACCTTTGGCAGCATGTACATGGGCATGAGCCCGTTCGACGCTCCCGGAACATACAGTCTTCTCCAGTACACCGAATTGGCTGAGGGGATATGGTGAGTTCCTGCAGGACCTGTTCCTTCCGCCGGGTCACTGACCAAGGCTATTCAAAGGTATCCCAAAGGCGGCTTTCACAAAGTTCTCGATGCTCTTGTGAAGGTTGGCGAGCGCCTAGGTGTGGAATATAGGCTTGCAACGCCCGTTTCACACGTCAACATTGACAGACATTCAAAGCGGGCATCGGGAGTGACGCTAGCCAGTGGTGAAATCGTCAATGCCGACATTGTTCTTGTCAACGCTGATCTCGTCTACGCATACAACCACCTACTGCCACCATCTCCGAGAGCTTCTGCACTTTCGAGCAAGCCGGCGTCCTGCTCGAGTATCTCTTTCTATTGTGAGTCTAGATCCAGCGGCGGAAAGGATAGCCAGACTGACGAAGCAAGGGTCCATGGACACAATCATTCCCGAACTCCATACACATAATGTCTTCCTAGCAGAGGACTACAAGGACAGTTTCGATGACATCTTCAAGCGGCAACAGATCCCCAAGGAGCCTTCGTTCTATGTCAATGTACCTTCTCGGGTCGACCCCAGCGCTGCCCCAGCTGGCCGAGACAGTGTTGTTGTTCTGGTACCTTGCGGTCATCTACTGGAAGGCAAGGCCGATCGCGGTCTCGATCCGCAAAACGCCCAAGATTGGGAAGCGATGGTTTCTAAAGCCAGGACCGCTGTCTTTGAGACAGTTCGTCTGCGCACCGGAGCAGATCTCCTGTCTCATGTGAAGCATGAAATCATCAACACGCCAGCATCGTGGAAGGAGAGTTTCAATCTCGACAAAGGCGCAATCCTAGGTCTGAGCCATTCTTTCTTCAATGTCCTCAGTTTCAGACCGGGCACAAAACACACCGAGTTCAGGGACCTTTACTTTGTTGGAGCCAGTACTCATCCAGGAACAGGTGTGCCGATCGTCCTTGCTGGCAGCAAACTCACCACTGGGCAAATCCTGGACGATCTGGGCATGACCAAACCCTGGTCGGAGGGCGGTCACAAAAGGAGAATAGTTAGCGAGCTTGATCAGCGGGGGAAGACCCCTCTGGACCTTGCGCGCGTTATGTATCTGCTCGTTTTTGCCCTGGCAGTGATATTATATCTGCTGGCGCTTAGATAGACTTTGTTTCGGGGGATATAGAACCCGTAATGGCTATAGGATGGTCAGAAATCACATGCATGCACTCGGATGATCTGTTGATTACTATTTTGTTGATTACTAAGCTGGCTGTTGGTGGACTAAATTGTAGGGGTGTTTGATGCAGCGGTGCTCTGCAGCACAGCAAATTATATTGTAGTCTCACTATTGTGATGGCTTATAACGTTGCTCGAACTACGTTGTACTACTGCACATGCCAGTAATCAGTATCAGTGATGATCAGCTCGAGCTCATCTTCTCCCCATTTGTCGATCGCTTGGAAACGCCCGGAAGCCGGAAGTGAATATCCGCAAACCATTTCGCGACGTCGACCGACAAGGCCTGGAGACCTTCACACCTTTCCCACCCACTTCTGGCATCAGAGTCTTTTGCCGAAAGAACGCCATGACCGGAAACTGCAGAACTTGCAGTAGAGGTCACCTTTGTGGTCACGAGGAGGGAGATGCGGTCTGCGACAGGTCGTTTGCGGTCCAACCGTCGCACAGCTTCCGTCCAATGCCGGGACCTTTCACCGGCAGCTGTGCTCGCAACCATGTCTGGTTTGCCACTGATACAATCGTCCATGGCATTCCCCGGCCAAAGAACGAGTCAGTCATCGATTCCCCATCTGGACACATGAGTGAATTATCATCAAACGACTACCCGTTGCGCTCTCGTGAGTACTAAAAAAGTTTTGACACGAAGCCGTCCGGCCACGTCCGGCCCTATGGAAAATCATGGAAAATCCCTAACGGCCGGGCTCCACTGCAGAAGAGACGCACGAATCTCAGACCACCACATTGCATCGGGCCAGCCTTAACCAGTTCATCCTGTCCAGCCTGTGGAACAGTCCTTCTGCAGGGCAGCTTGTTTGGGCCAGTCACCGACTTGTTTCAAGTCTTTGATGTCCGGCGATAGCTTTTCGGGCATCGCATTGGCTTCGGTGACCAGTGACATCAACTGTATCCGGAAGTACAAACCAATGCTCAGAGCCTTGTCGCCCTTATGACAGGGCAGGTGACATGCTCCGCCAGGGAGTCTGGCGGAAGCTATGGTTCGGTTCAAAGCTATGTCTTTTCCACTCAATGAGAGCCCGAACGGGTGTCCCGGCATTGGCAACGAACACAGTAGGTTCTGCAAGCTTCTGCACAGGGCGGAGAGTCGCGGCGACGAGGCACATACCGCTTTTCCCTGCATCTTCATCTTCCATCTGACGACGTCACGAATGCGTTTGCTTGTGTGACCGGGATCCTATATTAAACTCGTCCTGTTCCGGGACTGTTTGCCAGCAGTCAATCAGCTTTGCAAGCATCGTTCTACGATACCCCTCGGCGTTCGCAGGAGCAGTACCACTGTACCAACACCATCCACGCTCACGCCTCGTCCAACTCAGCTCTCATAACTCTCAATCCGAATCAAACTCCCCAAAGAAGCAAAAATGGGTAATCAAGCTCTTGATATCAATGGCTTTACCAACACCGTCACTACCAACAACCACATTACCACCCGCGGTAGCGACTGGTACTTCACTGTTTCGGCAGTGATGGCCTTCTCGATGCTCATTGTCATGGGCCTGTCGTTCAAGAGAGCCCGCCCGAACCGGCTGTTCCACTATCTCTTTGCCTCGATCCTGCTCGTCTCCGCCATCTCGTACTTCTGTCAAGGTTCGAACCTGGGATGGACCGCCATCCAGACCGAGTTCCGCCGCAGTGACCCTGAAGTGGCCGGCATCATGCGCCAGATCTTCTACGTTCGATACATTGAATACTTCATTACCGCCCCATTGCTGTTGACGACGCTGCTACTGGTCAGCGGCCTCCCGACCCCGACCATTCTCTATGTCTTGTTCATGTCGGAAGTCATGGTCATCATGGGTCTCGTCGGCGCCCTCGTCAAGAGCACCTACAAGTGGGGTACGTACCATCATCTTTCCACAAAAGTGACAGTAGGTCGTATCAAGCATATACTAACAGTTTTTGTTTCTAGGCTTCTACACTTTCGGATGTGTCGCTTTCTTGTTCGTCGCCTTCTCAGTCGTCTGGGAAGGTCGCGTCTATGCCCGTGCCGTGGGCCAGGATGTTCTCCGCAACTACACCCTGTGCAGCAGCTGGCTCATGCTCATTTGGCTGGTGTACCCGGTCGTCTGGGGTGTCAGCGAAGGCGGCAACATCATCCCGCCGGACTCGGAGGCTATCTCGTATGGTGTCCTTGACATTCTTGCCAAACGTAAGTTTTTGATTGCTGCTTGTGTTGTCTTGATCTCGTACTGACATGTGCTCACAGCTGTTTTCGCCGCCCTGTTCCTGTTCGGACTCCGGAACCTCGACTTCGCCCGTTTGGGCCTTCACTTCCGTGACGGCAGAGTCGCTCCCGGCGCTGGTCTAGGCGAGAAGCACACTGCTGGTCCTGCCGTCGGCGAGCCGGTTGCTGCTCCCACTGCGGCTGGGACCACCACTTCCACCGCCGTGTAAGCCGAATTCGACCACCTACAAACCGGCTTAGTCTTGCACCTTGGGGAACTTTATCAAGATCCCTAGGGCAGCCGAATAGCCGAGGTGGTACTGGCACGCCACCAATTTCGACAAGGAAGAAAAGGGGTCTGTTCTCTTATCAGAACTCCTCGTTTCTTCCTTGTCCCTACTTCGTTAGTGCGACAGCGACAGCGACTCTCATTTTCAGATCCAGCAGCGAAAGAAATTCACGCGACCCCAGCCTACGATACCCCCGATATACCACTGCAACCTACACTAATCATTAATACTTGTCCTCGACGGACACATGTCGAATTGGATGCCGGCGGGCCTGGCCTGGCTTTTGAAAGGCACAGACACCCTGAGACCCGGCCTCATCGACCACCAATTTCTCACAATTATCACGATGACGATCGCGATGAATGACGCACATACATACCAACATATTCTTAATACCTGACCTGGTTGTCACCATCAGTACCTCATCTAGCTACAGATACCCTCCCTTGTCAATCCTTGCGTCGCAGACACACTTCAATACCCCTGATAGATCGAGTCATGTTGTGTCTTTTGATATAGCTTAATATAATATATTCATTATTGAATAATCGCAAAGTTTCACTCCGTACAGACTACATAGCGGGTTCGTTACCGTATGTCGGTTATCAGGCTAACGTTTGCAGTGTACCCTTCGATAAAAATGAGATTGTGTCTCCACCTAATTACAGTAAACATCCACAATGTCATGTAGTGTATCTTATCAGAGTATCCAGTCCTGGGTGAACTGGTGGTTCAAGCTCGAGTGGTAACATTCCAGAATCACATAAAAGATGCAATGCATGCGTGCCTGGTCCGTGAGCGACGGGCGCACGAGCATACAGTATACTCCGGACAGGCAGGAGTAGTAGTGGACCTGGTCGACTACGGTGCTTCTAGAACAGATGGAGTCGATGTGTAGATACGGTAGGTACAGGTGTCTGAGATAGCTTGTCGCCAGGGCAATGTGAGAGTTATGGTGTGCTAGCACTACTACTAGTACCCCAGTTCAAAGACTGCAGCGACGTGCTGTAAAGCGGTGAACGACTGCAGTTTCGGACAATTCTCGAATCATACAACATATACCTGGTATCTTTTCTTTTCCTTTCCAGAACTGCGCCACAGCAGTCCTCCAACACTGTACTGATCGTGGAAGCGGAAGCAAGTCCCTGAAGTGCGTTGCCTTTCTTCGCCTCTGACCCCAATTTTTTTTTTCGCAGAGCAGACGCGCAATTTTCAATCTCTTCGGTGCCTCCTCATCAGCTTCAAATCACCCAATATGAACAGGTCGTCAAAGACGAGATAGCCCTCTCCACTTGGACTGGCTGTCTGGCGGCAAAAGTGAAAAGAGGGAAAAGAGCTATTCGCACAACGCCGCCGACTATCACCGGAATCCACCCGTCCGGCTGTCTGTCTCCACCGCGTGGCCCCAGAAACTATCGATGATAGTTACTTTGCTACTGTAAGTACCTGCATCGCAGTACTACTGTACAATGTACATACCATGCGGTGGCCAGAATCATCAAGCTCTGCATCGCACCTACAATGTGCAGTACTACTTCCACCGTGTGAGACCGACAACTACTGTTACCCCCCCTGCGTACTGGAGTGACATATCTCAAAAACCGTAGCTTGTCCTACGGCATGCCGTCAAACCGCCGCGGTTGGGTGCTTGCCGCTGACGAGCACGAGACCTGTCGATGTCGATAATTTTTTTCGGGCGGAAACGTCAAGATCTGAAAAGCAATGCAGTGCTGGACATGCCGAAGTCGCCAGAAGCATTCAAACCACTGCGGCCAAGAGAACGCAGCATCTGGCCAGCTCTGGTTGAATTGGCACAGTGACACCGGCGGTTACCAAAGGGTTTGAGTAGGCAAAATCTGAATGCGCCGGTATATCACCCGGGCCAGCGAAAAAAGAGCCCAAAGATGGCGAACCAGTCAAGGCAAACAGGTACAGCGTTAGAGTCTGGCGAACGCTCCATCTCTGCCAGGGCCCGCGAAAATGGTTGCTTTCCCAACTTCCAGGCTGGTCATCTTGGACGAATCAGCGGCCGAGCGCATTTGCAACACTGGAGCATCAAATTTTTGCGACCGGGACCAAGTTTCCAATGAGTTTCGCGCGTTCCTGACGCCGCCGCCGCACTAGAAGTTCGGCCTGGACGGCCGCGCGACCTTAGCCGGGAGTCGGGAAATTTGGCAGGATTGACATTGGTCAGTCGTGGAGGACAGGCCAGGGACAGTGAAAGTGACAGGACCTTAGCCCCGTCAAGGTCCCCGTCTTGATGGGCGGTCGGTCAGGTCCACGTTCAACGGATGCCCCGAGGGGACCCAAACAGATCAACCGCTGCTTGGTCAATTCGACCTCGTCGCCGCGCCGCCGTCGCTGGCCCAACTTTGCTTCGCTGCTTCATGGCCATTTACTACTACGCAATCTGCTGGTCAATGTGACCAGGTCCCATTCATTATTTGCTGCCGGGCCAGCGCTCCACTATCGTCAATATTGCCCCAAGCTTGCAACTTGCGCCCATCAGAGACTTTCGCTTTTCCCCGGCCGGCGCCACATATACATACTTGCGCCTCTTCCCTGCTCTTCCTTTCCATGCCTTGACCACCTACCTTACTTTTTGTCTCTCATCGTCGCGAGATCGCAGTCGCACGAGTTCGCTGAGCTCCCTCTCAGTCCTCCGTTCATTCTCCATTCGAGCAGTGCTCGCTCATACCGCTGTGCGCGCCATAACATTCTTGACTTGCCGTCATACCAACAACGACCGGCCGATATTCGAAACGAAATAGTATCGATTAGACGTCGCTCACTGGACATCGCGTCCAACATTTTGCAAAGCTATCCTTCGCTAGACTACCTTGAGCGATCAAGAACCTCGACAGCCAACATGCGCTTCACTTCTGCGATTGCGGCCATCGCGCTGCTGTCGACGCCAGCCGTTCTGGCCCAAGAATCCTCCGACGCCACCATCACCGTCACATCATCTTACTCGACCACTCTCACAGTGACCAAGACTCTCACTTATGCATTTGCCCATGCCAACACCAACGTCACCACGACCAGCACCACATCCTCGTTCCAGCCTACGGGGTGGAACGTGACTTCGACCGTCACGGAGAGCAGCAGCTCCTCGTTCAACAAGACTACTCTGACCCCAGCTTCCTCGTCATCCGTTTCATCTGAGACCTCAGCTGCGCCATCCATCGCGCAAGCTACGGGAGCCGCCAGCGCTCAAGAGATCAATTTGGCCGTCGCGGCCCTTGCCGGCCTCAGCGCCATGATCTGGGGTTCATTATGAAGACGGGCGGAGCACAGCTTCTTCGCCTATCAAGACTTCTTGAAGTTTTCTTTTCTTCATTCTTGACTGGATCAATCATCCTCGGCGAGCAACAGCAGCCAGTTTATGTCGGCCCGAGACGATCATTTTTATTTTCTACTTCATCTCTGCGAGAGTTGAGTTTGAATAGGAGGGTTTACGACTCGAGGTACATTTTTACATCAGCCGCAGCCGGTTGGTCTTTTTGCGTACTCGGTCTACTTTTTTTGTGAGAAGAACGGAATATGGCCGTCGCCTGGGGCGCCAGTGAGTGACTCGATGTCACTCACAGCTGAAGAGGAGAGAGCTTCTTGCGAGCTAGTCTGGCATTGTCGGCCGTGCGATGGACAGCAGATCAGTTCTTTGGGAAAGGGTTCATGACGAGCGGACAGACATCATCATCGTTCGCTTGTCTGTTCTGTTCCGCGCTGCTCCCGCGAGCTTGAGCTGAGGGAGCGTGAGTATAGAGAGCCAAGCAAGGAGTGTTGGTGTGATTTTCTTTTTTTATTTTGGCTATATACCCCCCAGCCCTTGAACGACTGATATGATGACTACTTAGTTCGTCCCTTTCTATACATCAACGTCAATACTATCAAATCAAACAAAATCGATCCCATTTATTTTGGAGTCCCGGTATTTTTTGCAAACATGGCAAGTCCATAGTACCAGTAATTCTGGTTAGGTGTAAAGAGCTGGTGTACTTTTTTGTACCCTCAAAAATCGCAGTTCAGTGCAAACAAGTCGCTTTATGGTAGCGTCACCGCTACACTGGCAGTACACGACGAGGACACCACACACGTATACACCTGACTCTCCCATCCGGATGGAAATGGAAATGGAAATGAAATGGCGTAATTTCATTCGGCCCGTCAGTGACTGCTGTCAAACGGACGGACGTCGGTTGACAATTCAGCTTTGACGTGCACTGGCAGATTTGGGCGCCACTTACCACATGATTGGCAACGTAATGTGCTGCAGTGCGTTCCGTCCAAATAATAATTACACAGACCTGCCTTTGCTGCCCGTGGTGGTGCTGATTCGAGTTTTGCAGTAGTTGGTGGTTGGTGTGTACATTAATGATGTATACTACTGCCTTCCAGACAGGTATCTTATATATGTATCTGGATCCAAGTCTGCGAGTTCTTGTCCACAATCTAGGCTCCTTTGTGTGGTCTGCAGTGGTGGATGGAACAGTCTGTTGATACGTTGTAGGACGATGCTTGCAAGATGCCCACCGTGACCAACCCACCACTGATCGACCGAAGCTCAGCACAGCTCAGCTTACCTAATGACTCCCCTTAGTCATGCAGTCCACTCGATGACACCTAGGATGATGTGCTGCGTGTTGTAGCACGCGACACAGCGCATCGTCGCGGTTCTTCCACGCGTTTCACGCGTCGCGCGCCACTGGCACCGACGTCGGAGGGCAGCCTTGTCAATCAATGACTTCCAAGGTTCCTGCCCTGCTTTGGACTGCTTTGCTCTGCTTTTTGATAAATGCATATGTATCTTATCTCACAGCAATGCATTGCTGCTTGCATACATAGATTCTCCTTTCAAACGGATTCTCTCGTTATCTGGACCAGACACGACTGCAACTTCATCACTTTACATTGTCCAATCTCACTCTCTGTCTTCCCTCGTTGCTTCTTGAGATTGGTTAAGGTATCCTAGGTACTGTATTTGAGGTACCTATCTGGTGCCTAGGAGATTCACCCACTGGGGACGTGAATCTCAAATTAATATACGAGACCGTCATGGACGACCACGACCCCGATCACGAACTTGGTACCAACCTCGATCTCGATCTTCTTCCACCCGTTCCACTATCCGCCCGCAAGGCCGCCGCCCAAACGCCTCCGCGGCCATCATTCCTGTTAGCCCGCAAAAGGACGCATGCAGACTACTATGACGAAGACCACCAGAGTCTAACAGTCGCGACGTCGAGCGATCCAGCCTTTTTCTCGAGTGACGAGCAGGCGCCGGGGGCTGAGAACTATGTTGTAGCAGCAGCAGACAAAAGAAAGAAACGTACTTACAAAGGTGCCTGGTGGGATCGAAGCCGTACTGCCAACGAAAACCAAAAAGGAACAGCCATCAAAAAGCCTCGTGAGTTCAGGAGGAACTATGATTCCGGTATCTTTATGGGCAGCGAGGGCAGCACCACAGGCGAAGAACCTTTGTCGAGTGATTCGTTTTCCTTGGAAGAGGAGTTGATGAGAGAGCAAGAACAACAGCAACAACAAAACGGAGGAAAAGGAAAACAAAATGCCAGATTTCAGCGGACACCGTTCTTGGGCCGCAGTGGCACAGGCACCGGTGATCAGGCTGTCGGTGCCACCAGTGCCGGTTGTCAGAGCACCGGTCAGTCTGTGTCATCTTCGAGGCCAAAAGCAAAATTGCCGCCTTACACGACGGCAGTCGTACCCAAAGAGCACGAGGCTGTGTGTGCGATCATCAGGGATTGTCTGGACAAGGGCAAGGAAGACGTGTATCTGTCAGGCATGTCTCTATCCAGTCTCCCCGCCGAAATCACCACTCTCCAAACGCTCAGCAAACAAGACGAAATCGTTCCCGGGATGCTTGACACAGGCACAAACCTCGAGCCGCATTTACGTCTGTATCTAGCGAACAATCTGTTGACCGAGTTGCCATTGCCGATTTTCGAGCTGCGCAATCTTCGAGTCCTTTCTCTCCGCCAGAACAACTTGACCCGTATCCCGGCGTCGATACGAGAGCTGGTCAATTTAGAGTCGTTAAATGTCGCAGGCAACAATCTCACCGAACTGCCCTTTGAAATCGTCGAGTTGATTCGGTTTGGGAAATTGCGGGAGCTTATGACCGAACCGAATCCTTGGCCACAGTTTAAGCCAGATTTGTTTGTGGAGCAACAGCAACAACAGCAGGAGCAGCAGCGGCGGCCGCTCTATGCGTTTTCAGTGCCGGGGCGCTCAGGCACCCGGTACCTCTTCTACCGGTGGCCCGGCTCCCAACAGCGTTTAGCACAGGGGTCTTTCGATGGGGAGAATAGCCGTGGGTCTAGTTCTAGTTTCCAACAAGCCACACATCACCAACAACACCAACGCAATAATATCCCGTCACTGACAGAGACGGTTTTACGCCATTTGGCCAAGATCGATCCGCAGCGCAAAATGGATTTTGCTTCTTTGTTACCGTCCGACTACGCGCCGGCCGGAGTTGTTAGTGATTTGGGAACACTTGCACGTCGGCCAGGACAGCAATGCACCATGTGTGGAAGACCCATTGTGCTGCCCGGGAAAGAGTGGATTGAATGGTGTTCGTTGCATGAAGGGCTTGAAGAGGTTGATGATGACGAAGGTGAAGATGGAAATGAACATGAAGGTGAAGAAGACCATGACGGGAACGGTAACAATGGAAGAAGTGGAAGTTGGTTTGGGGATAGAAGCGATGTCAAGGTTGGCGGGAGATATTCGGTGATCGCTGGGAAGTACCCTATTCTGCCGTTTCGTCGCGTTCAGTGTTGGCAGGGGTGTCGAGGAACAGGAACTGGATCGGAAAGTGGTCGGGGCGATTGGTTGATGCGGGACGAGGAGGTTGCTAGACGAAGGCTGGAGAGGACAACGCGGATGGTGTTGGAGCCGTAATCTTCTTTAAATGTGGGTTTGCGGCGTGTACTAATTCCTGAACCTGGTACGGCTGGCAAAAGGTGGATTGAATAAGGTATGGATACGACCAGGCAGGTTGCCGTGATAGGTGCCTAGGTACCTACTTTTCACTGCCAAATGGTACTATTACATACCTAGGTAGACAGGGAGGTAGATACCTACTGAGGTTGTACCTAAGGTCTGTCTGCCTACCAACTTTACTCGACTTGAGTAAGCCAGAACTTGAAGTGGTGGCAAATGCGCTAGTGTCTGCAGTATCAATGGTCATTCTCATTCTCATTCTCGTTCTCGTCTGTCATTCCAGGTGATGCCAGTTAGTGAGAGCGTGTGTCTGTCTACCTTAGCTAAGCGTGAAGTCCAAGGCCAAATCAGGGCACTGTACCTAAGTCCCTACCTTGGTAAGGTAGGCTGATAGGTAGGTGGGAGGGAGACACATTTGAACATTGCGCACTTACGATGCTGACGAGTACTCTTTTGCGCTCCTTCTCACCAATCATGGCACTGGCAACCAACCCCCAGGACACATTCAACTGGCCTGACCCGAACTGATCTCATCCAGCCAGCAGCCAGTCATTCAATCACACCGGCCGGACAGACGGACTTTTACCAAGTCAACTTGAATCTCAATCAAGACCCTCCACATCCACCCAATCCCGCTCCCCATCCGGATGTCCATATGCCTTGCGATGAAACTTGTCTGAAGGCTCATAAGCGAAATCGCGCATGTCGCTGTTTGCCACGATCCGACGATCGACTTCCGCGGCGTAGTTGGCCATGGTGCATTGTTTCTGGTTGGCGAGGTGGTTGGATCGGTTGAAGCCCGGGTTTGAGCTGAGGTTGAGGCGTGAGATGGGTGTGGCGAAGTAGGCTTCTTCGATGTTGGATTCGGGAGGAGAATGCGAAAGGGAAAGGGAAAGGTTGAATAAAGGGTTGTGACCGAGGGGGAGGGGGTGGTCGAGATCGTTGGAAGGCAAGTTGATGGTACTGTTGGGGATGTAGAATGGGTCTGCGTCGGGTTCTGTGAACGGATCTGCATCTGGGTCTGCATTCTGGTCTGCGTCCGCACCAGGATCTGAGATATTTGATGACGATGGAGTTGGTGAGTTGGTCGGCGGCGGCGGCGGTGTTACTGGGTCGTCGGAGGTGGAAATGACGATTGGTTGTGCTTGCGACGAGCTGATGAGGTTGGGTTCTTCGTCGCCGTTGGTATCTGAGTCGTTGGATTTGACGGTAGACTCCAACCTGGTGCTGGAATTTGGGCCATTGATGTCGATATCGTTGGCATCGTCTGGGGCTGTGTCTTGTTGCTGGACGCTGGGGTGGTGGGAGGCCTGTAAAGTGCTGGGTACTTCGACTGCGACTGCGACGTCGACTTCCACTTCGGCTGTCTTGTCCACCGTCTTTTCCACCGTTAGGTCTTGGCTTGCGCTGTCCGTGCCGACATAATCGTTCTCGAAGAGGTTATCATTGTCTGGCTTGTTGTTTTCGTTGGCCTCGACGCTGTTCTTTGCCTCAACAATGTTGCCGTTGCGCTCCTCGACGTGGTTCAAGTTGCCTGACTCGAGATCACCACCCTTTTCATGTTTGTGCTCCCCGGCGATATCTTGATGGACATGGGCAATGTCTTTCTCCCTGTATTCGTCCTTGACCTTGACATCCTTGTTGGGTGTGACTAGTTCGGCGTCTTTCTCCCAAAACGAGCTGAGCTTCCGTCTCGATCTTAGTGAGCCTGTCAGGAACGGCGCTGCAAGGGAAGATCGGAGGGAGAATGACCGTCTCATCGCCTTCAGTGTTGAGACCTTGGTCGGAGCATTGGCCTCGGACATTTTGGAGCCGATGACTCGACGTCGTGCAAGCGCCGAAGACGAGGCAAGCAAGCAACAGACTAGCCAGACTTCAGAGATATGTCCGCGTGAGAAGTAGGTGACGGGGCGATGAAGGGTGAAGAGAGTGCTCTGAATGGTGAACATCCTGCGCCAGAATGGGGGTTGTAACTTTCAATCAGAGGGTTCAAAGCCGCGCCTTGTGCCCATCGTGAGCTGTGTCAACGTAGATTGTGTCGACAACCGCGATGCTCTATGTGTGGGAGCATATTTGGCTGGCCTGGTCTTTGTGCTGGGAGTAACAGGCCACAACTGGCTTTCGCGCATTCTGGAATCTCTGTAATCAACGGTCTGAGAATGAACGGTCTTCTTAACAAAGACACTTGTCTGCTGCTCATAGGAACGTAGCAGCCAGTCGCGAGACAGCCTGTTTGTGAAATGACCCCTTCCAGATTCTCAAGAGTGATTACCATCATGAGTCAAGCACAATATTGCATGAAGGTTGGAAGGTTGCTTTTAGTTCAATCCGGAGCCAACGGCTGGGAGGTACTCTTCATATTCTGTGCTAAACAAACCATCCAAAAACTCCACACAGTCTAGTGTAGACCAAAATCCTCGTTTCACGGGGTATCACAATTCGTAAACTCATAACAAAGGCCGAAGATGGTCACGATTCACCGTTCGAAAAATCCTCCATCGCTCATTTCCTCGTCATCGTCACTATCCAGGTCTTTTGGATCGATGATACCATCGTCATCAAGCCAGGAGGGTTTCGATTCAATTGGCTGTGCTGTTGAATTCCGCAAGGCTGCATCGTCCTTTCCACCCACAGTGGCGAGTTCCTTGGCCAACTTGTTGCCCATGGTGAGTTTTCCTTCACGAAGGGCATTCAAATTTTCAGGATCCTCCCGCATATACTTCTCCACTTCATACCACATCGGCGGTTTCGTCCCTGCTGCGTTACGGATAATATTGGCCAAATCGTCTTCGACCTGCTGCAACTCCTCCTTTTGTGAGTCGGTCAAGATGGCATACGATTTCCTGTTCATCTGTGTCTTGTGTTTGTCTCTGTCGTTCTCATCCTGGACAAAGAGACTGATGTATTTTTCACCCAGGGGAGCATACTTGGTGTAGTTGACGTCCACTTGGGCTTGATGTATGGACTTTTCCAGCTTCCGTCTGTACTCTTCTGTCTGTGGGAAATTGCCTGATTCCTTGAGTTTGACCAGTTTCTTGAGGGTGCGTTCTGCCTTCTGACGCTCGACGAAGCGGACAAAATGATATCGCTGCAGATTCTTCTTGGTCGCCTTTGCCAATTGGTCCTTTTGCTGGTCTAGAAGAAGCGACGCCAGTTCTCGTTCTTTCTCTTGTCGTACAGTGGCAGGCAATGCATCACGTGCCAAAAGGTTGCGCAGGGAGTGAATGCGGGTGGACCGGTTGGTTACTCTTTCACGTTTGGTTTTGGTAACCGCACCTCGAGATGGAGACGAACCCGGCGGCCGGGGATCCCGTGAACTGTTGCCACCATGGCTTGTTGGATAGCGACCGTTCTCAGGACGCCATGAGTCGGGACGATGACCAGAGCGTGGATTCTCTCGTGGAGGAGGCCGGTATTTTCCCATGCTGGTAAGGTCTCGTTGACGCGGACTTCAGACCAATGGCGGGGGATCCACACGATCAGTGCTCGGCCAGAACTTCAAGCATAAAATAATTCGTCCCAGCGAGCAAATAATGCTAATCGATTCACACGTATAGTGTAGGACATCGCGACAGAAAGTTGCAGGTTCAAGTTTGTTCTGCAATGGAAAATATTCTGCCGCCGCTCACCGCCCACGATGGATACCGCTTGGCAACCAGATCGCGCTAATCCCAGAAAGGCCTAGAACGGCCGACCATTGGGACTTCACTCCAACCCCAGATTCGGGTTCCGGGTCATATGTACGACAAGAGACAAAAGCCAAAATGGCGAGGCCTATGGAGCTAGGGCTGTGGAAGGAAGACGAGGAATGAAGCCAGCCCCGGAACTATATCTCGACCAGCGGTATGGAGGCAGCAATCCGGTATTCGCAAAACTCCCTTCCGGGAACCGAACAACGGTTCCTACATGTCGATGTAACCGGAAAGGTGTTCCGTCTCTGCAAGATCAGAAAGGAAAGCAGACCAAAGGTCCAATATGATACCATTCACACGGCGACAAAGGTGCCGGCATTTCGTGCCTTCGACTGGCACCCGGTAAAGGAGGATCTGGTTGTTGTGGGACAAGCCGGTGGAGAAGCCACGCTTTTGAATATCGCAGAGGGCCAACAAGACTCTTTATCGTTCCAAGTCAGAAGTCAACGGTTGTGCAATTCAGTGGCCCTCAATACTCAGACTCTGTTAGCAGCAGGACTGGACAAAGTTCGGACTGACTTCTGTCTGAATGTCTGGGATTTCAATCAACGTCTCCCTGTGCCAGGCAGGAAAGGGTTTTCCAAGGTCTACTCGGATCCGATCCACAAGCTTGCAAGTGGCGAGCCCATCACCAGCTTGAAATTCTTCCAGGACGATCCTCAGCTGTTGGTGGCCGGGGTCAAGGGCCAGTTTGTCAGGCTGTATGACTTGAGAGAGCCTGGTGCCGGGAATAACGGGCTACAATTTGCTACGCGATGCGTGCACAATCTAGCCATTGATTGGAAGGATGAGAACTACTTTGCTTCCTGTTATCCCACCAATGATCCTTCGATATGTGTCTGGGACAGACGCATGGTTAGCAGGGTCAACGCTCCACACCTCAGTTTTGCTGGAAGTGGCGGAGCGAACTCAGGGGACAATCGACAGCCCGAAGTGTCCTTGGAGCTGAAGAATGTCATTGACAACCCCGGCACGATCTGGAGTCTGCGTTTTTCGAAAGCTGAGCGAGGCTGTCTGGGTGTCCTCTCGAGCACCGGCCACCTTAAAGTCTTCAACATAACCAAAGATTTTCTGGCTGAGACTCATCATCATGACGATCGAGATGCTAGCAATGAATTATCCTGGGAAGCATCGGCGCCGCACGATGTGTTTCTCGATCGCGCACAAGAGGTCGCAAAACCGTACTCCCACCCTTCCTCCTCACAAGATGAAAAGTCCCGAGTTGTCTCGTTTGACTTCATGACCTCGACCACAAAGTCCAGACAGCCGAAGCTCCTGGTGCTCGACGGACACGGACGCATTCGAGTCACTTCGACCAAATCTCCGCCAGAACCCACCGCCTTGTCGACAGTGGGATATATGTGTAAGGGGCAAGTTGTCGTCGCCCACTCCGCTACCGGAGCGACAGAGCCGGGTCCAGCTATAGAGCAGATTCGCAGACGAGCGCAACCGCGAAACGTGCTCAGACAAGCATTCAAACAGTCTCGGCAAAATAAGACATCTTTTGACAAGAAAAGGATGTCCAGCCTGGACGATCAAGCGTGGTACGCCGATCTAGGATTCTACGAGAAAGACGTACCACTTTCGGATATCTTGACACTGATGGCAACACAGCGGTTACGTTGTGAAGCCGGTTACTTGCTGGATCCGTCAAAGAACAAAGCCATCGTCTCTGATTCGCATTGGTTACAGTCATTCTGGAGTTGGGTGGAGAGAGCCTCCAAAATTTCCAGGAATGGCAACATGACGCAAGACAATGTTGATTTGTCGTACATCGGCGTATATGGCCTGTGGATGGAAGACATTGACACCCGAAACCGAACGCTGGGTCCCACGTCCAACCAAGTGGCGAAGATCATTGATACCTTGGTCCATCGCCTGAGCTTGCCTCGAGTCAAGGGCTGCCCAACAGAATATGCTGCGAACAGACAGATATGTCTCCACTCTGCCGGCCTAGCGTGGTCTTACGATGAGCTCGAGGTCATTGTCAAACGGCTCGTGGCACAGAATCAACATACCAAAGCTGCTGCCCTCGCCATGTTTGCAATGGAGCGGAAGCTGGCCTATAAGGCCCTCCGCAGCAAGAATGCCAATCAATCTCATAAGATGCTTGCCATGGCAATTGCCGGCGCGGCAAGGCAAAGTAACCGAGATGCAGCGGAGACAACCACCGCTGACGACTCCGATACTCAGGATGACTGGGCTGACACGATCAGCTCTTTGGCCGATGAATTGACCGATCCATATGCGCGTGCCATCCTAGCCTATGTGAAGACAGGCGAGTGGTCCAACGTCGTTGGGGAGACATCTCTCCCACTCAAATACCGGGTTTGCGTTGCCCTGCGGCATTTCGACGACTCCAGTCTGACCCATTACATCTCTCAAGCCACTAAAGAAGTTTTGGAGGAAGGTGACATCGAAGGAGTGGTTCTTACCGGCACGGCGACACAGCAGGCTTTCAACCTGATGGCGGGCTATATTCGACGATTCGGCGACTTACAAACCGCCGTGCTGGCTTTAGCCCCCGCTATACCACGATACGTCAGAGAGGAGACGGTGGTGCGCAGATTCGACGCCTGGAAGGACGCATATAGACACATGATGAATGGGTGGAATCTGAAATTCGACCGGGTTCGATTCGATATCGCATGTCAAAAAGTCGCGGTTGATGCAAGTGGCAGACGACTCCTGGCGCCCGCCAAACAGCAAGTGCGCCTTGTCTGTGGGTTTTGTGCCCAAAGCATCGCCCACACGGCGGCCGGCATCAACGACAATGATGGCGTGTCGTCCGGCCGCAAGGTCGTTGAAACGCTACAGAATCCTCTTACAAAGGATAAAGCGGCCGCTATTGGCACAGTGTGTCCCAGCTGTGGTCGCCATTTACCACGGTGCGGTGTCTGCGACTATTGGCTCGGTATCCCTGACGAATCGTATTTGCCATGGTATGCTCCACGACAGGTATCGAAGACTAATGGGGCCACCGACCTGAGCGCCAGTATAGCCGGCAGTGTGCAGACGACAATTGGACCCGGACCCGGAGCTGGAACTGGAACTGGAACTGGAACTGCAATGATAGGGTCGTCTAAGAGCAAAGAGTCGCCTCGGCTGAGATTGCCAGCACCAGCACAGTCGCAACCAACTTCAAAGCAGTCAACAACAGGCACCACCGAGTCGTCGACTCGTACTGCTGTCCCCCCTTCACGTCGTACTAGCACAGGCGAGAAGCCCTCAGTGTCAAGCAGAGAACAAGTCGAGGAAGCGTCCCAACCTGACGTGCTTCGGAACTGGGGTTCGGCCATGTCCCGGTTCACCGTGCTGTGCTTGAAATGCTCGCACGGATGCCATGCTGCACATGCCAGAATGTGGTTTGAGAAGCATCATGTGTGCCCTGTGCCTGAATGCAGCTGCTTGTGCAATGCATGACGCTACCCCTGGCATTGGCACGAACCTGCGCTGGAGAAGTTGAGCCTCTGGCAGAGCACGCAAACGGCTCAAAGGATGCGAACATCGTGGTGGACGATAACATGCTCTTGGAAGATCCTGTGGTTGTGCCCTTTCCGCGAGAGTTGTATTATATATATCATGAATAAGTTAGTACTTACAAGTTGACCAAGTGTAGTCGAATTCCTCACGATCCCCACCCACGGTGGCCAGCGATCGAGATAAGTCTTCAGGAAAAATGCTGTGTGCTTCGAATGAAGCTGGTGGATTCCACATGAGGGGAAAATCACTATCCGTTGGCGAGCAACCATATCCTATTCGAGCAATGTCTTTCGATCTCATCTTCAAGCCATCCACTTGGATGCCACGATATGCTAATTCAATTGCTCCTCATCTTGATATGTGAATATGGATCATTGCACCGGACAGTAGATGGCAAGATGGACGAACACGATTACGTCTTCCCTGATGATAGGGACTGCGGAGCTCTTGATAGATTTCCACCCGTTCGATCCATTAAAGAAAAGGAAAAATCGTTGCTTCCCAGAGCAACTAAATCGCGGGTCACAGTCACCTGAAGATATGTCCTTGAGCCACAATCTTGTGCTATCTCAACCCCGAGTCCCGCTTAATCTCTTCGTCCGAATGGCCCTCCCTGAGATCCTTGAGGTACGTCTCGAACCGTGACGATACCTCAATGACACGCTGCAGGTGCCGGTACTCGAAGATTTGCTTGTTATATTGCGCCAGTTGCCTTGCGGTGGTAATGGTGTTGCGTATCTCACGGCCATTAAGTTGGTGCTTACCCAGCTCGTCGAGGTGGTCGAGGACGTCGTCTGCATTGACATTGGGTCGATCCAGCTCGCCCAGTCGCTTTATAAAATTCCGCCAGATCTGGCGTCGTTGGGGCTCGATCAACCTCTCATAGTGCAGGGACAGCTGGATACGTGACTTGAAGGCCTCGTCAAACGTGCCCACGCGATTCGAAGTCAGAATGAGGATGCCGTCGTAGTATTCAAGACAGCGCAGGAAGACAGAGACCAAGGCGTTTCGTTGCAGCTCGGCTTGGCCTCGTTCTTCCAGAAAGACATCCGCCTCGTCGAGTAGAACCACTACCAAGCATTAGCCAACTATTCACTGTCCGCGCCGGGCGTGGAGTGGACAGCTTACCACAGTCCCAGATCTTCCCTAAATGCAGGACCGACTGTAGGTAAACTTCGACCGCTTCTGGCGTCGTGCCAATATCTCCACAAGTCACCCGATAGAGGGGCTTGCGCGCAAATTCAGCCACGCCTTCCGCGGTGAACGTTTTGCCAGTCCCAGGGCCTCCATGCAGGAGGATGATGAGGCCATTTCCCTTGCCCGCAACCAGATCTGTGGCTTTTTCGGCTTCTAATTTGGAGCCCACGAGAGCTTCAACAAGCTCTTTGCTGTCATGGTTGATCACCAAGCTGGCGAAGGCTTGGTCGTTCCATTTCACTTCGGATATCCGATCGACAAAGAGATCCACTAAGCAGAACCCCTGTCAGCATATGCACTCCACTCAAGGAATTGGTATCTGGCGGCCCACCCCATTTCTTGACCCGCATGTTATACCCAATGACAGTAGGTGGAAATAGATAGATAGCATTGCCTTTGGGAGGCCCCGAGTCCTCGGTTTGCTGATTCTTCTTTTGGGCACTCTGTTGTGCCGCAGTTTCTTTTGCGTCGCCGTGAAGCCTCTTGTAGGTAGCCGTGTCTACCATGTATCGTTCCTCGGCCTGTCATGTTCTCAGGTTAGTATAAAAGCTGCCGCTTCAGGGAAGTGAAAGGAGATGTCGTCTTACATTGCTGAACCCCATATCGTCGTCTTCTTGATAGCTGACGAAGGCCCTGTTCCGCAGTTTCCAGAAAATCCTCCCTCGTCGCTCGAGCAATGACTTTGTCTCGGCGGATGCATATTGCAGCGGATATATCCCCAATTCATCGATCCTGACCTCTTCAGTATCTTCGGAAAACTCCATACGGAAACTCCGAGACCCTGCTCTCTTCTGGAGGGAGCCCTGATAGGTCCAGCACCACATATCCACAACCCATTCACATACCCGGACCGTCTGCCTCCGGTTCTCGTTCCGTGCCTTGTGTTTACCGTGGTCACGGGGTCTACTTGTCTTGGAAGAAGCAGGGAACAATTCCTCCAATGCCGTCGCATTGTGACCGGTCGTTTTCAGCTTGCCATCTTCTTTGATGGAGTCATTGAACAGATCCATCAAGTCATCTAGCTCATCGGGACTATCATGCTCACCGGCAGACTCTGAACTCGGACCTGGGAGCCTTTCGGGCCAGGAGGTTGCCATATACGCCTGTGCAGCCTTTCCCGTAGTTGAGACCATAACTTGACCAGGTTGTACCAAAAAAGGGGCCGTTCTTGGTGAGATGACCCCTCTTTTAAATTGTTCTTTTGCAAGCGTCCAGACAGGGCCATAGCTCTCTTCTATCGCGCTGTGCAGTGCCTTGATCAAAAACTGGTGAGCAGGGTCCAATTCAGGTAAAATATTATCCAGCATGAATGAGGCACAGTATATTGGCAAGTATGGCGCTGTCATTTCATTTTCACTGGTGAAATCGGGAAATAGTATAGCATTGCTGGGGACTTTGCTGATCAACTCTTCCACTGCGGCTTTCATCTCTGGGCTGACGAACTGTATGCACTGGCTGGAGGGCTGTACACTCTCAGCAGTAGTCTTGCCATGCTCCAGCTTCAATTCAGATTCGTCGTAGTCTTTAATTATCAAGAACGCAATTTCTGGATGTCGAGCCAGGTAACCCTCTGTGCTTGGTATAAAGCTTGAAAACCGAAGCTCGGTCCCGCTTTTGTTGTGGCTCTGCCACGACGGTTCGTCAAGGTAAATGCTTCTTCCCATACGGTGGAGAACCTTGAAAATATCTCCTGGCTGGGATATATTGGTAGGGGCCTCGCCAGAGTTGCGACTGAGCCGCTGATTCTCGGCTTCCAGGTGCTTCAAACGCTGCATCAAATCCTGAACAGTGTTGTCGATTCCCAGGCCGGGGCGAGACTGGGTGGGATCATCAAGAAGGTCAGAACCCGTGACATTCTGGTTGATAGGCTGTGTCGTGGCCATATTGACGGTGGACTTGTATCTCGCAGGAGACCGCCTCGGTGACTGGCGAGCGGGGGACGCGGGTTTCCGAAGGGGACTACCCGGTATTCCTTGCAATATTACCGTCTCTGCTTCTGAGTCTGGTGATGTTGGCTCAAATTGGTCAGTCGTAGTTACCAAGTCGGGTTCGGTGGTGGGACGATTTGCCACAACAAGATGATCAAGACTTGTTGAAGTATCGGTGCCTCCGATTGACTATGGGCAAGTTAGGAATGCATGCTTGCGGTACATGGGGCGGGGGTTATTCACGGTTCCAAGACAGGCCTGAACATTAGGCTGCGAGTGAAACCTCTGGAGCACAGCGAGCTGTTCTCGAGAAAATCCACTATGTGTAGTCTGATCCGATGATATGGTTCGGTGCTTTACGAAGTCGAGCAGCAAATGCTCGTAACTGACTTCTGGCTCATGCAAGAAGGGAGATCTCTCGTGGCTTGTCACAATGTCGTGCTCCGTGCTTTCGACACTCTCAGCCTCCATGTATTCGGCACTCTCAGGCTTCGAGCTTTCGACGCCGTCAGTCTCGGTTGCGAAGCGAATGTTTATTGTTCATGCTTCTCTGGCGTGCCGGTCGGCGTATGAAAGCTCTGGGTCGTATGATTCGAAGTACCAACAGTGCCTGTCGAGTGATGAGGCTGACTCGTAGGGCCACTCTCCGGGATCGGCGTAGTCGCCGATGAGCTCTCGTAGCGAAGACACAGATAACTTTTGTCCGGGCGCAAACAGTCGATGACAGCGCGGCACGAGAAGAAAGTCTGCGGCGTCCCGTGGGACCGGTCGAGTGTAGTTGAGACACCTAGTTGCCTGTCGCCCGAAGAATGAGAGTGAGGAGCCAAGCGCAGTCGACGGACTTGACCTCAGTCAGCCTGATATAGAGCTGGGCTAATCCGCCTCGGCGGACACGAAGTCACGCATGCATGCTGAGCCTCCCAGACACTCGTTAAAGTGCAGTAGCGCCCCTGGTGTAAGCGCCAATTCAGGCCACAACCTGAATTGGCGCAGCAGATCAACGTGAGTCGTGCCATGGGTTGTCGTAGATACTGTACATTAAACTGGACAGTCTGTCCGCAATCCGAGTCTCTGTCGCTGGATTTGGAGCAACATGCAGTGTTCCAATACTACTAGTAGAAGGTGACTTGAAGTCAAAGTCTGATATTCCGAATTGCCTTTAGTGGGGCAGCTGGTCCCTGCCAGCCTGATGAGAGCCTGAGGCATTTGGACTCCACCATGCTTCGCCAACCATCTTGGTACCGGGCCGACCCTCTGGATCCGTAAGTCATTGTCTGCCAGTGCAGTACTACAACTACAGTTAGTACGTGTCAACTGACTCGCTTTCATCACAGAATCTTTGACCCAGCGAAGCAGGCATTCGAGGAAGCAAAAGTCACATTCGCTGCGGACCTAACCAAAGATGTCCGCAAGCAAGATCTGGTTCTGCAAGCCGCTACTTTTAAGGACATAGAGGATCTCGTCACATCCTCGAAACTCAAGTATGATGGAGGTCAGAAGAGCAAGAAGGCAGTCAAATGGCTCCAGAAGCTATCTCAGCGCGTGCAGTATTATGGCTCAATCATGGATGTCCTAGTACAACATCATCCTGAATACGTTGCGCTGGCCTGGGGAGCGATGAAATTTGTCTTTGTGGTGAGCCAACGACCCGTCGCAACAACCTTGTCGTGAGGCTGATTGAAACATACACCCTATAGCTGGTGCAGAATCACGAAAAACTTGTCACCACGCTAGCCAAAGCACTCGCCACCATAGGAGAGTCGCTTGCTCGCGTCAACCTGGCTATCGTCCTCTATCCTACGGCGAGAATGAAGCATGCAGTTGCCCAAGTCTACGCTTGCATTATGCGATTCTGCATTCGAGCGCACGACTGGTACAGAGCGAACAAACTGCACCACATCTGGGAGTCTCTGGCCCGTCCTGTTGAGCTCAGGTATACGGATCTCATCGAGAACATCGAAACTGCTTTGGGAGAGGTGGAAGGCCTGGCAACTGCTGCTGCTCGAGCAGAGCAACGGGACGTCCACATGGCAGTTTTGACATTAGCTCAACGTATGGAAAATTCAGAAAAGGTACTTTTTGAAGTCCGTCAACTGGTTGCATGTGAGTCAATCGAGCTTGAGGACTAGATTCCGCTGACTTTGCCTTCCCCAGCGACCCAAGCAATCGTGTCCAGCTCTCAGTTCAACACAAATGTCAACATTATCACCATGCGAGGCGACGATATAATCCCAATCCTATTCCCCAGCTTTCATCCCAATCAGCCAGGAGACCTCCGTTACGCGAAATTGCTCGCAAGACAGGGCCAAAAGGCGGCTTCCTCGATTTCATCTCCATACTGGCAGGATCGCAAGTTCGACGTGTGGAATTCATCTCCTTCGTCCGCCGCAGTAGCGGTAAAAGGAGATTATCTTTCACGCTTAACTCTCCGCCACACAGCCATTCAGATGATCGAAATCATCAGGGCCAAGCAAGTCCCGGTGATCTGGTTTCTGAAGACGTCAAACGACAGGATCACTGTCGCCGAGATGATAAAGGGCTTGGTGTACCAAGCACTGCAGGTTTGCGACCCATCTTATACAGAGAGGTCACTAGGACGCCTACATGCCACCATTCAAGCAGCCGACAACGAAGACGCATGGTTTGAAATCCTATCTTCGATCATCGCCGACCTGCGGCAGATCTATATAATCCTAGATCTCGCTGCCACAGGAGAAAATGAACTGCACCAAGACGATAGGAGCTTCCTCTGGCTTTCCGCTTTCAAACGGCTTTTCTTGAAACTCCCCGAGCGCAACGTCCAAGCAGCCATTAAGGTGCTGTTATTTGCCTACGGCTCCACAGCCACACATCAATTTGGGACTGCGATTGAATTTGCCGATGTCACCATCAACACGAAACATCTTTCTCGTGGTGGCGTTGCTTTTCACAAGCAAACTGCGCAGTCGCGGACGAAACTGACTCCAAGAGGCAAAAGGACGATGCACGGGATTATTAGTGGACGTTGAGAAGGTAAGGAAGGTTATTCTGCCAGCTTGGAGCGATATATATTCTCTTGGATTGATCTCTGTCGGAACACCCTCTACGCATCGTTATCAAAGCCTAACCCTTTCCTGCTTTTCTTTGAATCCCTTTGACATTCTCATTCATGCACGATGAGATCCCGGGTGTTGTTGCTAGAACGAAAAAGTCTCACCTCTATCATGGGTCGAAGGTAATACCCCCTATACCTTCTTACTGAAAGTAGCGTTCCCAAGTTTCATCGTGGTCCTTTCTCGTCTTGGAGATGTATTTCAGCCCTCGTTGGACAAGGTCAACTTCGGTGTGCGCTCCTCTTTCATACCCAGTAGCCTGGGCTTGAACCCACAGGTCGTCTGCGTGGTCCTTCGTCAGGCCATGACGGCGGGGGAGCAGAAGATGTGGACGAATCGCCAATGCGTGACGAATAGCGGGACGATGAGTAGATGGATCACAGAGACTGCCAGGTACAAAGGAGGACTTCGCTGCTGCTTAACCACCGAGACCTGGACTGGCAGCAATTTTTGTACTTTGATTATGGTCACAGTTCGAGTGGGGGACTTTCAGAAATAGGGAAAAGACGACCCCCGTGGTCCGTCTGTAGAGTGAGGAGGCAACATAGCAGGATCGGATTTCCGACTTCCTAGTAACGAAGCCCTTTTCCAACGTGATTTAGTGTTCGAGGACTGCATTTTTTTTCGACGAGCCGCAGGCAAACAGACAGGACGAGGGGGAAATGCGGGCTAGGGCAACGTGAAGGGTGAGTTTGTCGGGTGACAAGAGGCGGAGTGGAAGGATGAGAGGTCAAGTGTCGCGCGCGAAGAGCCGAAAAGGCGGCACGGTCAGAGTGAGCCTTGAGTCCAAAATGAAGCAAGGCGCGTCAGTGCTTTGACCGGTCGATATTTAGATACTGGTTGATGCTCGCAAGGTGTTGTACCGATTCGCGGAAACGCGTCGGCGCCTGACTGCGGGGAACCTCGACTGCATCGCGGGCACGAAGTGAAAATCAGGCACCAAAGATTTCGCCGCCTCGTCCTTGGTCCCGCGAGCGATATGGCCACTCTGTCTCGATTCTTGTTGCTGCAAATCTTTTCTTTTTCGCCCACTTCAGCCGCTGGCTAGATAAATCCTGGCTACTAACGGAGCCTGGCTTCTGTAACTTCATGATATTTTTGCGTTGCTGCGTTTTCCAGGTTTGTGACTTATTCAAGTTCAAGTTGAGCATGACTCTTCCCGCTCCCACAGGGGCTCCCACTACCAACACTATTCCTACTACTGCTACTATCACCACTACTACTATCCATCGATAGAGCGAGCCCGTAACCATAACGAATCAAATCATAACATAACAACGTCATGAAGCTATTTACATTCATAACACTATTGTTCGCAAGCATAGCTCTCTCCGCCGGCGCCCGAGTCACGAATCCCAAACGGGTTCCTCGCGATGCCGTCCTCCTCTCCAAGGTTTCCGCAATCACCGTCCGCGCAGGCAAACAGACGAGTTCGAGACGAGTTGCCCCGGTTCCTCAACTGCAGTGCGTGGGCCCAGCGTGGATATGCAAGCTCTACTCGGTCGATACAATGCGGTGCACGAACGAAGGCGCCGATTATGACGAGAACAACATCCAGTGGAGCTGCAAGGCGTCTCTACCGGAAGAATTCAAGCTTGGAAGCACAGAAGTCACTTGTGAAGGCTACGAGAGCAGTGAAGATCCATATGTCTTGAAGGGAAGCTGTGGAGTCGAGTACAGGCTGCTCCTGACGGAGAAAGGTGAGGAGAAATACGGTTCTCATCGGCCTCAGTTCGACTACTTTGGTGGTGGTGTGAAGAAAAGAACCAGTGAGGAGATCGCTGGAATTGTCTTCATGGCTCTTTTCCTGCTCGTGCTGTTCATCATTCTACGCGGCTTATATAGGGCGTGGCGGGACGACACTGCGAGAAGACAAGGGCCGCGACCACGAGGCGGCGGCGGATTTTTTGGTGGTGGTGGTGGTGGTGGCGGCGGCAGCAATGACGATGATGACCCTCCACCTCCCTATGATCCTCATCCTCCGCGGCCGAAAAAGGCAACTTGGGCTTCGAGTTCGAGGCCCGCCGGCAGGACTGCACCGGCTCCCGAACAAGGTTGGCGTCCTGGGTTTTGGACCGGTACCGCTGCTGGAGCTGCTGCCGGATACTTGGCTGGTAGGCAGGCACAGGCACGAACGGCACCTGCTCCGCCGCCTGCGACTGCGGGATGGTTTGGCCGAGGAGGCACAGGCGGAGGAGGATGGGGGACAACGGCAGGTCCGTCAGCGCCGAGGTCCCCTGGTTCTAGTTCTAGTTCGAGTCCGAGCTATTCCAGCTCAAGATATGAAAGTACCGGGTTTGGAGGGACCAGTCGACGTTGATGAGACGTCTGCTGGGGGTAATGATATGTTGTTGTGTGCCTCCCAGGAAATCCGACTGCTGCCACGACTGCCTTCGATATGATATGCTTGCAAGCGAGTCCTTGGATGGCTAATTGATATGTATTCCTTTGATGACACGTTATGTGAATGATGTACTGTCTTCACCTATATTCCAGTAGGGATGGCTTATCTAATTACGCTTTCTAAACACGCCGCAACGCGCAATCACGTGTTGCGAACTTCTTTGGCCAGGCAACACCTCGACTGCAACAGGCTGAGAGATGTAGGAATATGTCTCCTTGTGTCTCACTTCAACTTCAGATGCACCCCGCCAGTCAAAAAATACAGACTGTCGTAGGGTTGGCATACATACCTAGGTATACGAGAATAATTTGGTTCGGTCCTGACATTACGTTTACGCCTGGCGGGTCATTCCAGTTCTAGCCAGGGGCTCGACGTCCCCAAATAAACCGTCTACTGCTAGCAAGCGGCAACACCTTCGACACATCTCTTTTGGATACCTCATGACTTCGATGATAGGATAATATTACCTGTCGGATCTTGATTCTTGTATGTCAAACACAAGGGTTTTTGGTTCTGGATCCTCTACAACTCCCACCGGTGTAGTGGTGGCCGACCATTCACAGAGAGCCTTTTATTGCTCAGCCTTGCTGACAAAGCTAATATCTGATAAGTCACAGCACTCCTTTAATCTTTGGCAACAAGGCTGTCCAACATAAAGCCAACGCTGCACGCCTTGGAGCAGCACATGGCTTTGTGGCATTGGCGATCTTGTTGTTACCATCAATCACGGCTTTGATTTACGTCTCAATGGTCACCATTACCTCGTTATTTGACTATCAAATCCCCCTGAAGGAGAGGCAGACTGATCAGCCGCCACTGCGAAGTCCCAGAGTATCTAAAGCGACTTTGCGAGGCCTCCTTGTCAATCACGTCTAGATCTTGGATCTGGCAGGTCCATCTCAGAGGAATGGTCATTGAAGCGGAGTACAAGTGAAGCCTGGCAGAGAATTATATCCACTACGACCTTTGCAGCTTGCCGGACAGCGCTGTTGCCGGAGTGTAGGGCCTACTTCACCTTCGCCTTCGCCAGTTTTTACCTGCAGAATCCCCCATTGGTACCAGCCTGTCCAAAGTCTCACCCGTCACTTTCTTTCAAGGCTGGAAGTTTTCTGAGGCAGGTCTGGAATCTTTGTCCGTTCCCCGAATGACTGCATGATCTGCACGTTGCCGACAGGTTCAAACTCCTTTGTCCAGCAAACATATCTGGTGTGAATGGCACTGTACTTAATGGTGCGAAAAGCCTGCTTGTAAGCCACAAAGCAGGGACTCAAATCATTTAAGAACCAGATCTATACCTCCTAAACAAGATTTCTCTCGGTGCAGCTGAGAAACTTCGCTTTCGCTTCCATCTTCTCAGCGCTTTAAAGGGAGTCAAGTACGAGAACCACAACCACAACCATGGCACCCAAGAAGCGAACCCCAGGCAATGTCATCGATCTACTATCAGACGACGACTCAGAGATCCACATTATCCCTCCCTCTCAATACCCTGGCGCCAACCGCAACCGCCCAGACCCGGGCCAAAAGCCTCCTGATCTGCCGGCCAAACTCAAAGAACAGCACAGACAATACTTGCAGGACTCCCATGCCCCTTCCAGCGGACGCCTTCACGGCGGCTATGATCTAGAGACTCTCGAATACGAAGAGCACCTGATCCCTGAAGGACAACTCAACTGTCGCGGCTGTAGATTGTCTCCAATCGAATTCGACGAAAATGGCCAGGAAATCCCGGCGGCGGTGACTCATGAGAAGCGCCAGAAGATCCTGATGGAAAAGTTTGAGAAGAAGTGGGCTGAAGAGGATGCTGAACGATCAAACAAGAATGCTACCACAGACTACCGTAATGAGAATCCTGGCCGTCAGCCAAGTGTTATCGCCTTTGATGTCGAACCTGCGCCAGTGACCCATAACAACCAAGCCAACCGGCCCCGTGGGTCTCTCAGCGTTCCTGGGAATGCCAATCACGGGAGCAAACGACGTGCTCGAGGATCTGGATCTGGATCTGGATCTGTGTCTGGGCCTATCGACAAACAGGTACCGGAACCAAACTCTGCCAGCCCGCAGACTGATGGAAGAGTTCGCGAAAGTGAAAGCGATATCGAAAGCTCAACCGAGGCAGGAAGTGGAAGTGACACTGAACTCCACATCCCAGCACCAACACCAGTGTCGCTGTCAGAACTGCGGGAGGGAAGAATGGCGCCATCCTCGTCTTCATCAGCCACCTCGGCTAGCTTTGCTCCGCGATCTCTTCGACGCAGCAACATCAACTCCAAGGACCGCAACGTTCTAGACAATAAGAAGGGAAAGGGCCGAGAAGAGATTCCCGAAACCGAGGTCTTGGAGTTGGATTCAGATGACGAAGAAGAGCTCGATGATCTCAATGTCGAATCGAACGAACACAAGCACAAGAATGGTCACTCTGGCGACAACCACGACGAGGAAGACGAAGATGAAGAACTAAGACGAGCAATTGCCCTATCCCTCCAGGATCAGCAGCACATGGAGGACAATAATACCACCACAACGTCCAAGACTGCCGGGGCATATGAATCTGCATCGGCGTCTGCGTCTTCCGACCACCATCACCATCACCCTCACGATCATAACCCACAGGCCAAGCGGAGAAAACTAGCCCATGCCGCACTCCTACAACAACGACCTGACGGACGGGAACAGACACAGATACAGATACAGAGACAACAACCAAAGCCAATCCGTGATACTATTGTTGTGACATCTCCCACAACTGCAACCACAGAGGGAGGTGCAGCTGCGCCGACCTCTTCGGGTTCCATCTCCACCAGTGTTGGTGGTGGCGGCGGCGGTTCTGGTGCTGGTGCAGGCGCAGGGGGTCTAGCAGGTTTCGACCGCAAACAAATGGAAGCCGAGCGTCTAGCCCGGCTCAAGAGAAAGTGTCAGTTTGAAGATGGCGGCGATACCCAGAAAAGCGAACAGGAACAGAAACAGCGTCCCCATGGTGGTAGTGGTGCTACAATTTCTACCTCTTCCACCACTGGTACCAACCACAAAGCACCGCAACAGAACAAAAAGTCAGAAATGACGACTGGGATGGGCTCGCATACACATTCACAGAGAGCCATCTCAATCTCACCACCGCCGGTTCGACGGCCGACGACGCGTCCTGACGATTGTGATCGTGTTCCACGACCGGCTCCGGCGGGCGACCACCGTTTCTCGACGGCAAGACATCCAGCACTGACAACCGCAGGCAGCCATAGTTCATCTATAGTTGGGCCGGCGACCACATCAAGCGAGAACAAGCACAAAAACACAACCGCCTCTCGCGGCGATGGAAGGACAGATGCGCCTCCTACGGCGAGCAACAAAACGAACAGTATCAAATTGAATTACTACCCGAAAGGCATTGTCTTGAAAACACTGATTCCCGGCAGCAACGACAACAGCACCAACAGAACCATCGACTTTGCCACGCTCATCTCGCCCGCATCGGCCCTCGAATCGTGTCTCTTGTCATCCTTTATCTGGAACTTCGACTGGCTCTTCCCGCACTTTGACACCAAGCGCACCAAATTCCAACTTGTGATGCACGCAAAGCAACCGTCGCGCCGGGAGGAACTGAAGGCCGATTTTGCAGGTATTCCCAATGCCCGACTGTGCTTTCCACCCATGGATGGTATCGTCAATTGCATGCACAGTAAATTGATGTTGTTGTTCTACAACGATGAGAACAACAGCAACAGCCAGATTGGACACAGACTGGGTCATGGGCATCGCAATGGCAGTAACGCGTCGACCAGATGCCGCATTGTCGTGCCGACTGCGAACCTCGTCGACTTCGATTGGGGCGTCGGTGGCATCATGGAGAATACCGTTTGGCTGATCGATCTCCCACCTGCTACTGCCTCTGCTACTGCTGTCAAGACGCAGGCGCAGGCGCAGGCTGAGCTTACCGGGCGGCGTGCCACCGATGACTCAAGTGTAACTACAGCGTTTCAGAAGTCACTTACCGCTTTTCTAAGGGCACAGACTGTCCCCGAAGACGTGATCAGAAAGTTGGAGCGATTTGATTTCACCGAGACCGCTCACCTAGGTTTCGTGCACACCATCGGCGGAATGCACAGCGGAGGTGGAGGTGGCAAAGAGCAGACCTGGAGAACCACGGGGTTGCCGCTGTTAGGCCAGACCATTACTGAGCTTGGTCTCACACCTCCTGCGGCGCGCGGACGTGGTCAAGGTCAAGGCCACGGCCCAGGTCCTATCCAGCTGGACTATGTGACGTCCTCGCTCGGCAGTTTGACCGACGAGTTTGTTAGCTCGATATATTTGGCGGCCCAGGGGGACGACGGTTTGACCGAATACAACAGACGCAACAGCACGACAGCGGCCGGAAGAAAAGGCACATCAACAGGAGGAGGACAGATGACACTGTTCGGCGTGAAAGGCCGAAAGCCTTCTGTTGCAAACTCTGGGATGTTTTCTGGTGGCCACGACGACTGGAAAGAAAACATGCGGGTCTATTACCCCAGTGATGAGACTGTCCGACGATCCAGAGGAGGGCCTAGGAATGCAGGGACTATCTGCTTCAACATGAAATGGTGGCACAATGGCAGATTCCCCCAATCCATCATGCGAGACTGCGTAAGCGTTCGTGAAGGTTTGCTCATGCATAACAAGGTACGTGTGACATTACCTGGTGCGTCTGTGCATCGTTGCATCGTGCTCGCGTCAAACGAAGAACCGCTGGTTTGCATTGCATAGCAGATCCAAATGGCCCATATCCATGGCATGGTCAAGGCTGACATTTCCATAACTCGTAGATCATGTTTGTACGATTTGCGGTACCAGTGGAGTTAGGCAAACCGCAAGAGCTCGCCAAGGTGGGATGGGCTTATGTGGGCAGTGCTAATCTGTCTGAGAGCGCCTGGTAAGTGATATTGCAGCTTCATCAGAGGCTCTCATGCCACAGCCTGGTATCATCGGAAAGGGCCAGACGCGCTGACTGCCGTGCTTTGCTAGGGGACGATT
The DNA here is from genome assembly GCF_000230625.1 of Exophiala dermatitidis NIH/UT8656. Lineage (NCBI taxonomy): Eukaryota > Fungi > Ascomycota > Eurotiomycetes > Chaetothyriales > Herpotrichiellaceae > Exophiala > Exophiala dermatitidis. Next base: position 3,853,919 of record NW_008751647.1, on the reverse strand, counting down.
GGTCCAAGATAAGGCAACCAAACAGCCCAAATTAAACTGCCGCAACTGGGAATGCGGAGTTATCATCCCGCTTGTGGCAGAAGGCAAAGTTGATCCTGACAATGGCAAGTCGAACTCTAGTCACACGGCTGGCCTTGAGATGTTCGACCATCTTGTGCCAGTGCCAATGAGGTATCCTGGCGAGCGGTTCGAAGGCAAGAAGCCCTGGACCACTGGCATGTATGATTATTGAGTTGACACGCACCGCCACCACGAACATATTGTGATTCGTTGATACGAGAGGCTGTCTGTCGTTACGGCCGTCGGCTAGCAGAGGCACAAATCGGATGGAGGGGATGGGTACTTTCTCATTATGCCATTGTCATGTTGACTTTTGCACTCAGAAACTGGCTTTATCGCTCTGCCAAAGTCAGGTTAGGCTCGTGAAGGCCGGCAGCTGCCGCAATCAACCAACCTAGTCTCAAACTTGAAGGATGTTGTCTCGACCGAGGATAGCTGAACTAGGTTGAGGATAATGCGGAAAGGAAGCGCAGGGATGGCTCTTGAACGGTGACTTTAGGATACGGAAGCGAGCTTAATCTCAAACGACAGGTTGAGCAAGACTTTCCTCGCACATTCAAAGGTGAATATGCTTCGACCAGGCGAGCCACAGAGTTTGGGATGGCAGGATACTTCGCAACTGTGGAGTCTCGAACGCTTGTCAGAGCATTAGACTCCGTCAGCTGGAGGCAACAGTTTCGCGGCCACCCCATCTTCGGTCTGACCTTAGGACCAGAGACTGGTGGATGTCCGTCCAGGAGTCAAAGGAAGCAGCCCAGAAGTCAGCGATCTTTACACGGATGGAACATTCCTATTCCTCCTGGAGGTTGGTCGGATGGCATAACAGTCATGGACATGTAAGCCAAGCATGGGCCAAGCACAGTTGTATGTTCTTGGCCGGTCACTGGGTCTTCTAGACAATCCAGCCTCCCGAACATGCCATCGTATGTGGAGATGTGCTGTACACCCAGGCTTAAACATAACAGTAAGGGTGAGAAAGGTCCGTCGCGGCCGCATGCCTTTCTCAGAACTTTCCAAGCCATCAAACTCTCTTGCCTCGTTACTGTTGTCCAATAAGATCGACGCTAAAAGACAACAGAACCACTCATTCTGTCGACTTTCCTTGTTGATGATTTTGTAATGCCAGTCTGGCCTGAAGTGGAGCCTCAAGATCCTTGCTTCCACATTATTCAAGTTAGGACTGAGTCTGTGCCAGGCGAACAAGATTGTACGGATAGGAAACTCAATTAGGCGTTTGTTTGCAATCGAGGATGCGATCGATAGGTATCCAAGGATGCTATGACCTGCAGCAGATAGTCCGAGCACCAGGCAGCGCGAGCAAGGCAGCGTTTAACAATGGTGGAGACATCCTGCCTTTGATGGAGGCATCTGCTGTCCAGCCTGAGATCATCTGATCTTGCTGTCCGCTTGTTTTCGACATCATATCTGAACTGCTTCGGGTGGTGGCCTCCCGGCTTTTCTCGCTTTCTCCAGCAAAATGTAGACAGAAGAAATCGGAGGAAGCGAGTTAACACTTAGCGTGTGTCAATACCTTCAAACTGACCGGCACATCGGTGTCGGAGATGATGCCCCTTGGACATCAAGCTCTCACTCGGTCCGATGCAGAAGGCTTGCAAGAAGCAAGGACGGAGTCAGAAAACCAAGCACGTCACGCGCAAAAAGAATAGCAGCCGCCCCTTGTGGTGACCGCATAGGTCGTCTCATTCATTCCCGAGGTTGAAGAGGCAGCAACACATGAGGTTCGGTAGAATGCCCATGGATGAAAGAACTGACACAGCCCCATTGGCGGCTCGGACAGGGTTCCTTGCACAGCTGAGGACGGTTAGTGCGAGTTCGGGATTCAATTTCAGGATCGGTCGGTGAATCAAGTTGTCCCGACTTCAAGTGGCAGTATTGTCGGTAGATTCAACGTTTGACCCAGGGCGATGGAAACCAGACAGGTACTGCAACTGGCAGCTGAAGTAGTACAGGGCAGCCATACACCCACTGCCAGTGTGACACCCATTACTACTCGTGGCTTAGTAACCAAGACGTGAGCGGCGCAGGCGCAGGCGCAGGCATCCGAGTCCAGGCAGCACCTCGCCCCGCGGCCCAATACGGCTTAGCTGAATCCCGGGGATGGCAGCCGTAACCTCGAATTTTGAACACAAAAAGCGCAACCAATTACGGCGATGACTCCCACAGTCGAGGGATGGTCAGCTTGTACACGGTTCACTCGTTTGGTTCGCTAACTCGAACTCCTCCCAGGTACTGCACAGAGCTGCGCTGTACACTCTCGGTTACGACGACCGCCCCGGGGTTGCAGCATTACTTGCAGGGTGCCTGCTAGAGTTTGTCACCTCGCATCTTCTCGCTTTACTTCCCCGTCCAGTACTAGCATGCAGTGGCGGCACTTTACTCCAACCCCGTTGCAACTTGAAGTATTTCGATGCGCGGTGTCGATTGCCTCTTCTGAAATTGTGACCTACGGGTATCTGTCTTGGTCGCAGGCCGATTGTCCGTTCCTAGGGGGACTGCGGTGGCGATGGCGTTGCATGTGGGTACAAGCCTCAATCTTGCATCTCCTTGCTCACCTGCCCTTGGTCCTAAGCTCTGGTTTGCCTTGATACCCGGCTGATGCACTAACAAGGGAGCGTCCTTAGCGGCGTCGATGACTTGCACCAGTACCATTGCGCTGGGACAAGCCTCCTTTTTCCTTCGACCAGGCATGCGTCGGTTCACATGTCACCACCCCCTCCGCTCCAGTAGTTCGGGCGAAGTTTTTGAAACACGATGCAGGGTTGCTAGTGGCTCCGATGGTTTCGTCTCACCGACGATGCAGGCTCCATAGGCGGTAACAAATCAATGGCAAAATATGATCCCTTTATTTTACAAATGCAAATTCATCTCGAGCGCCGGCGATGGTCCGGACTTTTGCAAAGTCGTGCAGGACATTTCTCGTCCATCGGTCACATCCATTTGGTGGCTGATTCTGCTGTACGATCAGGCTCAACGTTGAAACCGCCCGAGCACCGGCAGAGGCGCCAGATTTGCTCCATCACTATTAGGTCACGAAAGGAAGAACGGCGGCTATTGAAAAGACTTTCACGGGGGATCTATCATATTGGCACTAGACTAGGGTTACGGCAGATGTCCCACTGTCATCCGTCTCTTCATCTTCCCGAGGCTTTCAACCCCTGCACTTGGGCCTTATTGGCCGTTGCAGTAGGTGGAGCTTACTGGTTATCGCACCATCGCAGTGTGGCTACTGCAAACCATCTCTCACGCTGGGATTGAATGCTACTAAAAGGGCTCCAGTTACACGTCTTCAGGTGAGGTTTGAGTCAATACGGCCGGCAATGATTGGCTTGGTTTAACACGCATTGACCGGGGAAGAGTGGCTGCGAACAGTCTGGACCGCGCTGACGGAATAGATTGGCGTGCCGCTAGAGAGGGATCAGCGCCAGTTGGTCAGGAGTCGAGCATGGGGAAGAATGACCGAAGAAGGACAGGAAGCGTTCATCTCATGGCTTGAGATGACAAGCTCCACTGTCGCCAGTCGCTCGAGCTCCTAGCTGGCGACACTACCATCAGTATTGATCACTGGGACCACTGCCGCACGAACACAGGGACAACCCGAGATCCTCAGATGGGGCGGACAGCGGCTCACCGATGCTGCCAGAGCCAAGCTGAAAGATAGTCGTTCTGCTAGTAGTACCTACAGATGAGCAGCGGTTGCATGGTGCACTGGAAATTTTCAGCCGTTTGTTGAGGCACTTCTGCTAACGCAAGCGGCAACACCCCTGCATTATTTTATTGTTGTTGTTGTTCTTGCTGCACCTGGCAGTGGTCCCAGAGATCAACCGTAGCTGACGCCTCCATGTCCACGCGCCCAAGACAAACGCTAGAGAATAACCAGGGAGGGATACCACGCCATACTGAGATATTGCAGTAACGTGTCGTGGTCTGCCCTTGCTAGAAAGTACCTCCGCGGGCATCCAATTCCTGGAGACCATTTGACTCTCGTCCTCGGTGTTGCCGCCGTTCCATCTGCCTGAGAAGGGCCTTCCCTTGTCCTGGCAGGAGCTGGCAGCTATCTTCGCACACATATTGGTCGAACCCGAGGCAGCGGACAGCTTCAATTGTTGGGCATGTGGATTCTCTCCACACATCAACCAAGATGTTGAAGCGACGCAGGAGAAGTGTCACCCAGCACGCGGCAGACAGGACACTACTCTTGTCTTACCTGCCGTCCAGTGGCTCCGAAGACGGCCACAGACGTAGTAGTTGTACTGTATTATTACATGGCACTCGTAGACACATGCTTATGATGGGTGAGCCAGAAGCTGGGCTGATTGTTGCTGCCGCTACATCGCACCATCAAGGCGCATCATCCCATTAGCCGACAGAGGGCCCCTCGCCCTGCCCTGTGTCCACTGCCAGTGTGTTAGGCTTGCGATAGTAGCGTGGGAGGCGACAAGAGCCAATCGAGCGGCCCCCATGCCCTCGGATATGAAGGACGCAGATGAACCCATCGGAGGGCGCCCCGTTTACGGCACCACAGTCACCGCCGCGCTCCATCCAACCCTGCGGCGTGCTAAAGTACGTACTGCCAGGCCAGCAACTGCGTGGACTCCCGCAGGTGCAGCAACAGTGCCAGTAGTGTAGTGGGCAACGGGCAAGGGCGCGGCAGGGTTCCTTAGCCGGCGATTTAGCCCTGAGGAGTCTGGAGGAAGCTCGAGACGCCTGCTGAGTGGCTCATGCCGGCTGGCCTTGCTCCCCCCAACGTGGTCTGTGTTTCTTTGTGAGCGAGGGACTCCGTAGTGCCAGTGCCAGAGCAATACTCGCTCGCAGCATCCCCCGTCTTTTGTCAGGCGCACCTCCTTGCCATTTGAGGCGACATTTCTGGAGCTTGCAAGCCAGGTACGCCCAAGACCACTGCAGCGGCAGCCCAGCAAGGAAGAAGGAGAGACCTGTGGCAGCGTGTTGTTGGTATTTCCGGCACTTATGTGAGAATACAACTCCAAACGCAGGGATTCGCCGGTTCCATTTTTCGTCTACGGGACGCCCATATATCGGCCGCCTTTTCTCAGCGCAAGCGAGGCCAACCTCGGATATCATAACCTGGCGTAGTCCGAGCATATCACCTACTACAGCATCTTGTATGTTATAACAGACAGATCTCCGTCTGCTACAGAACCTTCATATTTTAGCACAGCGAGCGCCCAGCCTGTCCTGCCTCGCTCAGTTCAAGCGTGCGACTATCAGACTCGTCCCCGAGCTCCCGAAAGTCTATCGCCGGTGCCCCTGTTGAAACTCAGTCTCCGCTTCAATCTTCTTCGCACGAGCACGACTTCACCTTGGCCAGTGGAGGGTTCGTGGTCATTGGCTACCATTGACTTCAAGAAGTGCTTCGGGTGGATGGGCCAGCTCTTTGTTTAAGCTCATCCAGTCCGAGTCTGTCTTGTCTGCCAGTGCCAGTCCTACTGGGATCTTGCACCCAGACCCAAGGCAGCTGCACCCCATCGTCTGTGAACCAAACCAAAACTGCAAAGGAAACATTTGAGCCAGCATAAACGCAGAGTCCTCGTGCAGATTGCTCTATCCTGCGACTAGATAGCACTGCTATACGGCTATAGGAGGGGACCCGCGGCCCTTTGATGAGCGTCGGTGACAGCAGGACCACTGTTGGCTCCGCAGCGCTGATACGACAACCAGCGACAAACACCACGAATACCACTGTTGCAGTGGGCTGCTATTAAAAGGCTGCCATTCTTCAGCTTACTGAGCAGACACGACTTTCTATACAGCTTCCGATCTCCGGGCCCAGTCACGCCCTATCAGTCCGCAGCACCACTCGGTGGACTGGCACCTCACACCGATCATTTCCGCTGGGCCAGCCATCTAGGCCAGATTCTCCTGCTCCAACACACACTGGCAGGCCCCCACCGGACGACTGCTCCACGCTCAAAGTCTATAAACTAGCTGAGTATCCAGAGCGCTGCCCGGTCCGCGATCGCTCTTGCACACCACTGAACTGTGCGAACTCTTTTAACTTGGCGCCATCTGGAGCGTGGATAGGCTCTTTTCTGCCACTGGACAGCGAATTTTATCTTCCCCAGGTCCCTCAGTCGCCAGTAAATCCACTGTCAAACGGTCCCCAGCGGGCCTTCAGATCACCTCTGAAACTTTGAGTCAAGTCTTTCTGGTTCCTCCCTTTGGGACTCGACGCCGTGCACTAGCAGCACATCCAGAAGTCATCCAAAGTCAAATCTCCTGCGAACCATCTGCTGGCCTAGAGGTCCTGTGGACGCTGATTTGTCCATTTAGTAAACATCTGATCACCGCCGGCAGCGGCCTGTCTCTGGCGGTCGCGACATTTGCATCCCTCTCGTTATCAGAGCTCACGTCAACACCTCCCCCAGAGCTCTCTTCTTCGCATCTCGGGGTTTGGTGCAGGGCATCGAGATCTGAACTTTGATCTGGTCGATATCTTGTCTCTGGTGAACTTCATAACTTCCTGGCAAAACCACTTGGGCGCCTCAGACAGCGAGTTGCGGGATCGTGCATTTCCACGATCTCGCGCATTTCAGCGTACCTTTAACGCCTACAGCGTCCCTGTGTCGTCCTTTCTTTTTCCCCTTCACACCACTCTACTCTCTGGGACTTCGACCATTTGGCATCTTCCCACCGACGCATGATCTCGATTTTTGCGGTCTGAGTTTCGCCTAGATTAGAGTCTTGGACCTCCCGAAAACTTTCATCTCACAAGGCTCACTAGCCAGAAAGTTCGACACTTCTTACAAGCTTTCACCATGTCATCGGGGGGAGCAGCCCTCCAGCCAACTTTCCGAGGTCATGTGGCCACTACCCAAGATGCTCTAATCCTCTTTGAAGCGTGTTTACAAGGACATCTCTCACATGTACCCCGGCGACCGCACGATCGAGAACGGAGTAGCCTGATCCGCAGCGGCTGCATCTTCATCTACGAAGAAAATGCATCGGGGATCAAGAGGTGGACAGACGGCGTAACTTGGTCACCCAGCAGAATCCTGGGGAATTTCTTGGTATACCGCGAACTCGACAAGCCCTTTCCTCCTGGCGAAAAGAAGCGAGCGATGAAGAAGCAGCAGCGACGATCGACCAGACCTGGAGAGCCGTACGCCAGATCCGAGGGGGGTTCGTTTTCGGACGGCCAGTCTGGTCCTTTTGGAGGCGACCGTGGCACCGCAGCCGACGTCGAGAGACAACTAATAGGTTCGCTCGTGGACTCGTATGGGTTCAAGCAGGACGGGCTCGTAAAGAAGACCATGAGCGTAACCGTGCAGGGAGTTACCCATCACTTGGTGTCCTATTACCACGTCAACGACGTTTTATCCAACAAGCTGCGGACGCCTTCACAGACTGAGAACCTGCAGTACATCCGGCCGCGCCCTGAGCTCATCTCAAAACAGAGCTTCAGATCTCCAATCGAAGAGGTTGACGATGTTGATGGCGGTCAGGCCGCGTACGGCTACAGAGTCAATCCTGCGGGAGTGTATATTCAAGATTACAACAAGCAGCAGTATTACTTGCCCTCAGGATATCCACCTATGGCCCAACAGCCCGGTGCAGCACCTTACGGAATGAACGTGGCCTCGATGCCCGCAGCTTACATGCCGTCACCCGTGACTACGCCGCACCTTCAAGGACAACGAAGTGATTACAATCAATACGATCAGGCTGCGTACAATCGCAGTTATGAGTCGCTCAGCAACTCCCTCCCACCTGCATCCAAACCCATCAATGCGACTCCCACCACCATGCCAGCTATGGTGTCGGACCGCGCGCAGGCTCAGCCTGGCATGTACCCTCCTATGAACATGCAACCACCTCTGAACAACCTAAGCCCTGTATCGATGGACTCGAGGAGCAGTGTCCCGTACCGAACCGCTTCGTATCCCGTTTCCACAAGTACGCCACAGATCGATCACGCTCGCCAAACACAGTCCTCTCCGACGGAAATCAAGTATGAAGATCGCAGGGATTCTGCACCACAGCAGACACAGATGTATCAAAGCACGAGAGCTCCCTACTATGCAGATGGAGCTGGACAACCTATGCCCCAGCCGCATTATCCACCACATACCCATCTCGGACAGTGGGCTACACAAAATCATTCCCATTAGGATTGTGCATTTGATGCTGAAGGCACGAGACCGCGGCCAGAGTTTGCAGTTCCTAGTCCAATTTTTTGAATAGGCGGGTTATATCTCTGGATCCTGCTGTGTGCGTCTAGTTATCACTCGATACCTTAATTATGAGGCGTCTGCGTGCCTCCTTCTGCCCTATCTCACGCACCCGGGATCTGAGAGGCCCGGTTCGTCCGACGCCAGCCTGTCTATCCTGATATACCTCGGCACTTGCATCTGGAGTCTGATGTGGGCACCATGACCGGTTATCTGACCGATGGATTTTTATTTCACAATCTGCAGTTTACTCGAGGGAAGGCGGAGTTCTGCTCTACAGCTGCGGAGGGGGTTTGGGCCGGCCTCATCAGGTGCGCCTTCCTGTCGGCCGGGAATTTCTGAAGCTCTTGGGTATGCAGCACGTCTCTCTTTTCATGAGTATGGTTTAATGAGTTCGAAAAGCAGACACGAGAGGTTATGACTGAAATGGTGAACGGAAAGGGCCTGGTTTATGGAAAAGCGGATTCCCCGACGACAATGCTTTGAATTTGCCGTGGTTTTGTCTGGAAGTGGTTTGTTAATTGGAATGACTGGAATGGCTCAAGGGATGAGGATGCCTTCTATTTTCCTGGACAGGCCTGAATGAGGCACTTCGAGGTCTGATCTCTTTTGCTATGCGCCCATTGCACGACGCGAGGCAGGCCGACCACAATTTGATAGACCAAACTCGTCCTGGCCATTGCGTATGGGTCGGGGTAAAGTAGCCTGCCCATGACACGATATGGCGAGTGAAGGCTACGCCTGCAGTTCCGTTCCAGCCAAGTTGCTCTCCCAGGTTTTGCCCACGTCCGAATCTCCCTTCAGCTGCCACGTGACTGTGATTGACTGCGCATCACGTGCAAGGTCTACCAATCCTACTGTAGTAGCAATACTTCTAGTAATGCCTTTCAATCATTGCGGCAGACGGGACGTTGGACACGGTTTGTCTGTCCGAAATGCCAAACCTGAAGGCTGCTGTGCCAGGCCCCTAGCTGATCTCTACTCCTTCCGCCAAATTGTCCTGGCAAGGATCATCGACGGGACTGATGGCCCGTGCGCACAACTAAGCCCTATTACTGTTGTCACGAAATCATCCCGGATGTGCTCGAGTCCCCAAGCGGCACATCGCAGGGTCGAGGCTCCTCCCATCAAGACCCGGAACTGCAAGCCCGGACCATCGATGTTCACATGGCTACTACAAAGTGGTACGCCAGAAACTGAGGTCGTGAGTGCCGCCTGCCGCCTGGCGATACCACTGGCAGACTCGTCACGTTTCTACCTAGGTATCATAGTCGTCGCAAAATGCTACCCACTCGAGGTCGCAGGGCGAAGTCGGCTCCTTTGTGTGGCCTGCTGGCGCCGCGGAAATCGACAACCAGCTCTTCTGCCCACGCCTCCCAGATATGCATGACTCTTTGACTTTGGCATCTTGCAGCCAAACCAGACAGCATTCTGGCCGATGCAGTAATAAGCTCCTGTCGCGGCTTCCCTGCGCGGATTAGACAAAGAATTGCATGCACATTCCAAGCTCCTGGATGGCATTCTGGCAGTCGATATGGAACTCTTTCCACCACCTTTTCCAGCATCCTTCATGTCTCTCAGGCACATGCTTTGAGTACGGACCGAGCAGTGGACCCGACACAGAACAGCTCTCCCCCTTGCTCCGATCAACCCTGCCAATAATCCTCCCCACCAGGTTGTCCAGTTTGGAGGTGAGTGGTACCAGTAAGTGCCTTGAGCGGGCGCCTCATCAATTACAACCTCCTGCGCTCGGTGTGGGCCAACCGAACTGCCCAGTATTTCCTCGCTGGAACACGTACACGCATGTCGTCAGGAAGTTTCGAAGGAAAAGGAAACAAAAGCCTTGGGTCTCAAGAGAGCTGTCCCGCTGTCACCGTGGCCCACATGCAAACCCAACACATGTTCTCATTGGCTTTGGACACTGGTCTCCACCCGTTCCCTCGGTCAAATTCATTGAACTGTGATGACTACGGTGAAGAGAAATCGTTTGAACCGGCGGTGGGAAGCGGCATCGTCTGGACTTGTACAGAGTTGGCATTCATCGGCAGTGGTACATACAGGCATCATTACGAAACGCGCTCGTCGGCATTCTCAAAGAGCTAGTTACGGCGGTCCAGAGAGCTCCATGTGCACTGTGATCGGAAAGCGCCGTACAACTGTAGTCGCTGAAAGGGACTCAGCAGACCCACCACTACGAGCCACGGCCCACGGACCAAGCTCCACACAACCAGCCTAGTTGTCGAACGAGGCGCAACCTTCCAAAAGCTCTCCTATCAGATCGTAGGCCATGTTCTCTACCACCAAAAGCCCTCCTGATGCCGGATGAACGGGCCCATCCCGATATGGTTGCTGGAGGTACACCTCAAAGCAGACTTGTGTGCCGATCTTGGATTTGTTCATCGTCAGTCACCAGACCAAAGGAAAAACGTACCTGGCTGCATGCGAGCTACATATGCCGGGGTGTGAAGGCGACCATCGGGCCAGGACGATCACTTCGGAAAGAAGCAATTCGTAGAGCCGGAAGACTGTCAGCTGCTCAACATCAAGGTCACCTTTTTTGCGAGTTATAGGCAAGGACATTGGATTCCGCACATCGAGCCGTTCAAGGATTCACCTGCTACTTCATTCCGAAATTTGGTAGCACAAGACATGCTGGGATACCCTTGTCTCTCATTAACTCGATGGTGCCGGCCCCGGCGCGTACGTAATTCGTTTTGCGACAGGGATGTTGACCATTCCGCTGGGTCCTGGTGTGGCCGCTACACCTAGCGAACAAACTAGAGGCCCAAGTCGCTTCTATACGATGCGCTGGTCATTGCTGAAATTACCGGCCACAGTATCAGACAACATCACAGGTTCTCTGAATGCAGACTTACCCCCTCATTTGTCCCCGAAGGGCAAGTGTAGGAGTATGTGGCTGCCTGGCGATGTCCAGTTGGGCTTAGGGGTGCATACTACTACTAGATTGCTGGCACTTTTGGCCCGCTCTCGACAAGACTAGGTACTCTCCCGATGCATTCAAGTTGTCGTTTTGTTTCCCGCGCGAGGTGCTGAGTTTTACTGCAAACTCTAAAGGAAGAACAAGGAAGAGGTCTCCAGCCACAGCCGCCATCTACCCAACAGTGGTTGTGTGGTTTCGGTTATGGCCAGAAGAGTTCTCAGTGGCCCTACCACGCACTGCCGCTACTATGTTAGCGAGGTCGACTCCAGGCCCTTTTCAGCATTCTTCTACTCCTCATCCCACAAATGCAGGTGGCCCTGATGGGCGCATGTGGACGGTCGAGCATTTTGCCATGCTGTTCATGACTGATAAGTCTGGACTTTCCCATTCTGGCGATGTTTGCTTGACGCATTCGTTCTAGCGACACCGAAACCCACGGATCCTTCTCTATATCCCAACTCGCGACTCCTAACTGGTACTGTACCAAGCAAGCATTCGCCTCGGATACTACGCTCAGGTAGCCTATCTGTAGGCGTCGGGCTTCCGAACAAGCGCGCGATCAAGATACATGTATATGGCGATACGAGAAATGATCTCCCTGGGAAGGGTCAGGAGCCGAAAGGGTTCCTTACTTTCCTCTCAAACAGCATGATACTTGGTCTCCTCTGAGGAAAAGGTCTTTAAACGGCCTGATTGATGCCGCTGACCGTTGCTCATGGTCGAGCCTCGGATCTCGATTCATTTTCGGATTTCTCGTGTCTAGTCGATTGTTCCCATTCAATGCTCACAGTTCAGCTAACGGCACAGAACAGCAGCCTGCAGGTGCTACAGACAGTACCCGCACAGCCAACTCCTCCTCGTCATCCATTGGCACCCTTATTGGGGACAATCGTATAATTGTTCTCGGCACTCCTCTTGCGAACGCGTTTTCGGCGTCAAAAAGGCAGATTTATACCTGTCGCTTCAAGATGAACACTTGTTTCCACATATATCATGACACTGCACTGATGGGTGGTGTGGACCTGACTACTTTGCTGTTTCTGGCCTGATACCTAAGTGGCCTCTACATGACCTGGCCAGGGCAGCAGACGAGGCACGGTCAGAAGACGCGTCGGTTGAGAATTGTTCCTCTACCATTCTTGTATACTGTGAGAGATCATCTCGCGCCAACTCAGCATGAGTGAGTTCTCCGCATTTCGGGTGACAGAGGTATGTCTAGTGTGGCTCAATACTTTTTCTTACGGGAGCACCTCTCGTCTGTCACAACCTCTGTTCGGAGGCAGGCCTTAGGCCTCACCTTTTCTGCTGTCAATTCCACCCTTTGGCCTCATAGGGAGCAATTCCGGTCGGCTCACTTCGCTGCGACTCTACAGTTCCGGACCTTGGCACGGGTCTGAGTCCACGAGGCCAGCTGGTTGTACGGGACTCGTGGACCAATAGCCAGACAATTTCACATCTTGAGCCTCGGATACCGGAGGTGTGTCTTGTTTCTTAATGTTACTTATGTTATTGTCGTGGCATAGGGTGTGGATTACACCTTGCAGAGGTATGTTTTTTGTACAATAATCTACTGTCCAATGACTGGCAACACTATCAGCAGGAGGAGATGTGTTCAAGGATGAGAAGCCTTGGCAGGGGGACCGACAACCTAGCCCGGTTCTCGATTGAACTGACAGCAAACCATATCGACTGGCATGGACTACGTGGTTCAAGGTGGTAGCGTTCACGGTTTGGACTATGGTCTCTCCAGTCCGTCCCCCCCGGAGGACTGAGAGTAAACTTGATCCATTTGCTAGCAAACATCTCTCCTTGACACATGTGTATGCATTACATTTTACGTACATATATAGATACCTAGGATATGTATACGTTAACATTTTACGTAGATATCTGTATATGTGTTTGCGTTTTCATTTTACGTGTATATATACCTAGGTAGGTACCTATGGCCGTACACATACATGAATGCCTATATGAATCATGGAAGAGATAAAAGCGGTATGCCTGCGTGGCTGCCGTCTACATGTAGATTCAGAGAGGGTCCTCCTTATCCCTACCTAAGGTACCTATCTATCTATGGTATCTAGAAGCCTGGGTATCTAGGTAGGTAGGTACCTGTCTCTATCTGAAGCTGTGGAATCAATCCAATGACGAAATAATAAATCCGGAAGCAAGTCACTGTGACCGGCTCACCGGTCTGGTCTGGCACCCAGCACTGCATGCAGCATCAACATGAACATAATGGGTTATGTATGTAGAGATATGTGGTACTACCGGACTGATACAAGTAGTAATGGCTAGGTAGGCGAAAGGTTCCGGAGTAAACTTGGGTATAGTCCTTCTACGGTCCCTAGTACCGGTCCCCGGCCTGCTGAGGGTATCTAATAAGTACAGTACTAACTGGCAGCATGCCGGTGGTACAGTACCATACTGTACTGTACCTTAACCCCTACCTTAGCTTAGGTACCTACAGCCTAGATATCCCCCCCTGGATGATGTTTGCCTCAAGGGGAGGGATCTATCTGAGTACCTAGGTAGGTAGGTAGGTAGGTAGGTAGATACTGTACCAGGTAGTTATAGTAGTGGTTGGAAAGGGCTGTCGGGACACTGGGTGGACATGACACTGCAGGCAAGGACTTGGGGTCTCTGTACCTTTTTCTGTCCCTGAGGTTGCAGTGTTTGACTTATTTCCTATCCCAGGTTCTACACTGGGGCCCTGCCAGTGGGGTGTGGGTGTGGTTGGGAATTCAAAAGCTCTCCTCCGTCAACAATATATAAGGATTATCAAGGGGAGTCAGTCTGTGTGTGTGTGTGACTACTATGTAGTGTGTAGAGAATAGTGACCTTGAGTAGGTAGTAGGTAGGTACTATCGGATGGAACCTGCGTGCATGTACATGTACATGTATATGTACATCGTTGGTAGTCGCAGCCCTGGAGTGCAAAGGATGATAAGGTAGGTTCCGGTCAGGTCGTATGTACTACTAGTACATGGCTGGTACTGTATGTAACTTCAAGTGTCCACAGTACCTTAAGGTAGGTAGCTACTACCTCAGATATGTCCTGACTACCTAGGTATGGTGTCGAGGACACGGTACCTTAACCGACTGAAACTGGTACTATATCATAGCTCTAAGTACCTACTGTACCTAGTAGCCCTCACCGGTAGTTACAGTAACAGCCGTGTACTCTCCCCCTCTCTTCCCTCTTTCCGCGGGACACATCCCGTCATGGTCAGTTACTGGCCGCTGGGTTTTATAATTATCTGTAGGTAGCAACTTCAGTCCCTGCCTTTGCTCTGGGTTGGATACTATGTCCTACCCGGTAGTATTCAGATCAATTCCTAGATCAGAACGAAGCATGGCAAGTCAGGTCTGGTCTGATTAGGTATGAGGTACTAGTAGTCACAGTCCTCTTTGACTGAGGCAGTTAGTTCAATACCGGATCCAGAGTCAAAATCATCACTCGAGACTTCGACAAGAAAAAACGTTACCGGTCCGCGGGAGTCAATGGGACGCGCAAGTTTGCTGGGCACTGCAACAGCATTGAATTGCTTATTCTATGGGCTTGTTAGGTATTGCTACAGTAGTAGAAGATAAAAGAATATTTGGAGAGGCCAGAGCGGAGTCAATCCTGGACCTCAAATTGGGGCGGAATACCAGCCCCTGATGGACTCATGAATTCGGTCTCCTATCACTAGTTGGACATGAAGGTCGAGTGTCTCGTTTCGATCAGCTTTTTTCCCCGGACGGCCCGGACGGGACAAACAATCACTCAACCCACCTCGTTACTACCTTCCCAGTCTGTGAATATGGCTTCAGGTTGAGGATGGGCGAGCCCTGTATGGCGAGGGCGTATTAGGTCCAGCTGAATCCTAGCAATTGTCCATCAACATGAAATCATGATACTGTAAGTTAAATGCCAGAGCACAAAATGGCAGAATCTTGTCGCTACACTGCTCCCGAATCCTGAAGAACCTCTGCAAGCGATATCCCAGAGATCCAGAGCCGAGCTTGATTAGTGATTTGTATCAGAAGATTCGATCTTTTTGGATCACAACTAGTCTGTTAATCTTGTTCTCCAAGATATTTTCATTCCGGAAGCCCCGGAGGTGTTTGCTTGCGCTGCTTGGGGCTTGATGCTTGACCAGTTTGTCTCAGGGACGGATGTCAAGACTCGCGGCCGAGTATACTGTCTTCTGAAACCATAGTAGTATACGGTTTTGGATAAGAAAACAGAGTAAACTGTCCTGCGACCAGTATGGAGGCTTTAGTTGGCAGGGGCTGATCACGATTCAACAATTAGGAGGGTGCGGGAAGCTGGGGGATAGGGGTTAGGGGTTGCCTTCAGTTTGGCTTTGGCTTTTTGTGGCTGACAGTGTCTTCTTTCTTCACTTTTCTTGCAACTTGCCGATGCCCATCTTATGCATTTCGAGTGAAGGCTCAATTCTTGTGAAACTTTGTGATCATTCGCGATGCTTTGGTGTACGTGGTTCATGTAAGTTTCCATCGCCAATAGATGGCGTCTGCTATCTATTATTACAGGCTGAGCTGGCGATCGACTACCGACCTACACAATAGTGATAGAGTTCGAGTTGGAACGTTTCGAAGTGAAGCAGCGGGGGTTTATTCATGGAGACATTTCACACTATATGCAATATGTCGCCTATCGTGTCAACTTAGGATATAACCTGGGGCGTTGAAGTTGTAGGATTGTTCACACCTGCATTTGTATAGTATACTAGCTGCGCATCTGAATATAAGGCAAGCCCCGGTATATTCTGTACAACATTGCCAGCTACAACCTGTCAATCATCACTGCAACTTCTTGTCGTTCGGCGTCAATCCTGCCCCTTCGGTTCCAACCTGTGGTTCACTCGCACCAGCACTTGCAGTGGTGTTAGCCGCCGCAGTCGAGCCCAACTTCAACTCTGGAAAACTAATATTTCTTCCCACCCTTGCCTCGACGGCGCGCTTCAAACCCTCCCCGGTCGGCATGGTGACTGAACTTCCTCGTCTCCTACGAGCCTCGACTTCTTGACGAATCTCATCAATGGCCTCGTCAATTTCACGTCCAGGATCACTAGGAATACCCAGAGATGGAGGATAGTTTGTTTCTTGAGCCACGGTCTTTTGCACGTAAGGATAGTTCCGCTTCGCCAGTCTTTTCTTGAGATAGCCCTTTGCTGGAGAAGCGAAGAAGGCCATAGACAGCAAAACTCCCACCAATCCGTAGAAATATACTCGTGCCCATACTTTCAGGGAGTCACCGAAAAAGAGGATGACGAACGGTGCGGTGGTGAAACAAAACGCCAACTGAGTGGCGATGTAGCTGGCGATGTCATAATAGATCTTGTACTTGGTAGGCTTGGATCCGTCCGGGGTAAGGAAGAATGGTCGGAAGTATCGTCGGCAATTCTTGGCCACTGTCTGAATGAACGCCCCCATCAAGAAGGTCAAGTAATACCCTGGATAAAAGCCATGCCAAAACGCCGAGGTCAAAAACGTCGCCAAAGTGGCGCGGAACCCAGGCTTTTTACCCTTAGGCGTCACGCGAAGGTAGATATAATTGCGAAGCCATTTGTTGGTGTTCTTGTTCCAATTGTCCAGATATGCTCGCGAGTTTTGAGCAGTCTCCAGACCCCAGGGGTTGACATTTTCGGTGCGATCCCATCTTGCTTTGCTTGTGACTGGATCAATTCCGTTGTAGCCGATCCCGGCCATGATGCATGCTCCCTCCGTCAACGCCCAGACGCCGTAGTACTTTAGTCTGGATGTAAAGCCCAGCATTTGCAAAATCCAGACGCGGCGGATAAAAGAATACTCCATGTATTTGTCGGACAGGGTCAAGGGGACGTTGTACCATTTACCAAACTGGAGAAAAAGCAGGATCCAGCAGAGTCCAGCCACAGCCTTCCGTGCCGCAGGTCGGCCTGATCGCGGTATCCGTCGGTTGCCTCTGGTTGGTGGAGGTGTTTTTGTGCCAGGGGGCACTTCAAACATGGTGGTCTCGATAAATCGCTGATAATCCACAAAGTCGAAGGCTGGTCCGGCAAACAGTGAAGGGAAAAAGAAAACGTAACCGGCGTAATCGAGCAGATTGGGCATTTTGTAAATGGCCCTCTCTTTCTGGCTGTCCGTCATAAGCTCCGGTTTCAGGCGTCCATCGTGGACGTTCCAGCAGAACGCGCTGAGCTTCATCACCAGAACCATCTGTCCTCCAGTTATGTCCACCACGCTTGGGTCATTGAGTATCTGCCGCTGTATGTGGTTGATAGACAAATGCCCCATGAGGAACAAGAAGGCGATCCATGGCATCAAAGAGCCATCAATGTAATATGCTATTGCGTACGCCCCCACGGAGCTGTACAATAAGGTGCGGACGCCATCATACAAATCGAAAAGGCCGATCAGATAGAAGAGCGAAACCGCGACGATATACGCGTTCCGCCAATGTGGTTTGTTGTCCGGTATCCGTTTCAACAGCCCAGCCAGTGGATAGCTTGCGAGGAAGGCGGCGAGAAGCTTCAATTCATCGACGGACGCGCCGATGGTTTTCGCCAGGTAAACAAATGCTAGGCTCACAGGTTAGTAGTGAGATAGCCACAACGGGGCAGGGTGCATACGAGGATTGATCCCTGGGATCATGATGGCTCGCTCTGAGCAGACTCGTTTTCACGGCTTCAAAGTGGTATCTCAAACATTGACATGTTTTTGTTGGGTCAACTGAGAAATGTGGAAACGTGGGGACAGACTGGAACTGGAGTTGACGATACTTGACGATGTCATCGCTTGGTTCTTCCGTGATTTATCCGGCCGTGTAAAGGCGGCATGCCTCCATCCAAATAGCGGCATGATGTATCCGGTCGGAGATCAGTCCAACATCAACACCAACAGGCACATCCACATGCGCGGTGATATACGACTAGTACGGCTCAAGGCAGTATCGACAACTTGTTGGGCTCTCACAAAGTGGTTTGCCGGGTGTCACGGCCAATTCTGCCCTGTCCGGCTTCCGTCAAAACGCCGTCTCCCTCCTGGGCTTCCTGCCTGCACCGACATCACATACTCAGAAATGACCTGTAATACACTTTGAGGCTGCAACAAACTGAGCCAAAATGGACGTGGCATCAGCCGTCCAGAATTATATCTCCAAGATTGCAGGGGTGGGGGAAGGGGCTGCGGCGTCACAGTCATCGAAAATGAAGATCTTGATCTTGGATAGAGATACCGTTCCAATCGTCTCGACCGCAATCACCCAGTCCGCCCTGCTCAAGCACGAAGTATTCCTCATCGATCGACTGGATAATCCGGCGCGGGAACGCATGCGCCACCTCAGATGTCTGTGCTTTGTCCGGCCCTCACCCGACTCGATACAGTATCTCATTGACGAACTCCGAGATCCGAAGTATGGGGAATACAACATCTATTTCAGTAACATCGTTAAGAAGTCATCGCTGGAAAGGCTGGCAGAGGCGGACGACCATGAGGTGGTCAAGTCAGTACAAGAGTACTTTGCAGACTATATCGTGATCAATCCAGACTTGATGTCGCTGGACTTGGGATTTCCAAAACAGCGACTCTGGAGTCACAGTCCGGACATATGGAATACGGATGCATTACAAAGAACAACCGAGGGGATAATAGCATTGCTGTTATCCCTGAAGAAGAACCCTCTGATCCGGTATCAGAAGAACAGTCTAATGGCCAAGAAACTTGCCACGGAGATTCGATATCAAATCACCCAAGAAGAACAGCTCTTCGACTTCCGAAAACCAGACACCCCGCCGATTTTGCTAATCCTGGACCGGAGAGACGATCCTATCACTCCACTACTTACTCAATGGACCTATCAAGCCCAGGTTCATGAATTGTTGGGCATAAAGAACGGCCGTGTTGACTTGTCCGGGGTGCCTGACACACGTCCCGAATTGCGCGAGATAGTCCTCTCTCAGGACCAGGATCCATTCTTCAAGAAGAATATGTACCAGAATTTTGGCGACCTAGGTGGCAACATCAAAGAATACGTTGACCAGTACCAAACGAGAACAAAATCCAACGCTCAGATCGAATCCATAGCCGACATGAAGCGCTTTGTCGAGGACTATCCAGAATTCCGCAAACTTTCGGGGAACGTCTCCAAACACGTCACTTTGGTTAGTGAACTCAGTCGTCGAGTGTCGGCAGACTCACTGCTGGACGTCTCGGAGCTCGAGCAAAGTCTGGTGTGCAACGACAACCACGCTGCCGACCTGAAGACCCTGCAAAGACACATCCAAAACCCAAGCATTCCAGTCGACAACAAGATCCGTCTAGTGGCGCTGTATGCGATTCGCTACGAGAGAAACCCTAACAACGCACTTCCCGTGCTCCTCGACCTGCTCGCGACAGTAGCCGACATCTCACCGAACAAACTATCCATCATCCCTAAACTCCTCGCCTACCATCACAGCTTGCAGCCCGCCCCTGTGGCAGGTGGCTTCACCGATCTCTTTGACTCTGCCACCTCCCCTTTCAGCCAGTTCCGACGTAATCTTAACCTCAAGGGTGTTGAGAACGTCTACACCCAGCACTCACCCCGGCTCGAGACCACCTTGCAGAATCTTATCAAGGGACGGTTAAAGGAGTTACAATATCCTTTCTTAGAGGGCCACACACGTGATAAGCCGCAAGATATCATTGTGTTTATGGTCGGCGGCACCACGTACGAGGAGGCCAAGACGGTCGCGCAGATCAATGCCTCAGTGCCCGGTGTTAGAGTCGTGCTGGGAGGTACGAATGTGCTCAATTCCACCATGTTTCTTGAAGAGGTCGATGATGCAGTAGGGAGCTGGCCGGATCAGGCCCCTGCAACGGCCCAGGGGAGACTAGGCAGGGCTGTTGGGCGATAGAGCTTTACGTACCGTCCTACATTGATCAAAACGCTGCTGTTATTGCCGCGTTGTAGTTTCTGGCTAGTCACTGGCTTGTCGTGAAGGTTGTCCACTGCCCAAAGGACCCGAAATATTTCTACAATATTCTTCGGTGACAGTAAGACCATACAGAAAGCCGACATTCACGGCATCTGACACGCCTCCATGCTCCGGGATATGAATCTCGTCAAATGCTAGAACCCATTCAAGGCTTTTTGGACATGGCATCAGCCTCAGCCTCGACCTTGGCCTCGTTTCTCTCAGCATCCCTTTTCTCCGCTCTGGCATCAATCTCCTCGGTGGTCAAGATCTTGACAGCATCCTTGTTCGAGACATAGCTCAACCCACTCCACACCGTGGTCCCGGCAACGAGGTACTGCCACCCCTCAAATATGCCAGTGAGATTGTACGCGTTCACCAGAGCCTCGGGAAGTACCGGCAACAACATGGCATTGCCCACCAGCAGCAGTTGCAGGAACGTGTTGATCTTCGAGATCTCAGTAGGGTGCACCTCGGCCGACGGCAAACTGAAATCCCAGTAGCGCGCCATGGTCTTGGGCGGAGGCAGTGAGATCCAACGGAAATAGATGGCCGAAATGGCCAATGCGACGTCGCGCCCGAGAATGATAACGGACAGCCATAGTGGGAAGGTGCCGTTCATGGTCAACGTCACCACCGCGATCGTCATCAGTGCCTTGTCCGCCATCGGGTCGATTACGGTCCCCACTACCGTTTGTGCATTATACTTGCGCGCCAGGTATCCGTCTACCATGTCGGTGACGCCGGCGTAGAAGAATAGCGATAGCGCCCACACCGGTTGCGCGTGCAGAATAAAGTACCCTACCGCCGGGGCGGCGAGCAGTCGGGTGAATGTTAAAATGTTCGGGACGGTGTAGATGTTTTCGTGTTGCACTGGTTGTCGTAGCTTGGGGATGAGCTTTTTTAATTTGTCTTTTGTAGGCGTGGTCGCCGCCGAGGGTGACGAGGGCGTGGACGTGGGCGTGGGAGTTGATGTGGTTGCTGTTGAATCGGAGGTGTTGGAGTTTGACCTGCGGAAATAAAGATGACATGTCAATTCAGAACATACCACGTGCAAGAGTAAGAGGATAAGGAATCGCCCAGGTGAGTGGTAGAACGGAATTTGGCCTGCAAGTTGGGATGGAGGTCCGATGCAAAGACGGAGCAAGACGGTTTGCTAGACCACCAGGCACGCTCCAAGGAGCTTTTGCTTTAGCTGGAGGGCATGATCGAATAGTCCTCTGTATTGTCCATCCATAGGAAGGAAAACAGAGCATCACCCAGCATGCTTGGAGCCTCGTTCTTTGCTCCGAGGCTTGAACAGGCGCACCAGGCGAACAATCAAAATCCGAGCAAAATAGTGCTAGCCGTGTACATGTAGAAATCAAGTGTTCACTGCTCACTGAGTGGTGGCTTACCTAGTGCTGCTGCTGCTGCTGCTGGCCTGGATCTGCTCCGACGGCCGGCTTGTTTCCGTTGACTGTGTCGAAGCCTTGCGAACCTGCCACCACCACCGCCAACGGCGGGTGGAAGCCGCTGTCTGGCTCTGCAGAGACCTCGTCCATGCGACGGCGTGCGTAACCTTGTTTGGTCTAATGTTGTAATGTCACATGTCAATTGATCCTCTTCTTGAAACGCCCCTCTGGGAACAGCTGCAGAGCACAGCGGAGAGGGGAGAAAGAAACGAGCAACAGGCTAGTGGTCAGTCGCTCGGTAAATGACTTACCTTGACACCCGGCATTGAGATAACGATGCTGTATGGGTACACGGGAGCGAAGACACCGTCGGGCCCGGTCGAGATGTTACATATACAGGCATGCCAATATGCGTAGAGGTGCTAACGCCGGACGCGTATCGCACGGCCGACACGAGTCCAAGTCCTCGGGGAGAAATGAGGTGACATGGTCGTGGTTGTGATCGTACTAGCATTGAAGAGTTCCGCGGGACAACGTAAACCGAAGCCATGACATGTTGTCGTGGCGGCCGGATCATTCAACTGGTCGTACTCATCAGTCGAGAAAGAAGGACGCGAAGAGAAGAGTAGAAAACGCCGTGCGCGATCGAGACAGGCAGACAGAGGAAAAGAGTGGATGGATGTGTAAAGCGGTACTAAAAGTATACCTTACGGTATAGTAAGTTGGATGTTCAGTTGAATCAATGGATGGAAACGTCGATTGAAGCTCGCGATAATTCATCGATTCATTTGATCCAAAATGGATTTGGTTGGTCAGAGCGGATGACTAAGCGGCATCGACCTCGTCTACAACTAATAGAGGCTTGCTAATCAGGCTGCTAGCATCGACGTCGAGATACTACGAAAGTGAGTGGGAAACCAGGAAATACGAAGAACATGGGTCTACTTCCAATGTGAATGACACTATTATGTGGGTGAAAGGAGCGCGTGGTTCTTCCCAATATATCAGATTAGACGCCCGCCGCTATGCTATCAAAACACCCTCGTCAAAATATACTCATACAACATCCCTAGCTTAATCCGCTCAACCTTTTATACAGGGCCAGCGCCACCTTCGCCGTGCAATTTCATCCGTCAGCTGCTCTCCAGCCAAAACGTCTCGCGGGACACCATGACCTGAAGACGCAGCTCGTCGAGCATACTTCAGCAACCGCATTGCTCCACCCGGAGTAAGCCCCTCGACTCGCCGGGCCATACCAACGCTCGACGGCCTGACAAGCTTCAAGACCTCTTTTTCGCCCATGCTCAAGCCGTGGACACTGTCATAGTCCAGGTCAGCCGGTAAGGCTAGAGATTCGTCCCGTTGGAAAGCCTCTGCCGCTCGTTGCTGGTACCCTATGTAGGGCGCATAAAGGCTTTCGATATGAACTCGCGTCTTGACTTTATCATCGTAATTCGACAGCCCTGGTAGCGTATCGACGCGGCTGGCAACACTGTCGACATTGACTCCTGGAAGGCGAAGCAAATCAAATGCACTTCGCTTTGTCGAATCGATGCGCGTCTGGAAGCCGAGCCTCAGCCATTCCTGGGCCGAAAATCGCGCCTCTGACAGGGTTTTCTGCAGCTCCGCCATTTGGTCCCGGATGCTGGTAAAGCGTGTCCACCGCTTGTCTCCTACCACTCCCGCCTGTCGACCTTTTTCTGTCAGGCGTAGATCTGCATTATCAGACCGGCAGCTCATCCGGTATTCACTGCGGGCAGTAAACATCCGATAGGGTTCACTGACGCCTTTGGTGATCAGATCGTCAATTAGGATTCCAATGAACGCTTCGGCGCGCGACAGCGTGAACGGCCCTTTGCCTTGAGCTGAGAGACCGGCGTTGATACCCGCAATAATACCCTGGGCAGCTGCCTCTTCATAGCCCGTGGTGCCATTGATTTGGCCGGCGAGGAAGAGCCCCTTGATGAGTTTTGTTTCCAGGGTCGGGAACAGATTCCGGGGATCGATGTAATCGTACTCGACGCCATAGCCCGGCTGAAGCATCTTGACGTTCTCAAGTCCCTTTATCGTCCTCAACATGGCATATTGCGCATCAGCTGGGACAGTCATGCTGATCCCATTCGGATAAATGATCTTGTTGGGTTCAAGCCCCTCGGGTTCCAACCATATAATGTGTTTCGGCTTGTGGCCAAAGCGGATGATCTTTGACTCCAGTGAAGGACAGTAGCGAGGCCCCTTGACCGTTTCGCGGATGTGAATAGACTTGTCGAGATTGGCCCGGATAATGTCATGCGCAGCCTCATTTGTGTGAGTTACCCAACATTGCAATTGACCTTCATCCCCAATTTCGACAGTATCGTTCAAATAAGAGAAAGGAACAGGCGGCGAATCTCCAGGCTGGGGTTCCAGAGCACTGAAGTCAATCGTGTCTCGATCCAGTCGTGGTGGCGTGCCTGTCTTGAGTCGTCCCAGAGTGAATCCTGCACTCTTCAACGACTTGCTGAGGCCGAAGGTCGCGGCCTCGCCCATCCGTCCGGAAGGGTAAGCCTCGAGGCCAATATGGATTTCTCCGCCTAGAAATGTGCCCGTGGTAATGACCACTTGCGACGCAGGAATGACTTGGCCGTCCTCAAGCCGAATCCCGGTGATCCGTCCCTGTGAAATCTTGTCGCTGGGATCAATTCCGTCTTTCGACACTATTATGTCTGCGACTTTGCCTTCCAATATGCTCAGGTTGGGCGTCGACAGCATCTCTTCCCTCATATATTTCTTGTACAGGTCTCTGTCGATCTGGGCGCGTGGTCCCCAGACCGCTGGGCCCTTTGATTTATTCAGGATCCGGAATTGAATCCCGGCTTTGTCGATGACTCGTCCGGCGACTCCATCCAGCGCATCGATTTCGCGGAGCATCGTGCCCTTGCCAATGCCGCCGAAACTAGGATTGCACGAACAGACGCCCAGGTTCGAAAGGGACGGTGTGACCAAGGCGGTGCGTGCGCCCGATCTTGCCGCTGCGGCGCTGGCTTCGGTGCCGGCGTGACCTCCTCCTATAACCACGACATCGTACGGCCTATTCAGAAAAAGAAAGTAAGCGGCGTGACTGCGAAGGCTGCACGAATACAACGTACCTGACTGCATCCGCCACCGCGGCAAAGAAGCGACGCTGGAAGTACCGAGACCTCGTCCTAGGAGTATGACCCCATTGTAAGGAGCCCGGAGGCCGTAGTATCGGCCTCATTATGGCTTTGTGAAGATGTACTTGCACAAACCGTGATGAACAAGTCGAACTCGATAAACTGCAGATGGGGCCCAGAGACGTCCGGGAGACAATTTTGGGTGTTCTCGGATAAACCTCGGGAGAAGCCTTGTGTAGTTGGACGAGGCTGCGGATCCCAGCCTTGCCCTTCAGCCTCGCGAGAATTACCACTACCACTTACCTTGATATTGTAAAGAATCAAAAGTGAAACCCTCAGTCCATGCGCATAGAAATACTCCTCAAGGACCTGGATACATAGTATGGTAGTCAAGAGAAAATGATATAGACCCTCGGGCGATGCGCTAAGGCCCTCGAGGCTCCCTTCACCACAGCCCGTCGCCCCCGATATCCCGGGAGGGATCCCTAAGAAGAAAGAAAAATAACAGTATATGTTTTGTGATCACCCATTTTCTTCCAAGATTCGCAAAGACCCCCAGCACCGATTGGTCAGGTACAAACCACTTTGGCTCAGCGGCAACGAGCCCGCCCTAGCACCGCTAGGGCAGGAGTGGAAGGCATCCAATCGACTGGGCGAAACCGAAATCCTCGAGTTCGAACCACGCTTGCGGCAAAGTCAACAATCAATGATCTAACCCTGCGAACCCGGGTTTACACCAACGAACGAGCCGCCGCCGACGAAACGGAAAAACCCTGCGAACCCGGGTTTCACTTACCACAACCCCCATATCAAAGGGGTTTGTGGAAAAGTTTTTGTCAGTCCAGCAAAAACTCACATTTTTGAAGCGCATAGGATAGGTGCAAAGGGAGTTCAATTAAAGAGACAGTGGTGCGAAATAGTATAACATTGATTTTGTACAAATTACAGCCATGCTGATCATCGGCGCCAACGTGCTTGGAAAGAGGAGAGTCTTTAGAAGACCACATTCAGTACCTTGCCGCCACCAACGACCACCACTCTTTTTCGCTTTTCCCAATCATTCTTTTCTTGTAGCCACACTCGGCCTTCTGGTGTCTTGAGAACGGCATCGAGTATCTCTGCCTCCCTGGCGGCTTTATCAGCGGCAGTAGTGCCTTGCGTTTGATTGGATGGAACTTGCGCGGTAAACCGAAGCTTACCATTTATCTGCACTGCGCAGGTAATGGATTTCTTGCGACCGCGCATGGCAGATTCTTGCTCTGGTGTCAACAAATCGCCAGTCCAAGTTCTGCTGAAAATACTTCCTGGTTGTTGGCCTGCCCCAAGGCCCTCCCAACACTCTTCGGCAAAGGCTGGTGTGATTGGAGCCATCATTCGAAGCAGGGCGGCAACTGTGTGATATGCGACCACCAGTTTCAGCTTTTTAACTCCAATATCATGAAGTGCGTTGGTAAGCTTGATCAGATCGGACACAGCCGTATTGAGACTGTAGATGTCGTTGGAGAAAGTGTGGGATATGCTCCTGCTGGTTGTTTGAGCAAGAAGCAAGACATCAATGTCATCTTCAGACAACGAAGCAAGGTCAGTCAGACACGTTGACAAATCCTCGCCTGCAGTGGCATATCCTTCATCACCAATATCAGAAACGAGGCGATTGACTCGTCCAAACCATCGCTGAATACCGACAATCTTTTCTTCGTCCCACTGCAACACTTCACTGACTGGAGCTGCGAAGAGAATATGAGCCCGCAAGGCATCTGCCCCAAACTTCTCAATCAAGGCAGACGGATCAACACCATTATGTTTGCTCTTGGACATTTTCTCCCAGCTGATGTTAGCGGGCTTGCGTGTAGACTTGATGACAGGCGTTTCGCCCTCAAAGTCGACTTCTCCGGGGAGCAGGAACCGGCCAGTATCGGGATCTGAGAATGTTTTTCCATGGACCATGCCTTGTGCTATGAGCCTCTGAAACGGCTCCTGGCTCCCAATCTGATGGGGAACAAGGCCCTCACTGCAAAGAAATTTATAAATGAAGCGAGCATAGAGCAGATGCAGGATGGCATGCTCAATCCCACCCACGTAAACGTCGACGGGGAGCATGCTTTCAGCGGACTCTCGCGAGAACGCCTCCTTTCCGTTGGTGGGGTCTGGGAAGCGCATGAAGTACCATGAAGAGTCGACAAACGTATCCATGGTATCCGTCTCTCTTTTGGCCGGTCCACCACAGCTAGGACATTTGCAATTGACCCACTCCTCGATCTTGTCCAGTGGATTCCCCGTCTGACCTTTGATGGACGTATCAAGGCGCGGTAGTACAACAGGGAGATCCTTAGCCGGGACCGGCACTGTCCCACATTCAGGACAATGCACGATTGGGATCGGCGTTCCCCAATACCTCTGTCGGCTCACCAACCAGTCACGCAGTCGCCATGTTTCATACTCTTCCGCTAAGCCATGTTCACGTAGATTCTCCACGAGTTTGGTGCCCGCTTGATCGCTGGGCAGACCCCCATAGGGACCACATGCTGGGGTTAAAACGCCGGGGTTGGTATATGCTTCTTTCATGTCAGAAGGATCGATTTCGGTCAATAAGTCGTCGGCATTTGCTGGTTGTATGACCACCGGGATAGGAGACGAGGGCCTGTGAAGCTTCCAAAAGCTTAAATCTCGAGAATCATGGGCAGGAACACCCATGACCGCTCCTTCGCCGTAATCTTCGAGCACATAGGGTGCAGTGAACACCGGTAGTGGTTCTTGATTCGTGTTGTGGATGTGTGAGAGAGGGTTGAGTGCTCGGAGAGGCAACTCGAAGCCCTCCTTTGAGTCCGGCGCAAAAGAAGCTCTTCTGTCCAGGAAAGCTTGCAGTTCTGGGGACTGCGTAGCCAACTGTTGCACAAGTGGGTGTGTCATGGACAAGGCGACATACTTCACACCGAATAAAGTGTCTGGCCGAGTGGTGAAGACATGAACAGGCACAGAATTTCCACTATCATTCTGCAAACTGAACTGAATGCGCGCACCGGTAGAACGACCAATCCAATTTTGCTGCTGAGAGATCACCCTTTCCGGCCATTTACCACCCTCGGACAAATAGTCAAGATCACGGAGCAGTGCTTCTCTATATGCCGTGATTCGGAAGAACCATTGGCGGAGTTTGATTTGTTGCACCATAGCTCCTGATCTCCAGGAACGGCCATTGCTGTCGACCTGTTGACAGTCAGCAAAGCACTTTAGCGAGTAACGAAACCCTCACCTGTTCATTTGCAAGGACAGTCTTGTCGACAGGATCATAATTCACTAATGCTTCTGCTTGATATGCCAACCCTCGATGAAACAGTTTGAGAAAAATGCCCTGAGTGTGCTTGTAAAACAATGGCGAACATGTTGATATTTCCTACAGGGAGCTGATCAGCGCTATGTACAGGTGCTCCAAGCTCTTGACCTACGGCATCCCAGTCAAAACTTGTGTTCATGGTCTGAAGCTGTTTTTTCATCTTCGCTATGTTGTCTTCCGTCCAGACCGCAGGATCGACTCCGCGTTCGATAGCAGCATTTTCAGCCGGTAGACCAAAAGCATCCCAGCCCGTAGGATGTAGCACCTTGTCGCCTTTCATCCGTCTATAGCGGGCTATCACATCGGAGATAGTGTAGACGCGCAGATGTCCCATGTGCAAAGACCCTGACGGATAAGCAAACATGGGAAGGATATAGGACTTCTCTGACGCTTGCGATGGCGCCGGCATGCCACCCTGCGCAGCCCATCTCTGCTGCCATTTGGTATCGACAGCATGGAAGTCCAAACGAGAAGAAGTCTGCGTAGCGGCGTACCGGCAGGAGGATGAGCTGACAGAGCGAATAGATGGCAGCCTCCTGGACTGTCGAAGGGTGACGCCGAAAAGCATCACCTCCGGCCTTCCACACCAATCTTTGGTGGGAGGCTATGTCGAGCGAGTAAGGGGCCGATTGGGGTTGGAGAGGGAAATAATTGATAGTCAGGCTTTGAGAGAGCGCACCCAGCCAGATCAATAATGATTGCCATCAGTTGTCGCGCTTATCCATATGATCACGTGCGTGCTAGCGGCAATGCACGGCTAATACTAATGCTCAGCGTGGCCGCAGCTACAACCCGCTTATGTAAGTGGCCACGGAGTTTTGACGCGTGCGTGGGGCTAGAACCAACGTCACACCTCAGCTCACCTCTCACGCCAGTGTCCGAATTCGTCCTCCACTCGCTTCAACATCCTGTCGCAGCATCATCTCTCCTTTGTCCATCATGTATAGATCAAACCTCTTGTTGAGCCGACCTATTGCGATTGATGTCGCGAATTTGGTGGCCAAACGTGTGACCAAGCAGGCCACCCCCTTTAATCTGGCAAACACTTGATGTCCGTGCCTGTGAGAACAACTTGACAATTGGGTATTCCGCCTCATATGTTGTGCCTCAGTGAGCACCCAGGCTTGCGGTAAGTCAGGTAGTGATGTCTTTAAGCTGACCTTACACTGTGAAACCATTGCCATCTGTCAGACTGGAGTTGATGGTCAGCGGCCTACATATATATAACTTCTTGAGGACTCATGATGGAAGAGCATCCTCCTCTATTCCAGCATCTGAAGACATCACTCTGTGAGCTGAAAGCTATCATGGTAATGCATGGAAACGAACGCCTGGGAGCTCGCAAACCATGGGGTCCTAGGCGTATCTCTATCCAAACCATGTCACGGGCCTCCATCTGTGGCGAAACGCACTGTCTCAGCCCAGGCCCTATCTGGTTTCCAGAAAAATGAGGATGCCTGTTCAAAAAAAAAATTGGGTCTGGTGAAGTACCTTGGATGCCCTCGACGTTGATGGTTACCATGTTGTGTTGGCAGACACCAAGACAAACCACTGGCCGGCTCAGTATCCTCCTGCACTCAGGTGTCTGACATCTGCCTCAACTTTTGAGCTGTTGCAGTCATGCTGTTGGTCCATAACATCCAGGAATTACAAAAGGCATCAGCAATACCAGTGATCTGGCCTTCACTGCTGGTTACAGAGAGGTTGTGTGAAGACCCAACAACAGCTCTGGATATGGTTGGTCGTTTAGACAAGGAAGTCTTAACGCAGGCCAGATGAGACCTAGTGCGCGAAAGATTCAATTGCACTATCACCTGAAAGGACAATAGGACGTGTCATCGCAGGTATTCGGCCAATACTATATCTTCTCTGTGCACATGATGGCCTATTGTCACTAACGCGTGTCGAGTCGACCGTTTTTGGCTGCGACTGCGCATATTCACACGTTGATAAATCAGTTTCTTTCCTCTTCTCTTTAACTTCCAGCAACATCATCCTTCCATCCTTTCCCTTGTTGTTCGATCATCGATCTCCACACGCTCCAGACAACGCCCTACGACTGCGATCTGAGATCACAAGGCCGGCAAACCGATCGCCAGCTGTGAACAAGCTTAGATATTCAGAGATGGCTACCATGGCCAGAAGTATCTCAAATCACGAGGAGCCGGGTGAGCCGAGTTTGATCATGCTTGTGATTGCGCTCTCTAACCTGCTACATGACAGATGGAAACACCGAATCGTCTTCCTCTTCTTCGTTTCAGTCCGTCAGCGATGGCAAACCCTATATTGCCCCTCCCGAGCCTCATCTTCTGGGACTTCCATGGGAAGTTCGTGTTCAAATCTACATATTCATTATGGACAGTCATGCTGAAGCCGAAGAATCACTTGCAGCCCATGGCGTCAACGGGCTCGAGAATCTACGTCTTGTCTGCCGCATGTTGAACCAGGAAGCGCGATTCCAAAGTATCCTTAGCATCGTCAAGGTACCCGAGAACAATCTGGACCCATTTTTGGACGCTGCACTTACTGGCCCTTATCGTTACGATCGCATGAAGAGTCTGACTATCGAAATCCCGCACCAAACCCCTGCACAATTCTTCAAACTACTAGCATATGATCTCAGAAGCAGAACAGGGATGCTGGAAGAATTGAAAATCTTTGGCGTGGGTCTAGACAACTGTTGGCAAGAGACCAGCTCTGTCGGACACCCTTGCGGCAAGGTCATCAAGCATCGGCACATCACTACATCCGAAGAACCACCACTTACTATTGACGGTCAGATATTCCATGGTCGTGCCAGACTGCTACACGTTCTGCAGCACCTCAGAATGCTCAAAGTGTTGGTTCTTGACAATCTCAATATGCCGGTACTTCCATTACATGTGCTGAAGAACAAGCCGCCTCTACGACGCCTGCGGATTGGTACAGATCCGCGAGCCATCCGCCACGCTGGCTATATCCGGCAAAGTGAAGAGCTTCGGATGGGCGATCTCCTCTTCGCTGTCCCTGAAGAAGCGCCTCCGCTTAAAGAGTTGGATATTTCTTCCAATGGCATCGTTTCAGCAATGAGCGTCATAGGACGAGTGCTACCAACCCTTGAAGTCCTTAACTGGACCATCCCCGACCCCAGCTCCCAGCATGGTGCGAACGACCTGCGTGAGAGCGCTGTTCTCCTCTCCGAGTTTCGAAATGCGCAGTGCATGCGTATTTTGAGGATTTGCTTCCATGCTCCTTTCTTTAATGGACACAACGACCAGACCAATGTCATGGTCGCGCTTCGAGAGGCTCTTCAACTCATGCCTTCTCTCAAGATCGTCGAAGTGCATATTCGCTCCCATGCACCCTGGCATGGGCAGGATTTCCTTTTCGCTCTTCCAGATTGGATCGAGAAACTTTTCCTTTCTGATCGCTTCTTCCGCAATATCCAAGAAGTCATCAGTGTCGTTGGTGAGATTACTCAGACCTCAACGGAGGACTTCCTGCCCTGCGAACCTTCCGGCATTGAGCCTTTCGACATTAATGACGAACTGAGTCGAGGTGATTTCATTCCCATCACAAAGAAGTTGAAGTTCGTCGAATTTGAGTTCTACGACCAAGAGGGCAAGGACTTCGAAATCCACATACGGCTATTCATGAAACTCAATGGCCAACTGCTCGATAAAGACCGCAATAGACATCTGGCCGTGTTGAATGGATCACACATTAAATGCAAGGCAGCTACAAATACCCCCAAGAAGGACGGGCTGGGCTTCATCCTGACCAATGGTGGATGGAATGTGCCAACACCAGATGAAGTGGTCAGAATCAGAGAAACGCAGATGGAGTTGGAGAAGTGTGGTCTTCTCGACAATGCTTATTTTGGTGAGGAGATTGAAGCACAGCTGGTTTTCCTTGCGGAGCCTGTTGCTAAGGCATCGGAGCGTGCTTACTACTCTTTGCCCGCAATCGAAGATGTGACCGACCCCTTGAGTGCCGAAGGCCACTGGCTAAGCTGTCACGAGCATTAGGCCAGGGTTGCTTCGCTTCAGAAAACAGGTGGTCCACCCATGAGGGTACAAACGGTGCATGTTCTAAGAACATCGAAGTGTACGACATATTGAGAGAACGGGCATTCCGGGCTTTTGCTTGGCCATAGTGAGAAGGGTGCAGGCAGAGAAAGCAGAAAAGGCGCCTCTGAATATCATGCTTTCAAGAGTGGCTTGCAAAGGGTGTCCGGCATTCCCGTTGATGCAAAGGATTGAGAGGCCATACCAATCGTGCCTCAAGTATGTAGAATTATTTCTCCAGACAGAACAAGCAATGAAACCAGAATTGAAATGGCCCAAAGGATACTAGTACTTGACGACTCGTTCTCCTCCATCCTTGGAAGTATTGCGAGGCTGCAGAGATACTGCATCATAGAGCCTGCGCGTCACCGTAGCTTATGTAAGAGGAATACGGCCAATTACCACCATGGTAGCATTTCCTCCGGAACTAGTACTACTATAGCAGCACAGAAGCAGGCTGCATGACTCGTTCACCATCAATTTGACGGGCTTCGGGATTTATGCCTTGTCATAGACCTCAGCGCGAGTCAGCGCTGATACAATAAAATACCATGCAAAATGATCATGATCCCTCCCACACCTCCTCGCCAGGAGGCGACCTTGCACCCTCGTCGCCGAACCAGGCAGGCCGCAAGCGCAAGACGCCGTCCGGCTCTCGCGGCGTCGCGAGCCTGACTCCTGAACAGCTCGCGAAAAAGCGCGCCAATGACCGCGAGGCGCAGCGTGCCATCCGAGAACGGACGAAGCAGCACATTGAAAGTCTGGAGCGCAGGATAGAAGAATTGACCTCCCAACAACCGTACCAGGAGCTCCAGGCGGTGATTCGGCAGAAAGATGCGATCCAGGCCGAGAACGAAGAGATCAGGAGGAGGTTGGCCTCCATCATGTCCATTTTGCAACCTATAGTTGGTGCGCAAGGGTTGACAGGTAGGTACAGGCCGAGGCCAAGATAGAGCGACGGCAACGACATAGACTGACAGATCCTCCAGATCTCGCAACAGCCGCGCAGCACAATGTGCAGCCAGGAGCGGGACAGCAGAACGAAGCGTTCCGGGGCAGTAATATCTCTCCTGCGGATCCGTACTTGAATGGAAGACAGCAATTCTCGGCATCTCCTCATACATCCCAAGCGACGGTGGATGGTTCATCATATCCGCCGCCTTTCACGTCTGAAGACCACAATGAGAACAGGGTGTGGGTGTCATCTAGAGAAGCGTTGAGCCACCAGCGCGACAACCTCCAGCGGGGACTGGAGTTGAATGACTCTGGGGAACGGTTGTCTTTCAATTTCCTTCTCGAGGGTCTGGCCCAGCGACCCGGAGGCAATAATGTTCCCTCTCAACGAGAACAGTCCTCTCCCGTCCGACGGTCAGCATACCCATTGCTTCCTGATCCAACACAGCAGCCAGTCTCACAACCACCACCCTGGAAATTGCTACCCAAGCACGTCCCGCCAACATGTCCGCTTGACGGCCTTCTACTGAACTTTTTCCATTCTCGACGACACGAGGCGTCGGCCAACCATGATCCGGCCATGAACCCAACCTACCCGAGCGTGTCGTCTCTTCTTAACCCGGCGAGCGGCCACCAACTCGACCCAGTGTCTCAGCTTTCGTCAGACATCATCAGCAAATTCCCCAACATCTATGACCTGCCGGAGCAGGTGGCCGTGCTGTATTTCATGTTCCTCAACATGCGCTGGCAGATCAATCCGACGCAGGAGAATTACGAACGACTACCCGAGTGGCTTCGGCCGACTCCTTCGCAGCTTTACACCCCCCATCCCGCATGGATCGACCATATCCCATGGCCCATGTTGCGCGACAAGCTCATCGCCAATCATCAGAACTATCCGTTCGAGAATTGGTTTGTCCCCTTCACCAGCGGCTTGAGTGTCAATTGGCCGTACGACCCGATCGATTGTCTCCTCGCGACATCCGAGCGGGACAGAGAGGACCCGGCCATTAACCCGGTCTTTGAACGCCACATCCGCCGCCTTGAGAACTGGTCCGTCGGTCCAGCTTTCGCCGAGGCGTTTCCCGCACTTGGGGACACTGCCCGCGTCAAGCGCAAGGACAACGGTAACTCCCAGCCTCAGTCGCAGTCGCAGTCACAGTCGCAGCCTCAGGCGCAAACCCAAACAACGGGACACCCGTCGGCGAACCTGGATGCTCCCAGTACTTCTGGCTGATCAATGCTGTTAGCCGTGGCCACGATTGCTCCAAAGCTCCGCCTCTCCGCCTGTGCATGATGTTGTATCACGTAAAAGGCAGGGAGTGACCCTTTCCTTTGTCCTTGATTGCATGTTTTTCGTGTGTCGCCGTTCTCGCGGGTTGTTGGGCTCGCTCGAGCAGCTAGCGTCACTTTTGCCTTTTTTGCCCTTCGCAGGATTGGGGCGTCATCCTCGTCGAGTATTCCCATTTGCTTCCTGTACAGCGAGCGGGTCTTGTGCGCTTCTGCCTTTTTCAAGGGCGCCGCTTTTCGTTTCTGCGGAGGAGAGAAGGCTGCAGCAACACACCGCTGCTGGCTTTGAGCAATCGTACATATGATATGATACCCGCTAAGCGCGCGCTTGATTGTTGTTAGATTAGGGATTTCATGGTGTTTTTGCCCAAAGGTATCTAGGTATCATACTGCCAGTACCTTAGGCAGTGCGTGATACAGTTTTTAGCGTCTGGACAAGTGGGAAATATATGCTGGCCTTCAGGGGCAAATACTACCCATACTAGTACTGTTCTTTTTCATCGCATCATACTCGTTTTTGTTTCTAGTGCTTAGGGTACTACAAGTCTCTTTGTATGGGGCACAATACGTACTGTACCAAGTAACTGACTGTACTTCATCTTCACCCGCCATGCATTCGCCTCACTCGCTCTCGCTCCCCGTACTGCGCCTCATGGTCTATTTTTCAGACCCAAACAGTTGTAAGTAATTGGCTTTCCTTTTGACAGAAGTCTCGATCCATTGAAAGATGACTTAATGATCTCTCAAGGACTTGAGGAATCAAGATTAAGACATCAAGCAGCCGCAACCTTGGGAGCATACTTTGCAGCGGCCGCATCAAACGCGGCGCTCTTTTCAGCAAGATCCTTAATCAGGGGATGTTGATCATCCTTCTGCTGTAACTGCTGCAACAGACCCTGAACAACATCAGTCTTCTTGCCCATGACACTAGCCAAAACAACACTGTTCGCAATGGCCTGGACATCCGCGTTTTCAAGGTTCATGGCCTGCTGCAATGCGGCCTCGGCCTCTTCATGACGACCCAGATGCAGTTCCGCGACGGCCTGGCCCACGAGGGCGGTGGGCGACGTGGTTCCAGGGGTGTTTGCCAGTTCTTCGTACACATAAAATGCCGACTGGTACTTTTCGCTCCCGCCCTCGCGGATATTCGTCCACGACTCGGCCAGGTTAATGAGCAGCGAGTCCTGGGCCCATCGTTTGGCCGCGCTCACTTCTTTGACTGCGAGGTCGGTGCGGTTTTGGAGCAGGTGGATTTGTACTAGTAGCGCGACGGCTTCGAGGTTCCCCTGGTGTTTGGAAAGTAGCTCAATTGCTTTGGCGTATTCGCCTGCCGCGGCGAGGACGGTGCCGGCGCAGATTTGTACGGTAGGGTCTTCGCCGTCGGATTCGGCGAGGGAGAGGGCGGTTTGGACGGCGGAAGTGGAAGAGGGGTCTTGTTGTTGTTGGGCTAGGGCGAGTATTGATTTAGATGCGGCATCTTTGGCGGTCTTGAGCGGAGAGGAGAGGACATATGATGCTTGTCCCAGCGCGATTTGGGCGCGATATTTTAGGAGTTGGGCCGTCTTTTGGTTCTCTGTCGATAGCGCTGAGGTGTCGTAGTCGAGAACGGTTTGGTAGGCGTGCGTGTAGAATGCCGTGGTTATGTTGAGAAGTTCTGTGTTCAAGCAACGAGTGTCAGTGGAAATGTGGATTTCTGGTAGTATGGAAGGGTGTGTGTCCAAGAGACCAGTAAGACCGTGGTTGTGGTTGTGAGAGTGCTAAATGGTATAGGTGTGAACGTACCGCCTTCGCCGGAGAAGGGATCCATGGTGTCGGGTCTCTGGTATTGTTTCGCTGGGTACAGGAGAATAATGCTGGTTGTATAAGGGCGCGAAGGGAGCACACGAGGTTTCACGAGAGTAAGAGTGTCTTTCGTTGCGTCTAGTTGAGGAAGCGCAGGTGGTCAAGGTGTTCGGTCTGTGTCTCGAGAATTGAAGTTGAACGTGTCCAATCCACCGCGGCGCAGCATCTGGCCGTGAGGAATATCAGTACTAGTGGTTGGATGCCGCTACTAGTGCAATTCTAGCACTTGTTTGTCTTGATGAGGGAGGTGCGGCGAGATGAGTTCTCCGCGTCTCAACCTCTCCGAGTCATCTACTACCAGCCCCCATACCCACAGGTTGACCCTCCCTAGCCCTCTCAATCACCATATAACCCGCAGAGTATACCCATCCTCGTTGAAATCCTCAAGTTGCTTTGACTTTTTAAAGTGCCGCTGGCGGCAAGACAGTCTACTATTACTGCTTTAAGACAGAAGGCTCCTTTCATCGCATCTTCCGCCCCGAGGATCGATAACCATGCCCCGTACCGCGCGGTTCAGTTTCGCATACAACAGCATCATCCTCGACCACCATGCCATCCAGACCCGGCGGGCATTGAGCCGTGTCAAAGCAAACTATCACCTATTACTCAGGAATCAACCGAAAGGACCACAGTTCAAGACCCAGGACCTGGGGCCTTCGAGAAAATGGCAGGTTCCCAAGATGAAGAACATCGAGGACCGAGAGCAAAGCAAGGCTCTCGGCATGCTTGACACATACAATATGTCGTCCAACCAGATGAGGTTACGAACCCTGGCGTTTGATGGCGGTAATGCAATGGACTACGACTGATGAAACACACCTGATTTTGGGAAATGTACTTGTGATGGCGTTTTCAACTATATGATTGTACTCTCTCTGCTCCGATAGTATGTATCTTGTATAAGACCACTCTGCTCGCAGCTCACCAAAACTTTATGGTTGCTTCTTCGCTTCCACTTCGGCTCGAAATTCCATCCGACATCCAGACCAAGGCTGGTATGGTGCATTGCATCACTCTTTCAGCGGAACAGTATCGACGAAGAGAGCCGTTCCAAACGCCTTGGGATATCTCTCTCCATGCACGCTGGCGGCATTGATAGCCGCGCGGATCTTGTCATTATCCTCCTTTGTGATCTTGACATTCAAAGCAGCCATGTTTTCATCAAAGTTCTTAATCTTGGTCGTGCCCGGAATGGGAATGATATCGTCACCCTGGGCCAAGAGGAACGCAAGCACCAGTTGGCCGGGCGTGCATCCCTTCTGCTCGGCCAGGTTCTTGATCTCATTCACGAGCTTCAGGTTTTTGGGGAAGTTTTCGGGGCTGAACCGAGGCGCGAGCCTGCGGAAGTCGTCCTCCTCGAAGTCGTCGGGACTCTTGATGGCGCCAGTCAAGAACCCCCGGCCAAGCGGTGAATATGCGACCGTGGCAACACCGAGTTCGCGACATGCCTGGAGGAGACCGTAGTCTTCGATCTCCAGCGAGAAGGGGCTATATTCCATTTGTACGGCGTCGATGTGGGCGACCTGATGGTTTTTGTAAGCATATACTCACTGTACAACTGACATGCAGATATTGTTGTTCTCGGAAGTACGAACCTTGCAAGCTCTCCTCAAACTGTCGGCACTACACTCACTCAGACCCAAATACTTGACCTTTCCGGCATCTTGCAACTCCTTCATGACTTTGACCGTAATCTCAATAGGCTGGTCGGCCTGCAGTCGATGACAGTAGTACAAATCAATATGGTCGACGCCCAGCCGTTTCAGGGACCGCTCGCACGCTTCGCGGATATACTCGGGTTCATTACGGACACTTCGCTCTCCGGTTTTGGGGTCTTGGTAATTCGCAAATTTGGTGGCCAAGAAGATTTTCTCCCGTGCTCCCGGGTTGCGCTTGAACCATCGGCCCAGCAGGTCCTCGCTGTCGCCGTACATGTCGGCTGTGTCCCAGAACAGTTCGCCGGATTGGTAGATATGGTCGAGAAGTGCGTATCTCTCCTCATCGGGCTTGGGTTTGCCGTAGAATGCGCTCAGGCCCATTGTCCCAAAGCCGATTGCTGTCACTTCGGGCCCGTTCTTGCCCAGCTTGCGGGTGGGAAGTTTGGGAATGTTGGCCATGTTCGGAGTCGGTACGGGGCGTAGCGAAGTGCTGGAGTTTAGGGCGTTTCTCGTAATGTCACAAATGTGAAGCTGAGTGAACCGGTTTGCACTCGAGTGCTTTGCTTTGCTTTGCTTCGGACGATGGCCGTTCGAAGCTGACCGGCACAGGATCTTGTATAAATACCCTGAGTAGGTGTCGCTGACGCACGTGCTGGTGGCCGTGTTTAACTCCATCGACTCTCTGATGATGCGGCTTCGAGCCTCGGACATAAGATGCTACGATTGCTCCTCTCTCCACTTCCATCTCCATCTCCATCTCCACATTGACCGCCATGACGTCTTGGATAGGTTGTGTCAGATTGTTACTAGTAAGCCCCACCACAGACTAATCATTGCGAAATGGAGCCTTTGTGGTCCTCTCCTGTGCTCTCGTGCGGCCGCGTCCGCCGCATCCGCCGCTGCGGCATTGTGCAATATCTCCGCTACTTAGGTAGTCGAACTATCAAAATCGGGGAATTCTTACCTCCGGGCCCATCGTTGACACGATGCAGATGCATGTGAACTTGTGATTTCACGGAGGACTTGTTCTATTTCAACGGGGCCTGGGGCCTCGTCAGACTATATACTTTCTAGGGGTTATACGATAGCGTACGACGCTAGTCGAGACCGAAAGACGATTCTCGACGTCTTTATAATACTTAGTACGTAGAGTATCTATTTTATTATATTCTCCTCTATCTAGACCGTCGAATAGTCTTATTCGTTATCGAAGAATATCGAGTACCTTTATTAGCCTTATAATAGAGAATAAAATAGTATTTCTATATTCTAAATACTTCGTTTTCTAGATAGTTCTATCGTTAGAATAAGTATCTATAGTATCTATATCTTCGGTATCGATCGAGATATATAAAGCGAGTATATATCTCTTATCTTTAGCTATAAAAGTAGTATATACGTCTAGAATAGTAAAGCTAAATAAATCGAGAGTAAATTAAGATTATTAAGACGATAAGTAAAAAGAGTCTATATACGTAATAGTACTCGCCGTTACTCTTCGAAGCTAATTCGGGATTAATCCGACGGAATTTTAAGAAGTATAAGTAGATATCTCTTACTTCTTTTCTCCTTACTTTCTTTCTCCTTACTTTCTTTTATACCTCTTTCTAGTCGTTTATATTTCTAAGTTCTAAGTTCTTTATTAATTAAAGCTAAATCTTCTATAACTACTATTATAGTTAATATACTATCTAGATAAGTTAGAACGTCGACTAGACTATAGATTCTAAATACTTAGTACTATCGACGAGTTAAGAAGATAGTTAAAGATCTACTAGTAATTAAGACAATAAAAATAGCTTCTTTCGTAAGTATACTATATTATATTAAAAGATATAGTTACTAATTCGTTTTTAGATTAACGATAATATTTATAGTATTAAGTCTAGCGATATAGTAGTTAATTCTATTATCTAGGCGAAATAGTACTAAGAGTAGTTCTTTTCTCTCGATAATAGCTTATTAGTTTAGCTATATAGCTATATTCTACGGAGACTCGTCGAATTTTATAATTAGAGAGATATTACTAATATATACGTTAGAAATACCCTTATAGAGTATATAGTAGATATTGTAAATAATCTATATTATAAAATATATCTTCGTATAGTTAAACTAGACTTATATTAAGAGTTAGTATTCCTAGAGTATATTTCGATATCTATCTTTAATATATCTATTTCTACGGATTCGATATATTTTTTCGGCGGAAAATATATAATCTATACTATTCGCGAAGTTAATTATTCTTTATCTAATAATTAAGATATAAGTAGCGAAGCTTCTAGTTATCGTTAGTCTACTATATCGATATTAATATCTATTTAAATACGTAGTACTAAGAAATATCGTACTCGATCTTCTAAAATATAGAAAGAAGATCTAGTAGAAGATATAAGAGAAGTATATTTTAGTAAGAGAATAAGTAGTCTATATATAGCCGATAAGGCTAGAGAGATAAGTAGTCGTATAACTATTAAGATTAAAGATCTAGAGAATAGATTCGACTTTATATTATCGCTATAGATAGATATAGAAGATCGACGTTAAAAGGTATTAATCGCTATCTAGAAGATAACGTAATAGACTTTAGATCTATATTATATATCGAAAACTATTAAAGTTATTTATAGAATCGGTAAATCCGATATATATATAAAGTAATACTCTCTACTAATATCGACTCGATAAAGTCGTTATTCTATAATATCTATATCTTTAGTAAGAATAGAAGTTATCGAGACTAGTTCGGAGTTAGAAGAATACGACTATATAGTTAACGAGCTACTACTAAGGTATTATTAGTATATTATCGATTCTTCTCCTAAGCTATTATTATAGATACGAAGTTCGTCTAGATATATATCGAAAATATATCGTTATACTAAAGAGACTATATAATATATATCTACGCCTCCTAAGCTAGTATATAACTCTAAACGTAATTAGATTATAATATAGTAACGATTCGTACTAGTCTCGTCTTCTATAGATTTATCGATATAATCTATATAAGACTATATATCGACTTATCTAGTACTAGAACGTCCGTCTTTTTATTATCTAGTATATAGATAATCTACTACTTCTACT
This sequence comes from Exophiala dermatitidis NIH/UT8656, assembly GCF_000230625.1. Lineage (NCBI taxonomy): Eukaryota > Fungi > Ascomycota > Eurotiomycetes > Chaetothyriales > Herpotrichiellaceae > Exophiala > Exophiala dermatitidis. Next base: position 3,813,018 of record NW_008751647.1, on the reverse strand, counting down.
TATTTTATATATAATATTCGTCCGCTATCTACCTATATATAGTAATTAAGTCCTACTTCTAGTTTAGGCCTTTTAGGGTATTCTTACTATAAAACGACGATATCGATAGAAGTACTACTACTAGGACCGACTTTAACGGTATTATAGTAAGAGGGCCGCGAAGTATTACTATTTTCTTATACTACTACGGTAGTAGACGATACTCTATAAATAGTCTATTTTATAGATAAACCTTCTAGTATAATATAACGAGTAGAGGAGCGCGAGCGAGGTTCTTCTACGCCTACTATATAAGGCGATTTACTATAATTTATTGGTTATTTTTAGGGTTTTTTTTTTAATATATCTAGAGCGCTTCGTAGGACGTCCTAATAACGTATAGCTAAGGGTCGAGACCTAGTTTGCGCTCTAGTTTCTATAGATTATCTATAGAGAATACTATTATTATTAGATTATTTAGTCTTATACTATCTTTAGTCTAGAATTAGGTCTTAATAAGCGTCCTTTAATATATTATTAATAAGAAACTAAAGACTCGGCTATATTATAGTTAATATTTTAAACTACTAATAAAGATAATAAATTATCTCGTCTCCGCTTCTTATAAGATTTCGAGTACTCTTAAAGAATAAGATTTCTCTTAAGTATCGAAAGAGTTATTCTAGTAGAATTAGAAGATATTATAAATATACTTTTTATAATATTAGCGAATATCGAGAAGAATAAAGTAGATATATCTTAGTCTATAAGATTCTATAGCCTTATATCTTTAGATTAATTTAGTCTATTAATAGAGTATAGTTTCTTCTTACTTAAAATAGCTTTAGCTAACTTATTATAGCTATTCTTTATATAATTTATATAGAATAGGCCTACTATATTATCTATATACCCTATAATATCGATAGGATAGATCTTAATATCTATCGATATAGATTTAAGTAGCTTAGTATAGAATAGAATAGAAGTATCTTATATAACGGTATCTTAGTACGATCCGATAAAATTACTCTTATTTCTTAAGATCTCTTATCTATTCTAAATATAGTTTTCTATTCTTTTCTAGAGTATTAGAGAGATTTTAAGAGAACTAAAAGTCCCTTCGTTTCCTATTCTTCGCGTATTAAGAGGGTTAGACTATAATAGTCTATTACTACTTCTCTATTTCTATCTAATCTAGGCGTATAGAGAAATAATCTTTATTCTAGTTATTCTATTTAATACTCTCGAAGTACTAATATCTTTATTACTCTTCTTAGCGACGAGATATTATCTACTTAAAGATAGAGTAATCTACTTTAGAGAATTAGAAGCGAGAGCTACTTCGATTATAATTTATCTCTCGTAGACTATCGTAGTCTTCTCTATCGATATCGCGCCGTAGAATATTAGCTTCTATTCTTTATTTCGCCGACGTCTATTTACTAGCGTTACTTTAGTTTTATAGCTCTTCTTTATCTTACTTAAACTATCTTCTAGTTATTCTTATAATATCTATTATTACTTTAATATTATTAATAGCTTATAGTATATTAAGAGATTAGATTTATTACTAAGTATCTAAAGTACTTTATTCGAAGATTTCGTTATACTATCTTTAACTATTTAGAATTATATTTATTATACTTTAGTAAGCGATTAGATTATTTTCTTATCTAAATTTATTAAGTAATATCGTATTAGATAGCTTTTATAGATAAATAGATATAAGATCTTCTAGTCTATCGTTTCTAGTATATACGTACTAAATTATAGCTTCTTTAGAATCTAAAAGAATTCGAAGTAGTTAGATTTAAATTTCTACTTTAATATATTATTTAGAAGAACGAAATCGCCTTCTTTAAGTAAAAGATATAGCATTTTTAAATATATTAATTATAGTCTTTAAGAGTAGAGCTCTCTCTTAATTAGTAGCTTATTTACTTTATAATATATAATATATAGCTATTCTAGTCTTAAGATAAAGTTAATATTAAGGTTTAATAAATCGAATTCTTATTAATCGCCTATTAATCGAGATTCGAGTCTATAGACGAGCTTATATAGACTTATTCTAGTTACTATATAGAATTTAATACGAGTTACGAATAACGTTAATAAAAGATACTTATTTTATAAGAGAATTTATTATTTAATAAGTTACTTCGTTAGAATCTCGCCTAGTATTTTATTAAATCTTTCTATTTTCTTATTAGTCTAGAGATAGTAAAAGATTATTATATAATACTTTATCTTAACGTAATTAAGATAGTACTCGATAATCTTCGAGATTAGATTAGCGCTATTATTTGATAATAATTCTTAAAATATTCTATACTAGTAGTAGATTTCGAATAGAAAGTCGATAACTACTTCGTCCGTAGCGTTCTTTATAACCTTTACTATTAGCTAGTCTATAGAGAAGTTAATAGTCGTTAAAATCTATTAATTCTTATAGAGTATAGTTAATAGTAAGCTAACGAAGTTAATTATCTATTTTTCGAAAAGTTAGGAGATTTATTTAATCTACGAATATAGTTCTTTCTAGTTCTTCTTCTATCTCTAGACTAACTAGTATTAGTTATAAATTCGAGTATATATAAGAATATTCTTTATTATAAATAGCTACTATTCGTATATCTTAATAATACTTTCTATAGCGGCCGCGCTATAATATCCGTAGTATTTATAATAATACTTAATAAAGTCTTAACGAAATAATATAGAGATATAGAAAATAAAGTAATTACTAATCTTTCGGAATAGATAATCTTCTTCTATAAAGTATTAATCTAGATTCTTAATACGCGCTAGCTACTCTTTCTAGGCCGAGCTTAAGTCGGATTTATTCTTCGTTATTAATCGAGCTATAATAGTATCTTTCTAGTCTATATTATCGTTCGAATATACTATTTATTAGATATTTAAAGATACTTTTACGTCGCTAGAGATCTATACTTTATTAGTAGAGCTCTTTTCTAGAAAATTAAATCGTTTAGAAATAGTATTAGAAATAATAGCTTCGAAGTCTTTACGATATTAGATATTTAAATTAAACTCGAGAAACTTATTAATCTATCGTATAAGATACTTTAAAGGCGTCCGAGTAGTATTTAGATATTTTAGACTTTTATAATTAGTTATAACGATCGTCTTATAGCTATTCTAGAGATATATAATCTAGATTCGAAGAGTATATTTAATAGTAAGAAGCTTCTTTTTATATATAGAATAGTTTAGCTCGACTCTATTAAGTTTCCGCCCGTTATAAACGATTAGATATTACTTTCTATTAGATTCTTCTTATAAAAGAATATAACCTAAAATCTACTTAAAGTAGTCTATTTCTATACGAAAAGACTTTAATTTATCGACTTATTATAAAACTAGTTTAGTAGCGAGAGTCTTCTTAAGTATTTAGAAGGCGTACTTATATCTCGCGTTCTATCGAATAGATTAGAACTTCTTTTTTTAAAGCTTAATATCCGTCTTAATTAATAAATCGAATAAAGATATAGTAATCTTTATAAAGTTTTAAATAAATCTTCGATAGTAGAAAGCTAAATCTAAAAACTAATATACTTTATATACGTTTCGAGACTAAGGCTATTCGAGAATAGCTTATATCTTTATAGACGTAGATTAATACTCTCTATTATCTACTATATATCTATAGAATTTAAGCTATTAGACGCTAATAATATACTTCGATAGCTTTATATATAGTTTATAGTCGTATAGTATCTTAAATATCTATTTAAGATAG